>NC_045790.1:52955729-53555729 GCF_009873245.2 Balaenoptera musculus | reverse complement strand
ACTTGGCTAACACTTCCCCTGGAAACAGGCTAATTAATCCTACCATATCTGTACCAGGTTTCATATATTACAGCTCAAGACCAAGTCTGACTGTTAGCGTGGTAAAGTCTGTTCTTTGTGAAACCTAAGCAGCAACACTGATTTAAATAACTGGGCTATGTAAAAAATTAAACAACAACACAACATATAAATATATGTATCATTTTCTCATTAATTATCTTAACCATTTTATAGTATTTGGGCAAAAAAATATGCATTTAATAATATGAAGAAATTCAAATTCACTTTTGGCATTACCTTTTGGCCATTGAATTAATGGTTTATAATATCCCAGCACCAAATTTTTATTGTATCATTCAGCTAATGGGTTCTGATACATATTCTGTGAATGTTCTAGAGACGAGAGTTGGGATGACAAATACCTGAGTCTCCACTCCTCTTATCACTCAAATTCTCTGCCAGTATGTGAGTAGATTCTGTAGCTGGTACAAACAGAAGAAAGAGTTGGGGAAATGTAGCAGCTCAACCAAAGTCTTCCTGCTTCTGTTTAACTCTGATCTTGCTACTTGATTATGACCATGCTCAGTTACTAATTTCAAACTCACCTAAACCTGGAAAAAAGTTTCAGAGTCAGAATTACTAGTTCCTATAAGTGTCAACTGAAAAAAAAAAAGATGCACAACCTAAAATCTGAGAAGTCTGTTTTACTCAGGGCATTACTGAGGACTACAGCCCGGGAAGGCAGCCTCTCAGACAGCTCTGAGGGACTGTTCTGAAGGGGTTTTTGCTGAAAAAAAATTGGTTGAACATCAAAAGATTACCGCTAATCACAAAAACTAGACATCTCAAGTTAATGATTTTAGAGTTTTTCTATGTAGGGGAAGATGCAAGAGTCTGGGCTCACTGAAGTTATTCCTTCAATATGCATCTTAACTCTCTAGGGCCAGTATCCTGTTTTTCTGCATTTCGAATTCCCCTCAGGGAACACCACTGGGAGCAGCTGCAGGGGCTGATGACTTGGTGGCAGGCAACATTCTTTGTTTACTGAAATGACAGGTGACATTTTTTTTTGTCCATAGAGGTAAAATGCAAAATCTCTGAGGCAAGAGATACAGCATATTGTGTTGTTGTCTGTGTCTCTGGCCTCCTCTATGCCTTCAATTCCACTCCTTTTCTCAAGGTCAGTATTCAACGAAATACTTGGCTTCAAAGGTATCACAAGAAATCTTTATGCCAATACCTAGGTGACTTGAGCTATTCCTCTTCTTTTCTGCATGAAAGCATTTGAAGCCTGCATTCTTTGATAGCCTCGCCCCTAGATGATTGAGCCAATTTGTTAATAAAACAGAATACTTAAATTTGAATATCTTATGGCATGAATATAGGACAGATCAACTTTTTAAAAAGAAATGTGCTTTTTAAAGAATGTTTGAAATTTTCTCAGTGACAAATACTCTTTGATCTTTGCAGCGGTAGGAACAGTCATCAAAAAGTGAAAGTAGGTTAATCCACATTGCAATAGTTCTCACTTGACTGACTCACTCTTATTCAGTGTGGGTAATGATTACAATTTCACGATAACCCAAATTTTCCACCTCCGAGCTGTGCATTTGTCCTGTTGCTGAACAACAAAATTGCCTCAGGTGACTGTGCCCTGTGCAAGAAATTATTTTCAACAGCCTGAAGCATAACAGAATGTTTTATGTGACAAGTTCAAGAAATGTTTCTTATCAGACATCACAGGAGTCACTTTTACCTCTGTTGCCAATCTGATCTGTCTGGCTTGAATTTTTGTAAAAAAAAAAAAAAAAAAAAAAAAAAACAACTTTCATCATACTCGCTCTGCTTCTTTCAGATACAGTGTCAAACCAACACGTAAATAAAGTTGCTTTCTAAAGCATGAACACCTTAATTTTCACGGCCTCCACTGAATTGTGCCTTAGACATTTACTAGCTCACCTTGGATTATTACACACTTTTGAAGAAATACAGAACCAAACCTTGTCAAAGAGCATAAACTGAACAACTACAATGACAGGTAGCTAAAAATGTCTTTTTGTTAACTCCTGAAAGATACTGGTTTGATGCTTGGCAATATTCAGAAATATAGGAGCACAATTTGGAAGAATCATTTAAATAGTGACTCTGCTCTAGAATTATAGAATGCCTTTCTTCAGAAATCTCAGAGTATTTCCAAGTATAAAACTGTCTAGACTCAAATAACAACGGGGCTAACAATTGAGAATTAACAGAGGCCCACGGGCATGTGTGCTGTTTTCTTCCTTTGCGGGCAGGTGAGTTACCTCAGGGACTTTCAACTACATGCAGTGAAAACACAAGGCAGCATCATTTGAAAGAACTCAGCTGAGTTTCTTAAGCTCCCTGTTATGATGGGTGTCAACTAAACTATTTTAATCTTATCAATTCATCATGCATTTTTTCAAATGTATACTGAGAAAATATCTATGAAGGGAGAAATCTGGTTGACCTGGTAGTTTTCATTGTCAAAATTTTCCATAGTGAGTTGGCATGTCAGCTCGTGATAGCTAATAGCACACTTCCATGAGTTTTTCTAGAGGAAGGAAAAGAAGGAGAGAAAAAATAATGAAATGAAAAAGGAACAATACAAAAATAAAAGGGAAATGAGTTGGAATGGAAATTGGTACCTATTAAATTTGTGATTATACGTTTGGAAATTTATAAGACAGATTTACCTGGTTTCCTTGATGATTTTCAGATTCAAACTCTGACTTGATTTATTCTCTTTTTTCCCTGTTTCTCACTCTCTGTATTCAACCTTTTTTATTACTGACTACATCGAATAAAGTCTACACAGATTTTCAACTTTACGTGCAACCAAAAGTCATAGCAGGCTCCAGGTAGAGAGGCATGAGGCATGCAGGTTATTTGAAGTTTGTGGATGAGCGAAGAAACCTTTCGGTAGCAACCAGTTCAGGCAGAGAAATGGTGGGATATTTCATTAGGTAGATATAAGACAACTTCTAGAGTATCTGATCCCTACATGGGGACTTAAACCTCATCTACCATATTAGTTTTCCATTGCTATTATAATAAATGACTACACATGTAGTGGCCTAAAGCAACATCCATTTATTATCTGACAATTTTGTAGGTCAGAAGTCCACATATACTGTGGCTCAACTTGGTCGTCTGCTTAGAGTCTCAAAGCCCGAAGTCAAGGTGTTCACAGGCTGTGTTCTTTTCTGGAGACTCTGAGGATAAATCCAGGCTGATTTACATTGTTGGCTGAATTCAGTTCCTTGCTGAGGAACTGAGTCCCCGTCCCTTGCTGGCTGTCAGGAGCTTGTCTTTGCTCCTAGGGTATGCCTGCGTTTCTTCTCATGCCTTCCATTGGCATCCTCCAACGATGGCAGGACGAGTCCTTCCCACACTTCAAATCTCTCTGACTTCCCCTTCTGACACATTCCTCTGAGTGTAGCCAGAGAACGTTCTCTGCTTTTAAGAGCTCATGTGATTAGAATGGGTCAACCCAGATGATCCAGGATAATCTACCCATTTTAAGGTTCAAAACTTTAATTCCATACATAAATTCCCTTTGCTATGCAATGTGACACATTCACAGGTCTCAGGGATTTGGCCAGGGCCATTTCTGGAACACAATCATTCAGCCTACTATATGCACCTTCACAGATTCCCTTGGTTAAACTAGTCATGCAGGTCGACCCGGTTTCCAGGGGAGGGGATATAGACCCCACTACTTCATAGGGGGAATGCCAAGGTCGTATTAAAAATAACATGTGAGGTGTGAGATCTTGTTACAGGCATACTGAAAAATACAGTCTGACACAGGAACGGACCCTACAATGATAGGTAGGTTGGAGCCAGATTCTAGAGGTTTTGGTGCCAAGGGGGAGGTTTGGAATCCATCTGGGAGTTGGTGAAAAGTGGTGATTTTTAAGCAGAGAAGTAAGATGGGTACAGACGAGGAGGAGAAGGTGGAGATAGAAAGGGTAAGAATTGTAGTCTCCTGAGATTGTCCCATTTAATACGGCCAGGATTTTTATTGTGCTTTGAAGGCAGGCCAAACTGCAAGTGTCATTATCTGAATCAAAAGGATTCCCAGTGATTTTGTGTTACTCTCCCAATGTTGCTTCATAATAGATGTAAAAGTTAATTTGACCCTCTATTCCTCAATATGAGTATGCTGAGTACCAGGTACCAGCAGGTACCAGGGTGTATGGAATCAATTTAAGACTTACGTTGTTTTATTCTATCGGAAGGATGATTTTCAATGTTTATCAAAACACTGACTGCACACAACATGAGTACTACTCCCTCGCCCCCATTTAAGCTCTACATTAAAGGGTTTCCGCCCACAGGAAGTTTTGGCTGAAGTGGAAAAATTTTGAATACGTGACATTCTCACACACACCCAGTCTAACTGCAATTTCATGTTTAGAATGAAAGCTTAAAAGTCAATAAGGAAAGGCAGTGGAGTAGATTACTAGTAAATTCTTCATCAAACAGTCCAAAACCCTTCACCGGCAGCATAACCTTTTATTTTTCTTTGTCAAAAAACTATTTTTTTCCATGCTACAAAAATATACACTTTAATATCACCAACCTATAGCATTGCATCTAAAGACTTTTAAAAGACTCGAAAAGAGTAACATGAACTAAAGATACCATGTAGAGACAGATGTTTATCGAAGAACAGATGGAAATAAAGACTGGCAGCTCCTCCTGCCCTCAGATGGGTCTCTGTTCCTCTGGGTGTCCGTGCCACTTCATACAAACTGATTAACTAGAGGATACAGATGCAGGGGGAACGGGAGGCTTTATTTTCTGTTCCATTGAGTTCAAAGAGTGAAAACATCATGATCCAATTACCATTTAATTTCTGAGGTCAAAATGTTAACTCATAATTTTCAAAGCTGTATATTTTTGCTGGGATACTTGGTGGCTACAAATACATAGCAACAATATTTAGCCCCGATTGCAGTGCACACAGGAGACAACTTGATTTTTCTGCCATTGCCACCTTCAGAGCTCTGCAGGCTCCCCCCTTCTCCACACCTTACAGACACCCCCTCTGTCTGTGACACATTCATTCAGGTATTAAAATGCCCAGTCGATTCCAATTTCATTCAAAGCAGACTATGTTTGTACATTCATTTTCCATCTGCTTTCATCCGCAGAATGAAAGAATGTCAGAGACATTCATGCTGGGATAATGGAACACCTGGGTGGACTCTTTAGCATCCCTAACATGGGCAGTGCACTCACTGGCTGACCTCTTCAAATCCTTCCTCCCCCTGGGTACATCTCCTCTACTTACAGCTAAGAACCCGCAGGCAGGACCCTCTAGATGGCTCGAACACCCACAGCATCTTTGTCACACCTACTGTGGATCTACAGTTTCCCTTACTTTGCGGCCCCCTCTCCCCACATGTATCTATTTCAGCCAGCAACCACTTCTCTAGCTAAAAGCAGACACTGATTTAAATCATGCTCCCAAATTCCTGGAGACACACGTCAGGTTCTTCTGAGAGAACCCTCACCAAGCTCTATGCCAGTATCTTTGCAGAGACCGGACTATGAGTGCTAAAGCTTACTCCTTCCCAGTTGCCAGGAAGAAGGCAGATTCTACTTCTTACAGGCACCACATTTCTACACTGTATTCTCTTAGAGCTTCCCTGATTTGGGCCTGAATGTGAGTGGGGATCAGGCCAAACCTCTTCCTTTCCCTGCCCCTGCAAGCAGAAGAGTCAGAGCTCTCCCTTCTCCTAAATCCTCCTTTCAAGGGATCCTCCTCTTGGATTTCTAGAGGTGGTAACAGTCATTGGATCAGTTCTTCTCTCGTGAATAAGTCCTGGATGCATGTATCTAGCAGCTAGATCTTTCTAGAATATGGATAAATTACCACCTATTGTCCTAAGTTAGAGGCTCAGCTGAAATTTCAAGATAGCAAGACAATTCCATTCCATATTCTATTACATATTACCAAGTTTATTTGCACTATGATCTACCTTCAGATACCAATCAAGAATTCTAAATATGGAACTCTAACTTAGGTGCCCACAAGATTTATCAGATATTATCTTTTCTTTAAAAAGGAATTTGTCTGAATAAAAATCTGCTGGCAGATCTTCTTGCCAATGGGTTCCCATTTTCTTCTGTTATTTCTTTATTTGTAACATCAGACTTTAAGAGAGAGAGACAGACAGAGAAGCAGAGGCTCATGGGGGAAAAGTAGGAAAAGTCAAAGAAGAGAATGTTTGTGAATGAGAGAGCCAGAATTTTTAAATGATCATTCTAGCCTGTTACTCTGAATTCTTCATGCCACTTTTCCCCCCAAAGAAAATAAAATAGCAGCTGATGTATGATATTTCCTACTTTTCATGACACGAGCTACATCTTTAAATGGATGTGTGCTTTAGGAGTATTTTGGGAAGAACATATGTGAATTTATCCGGATAACAGCAGAAATAATCTTCTCAGATGCCCTATCATTCTATTCTGAGTATGGCAGGTTGTTCCCAGCTGAGCCTCAACTGGCTTTGAGAGGCAGAGCCTGGCTGACTGCTAATTGGTTGCGATGATGGCCTTCAGGCACTGATTTGCAAAAGTTGATAAGCCTGGGGACAAGGAAACCTTCTAAGATTTTCCAGGTGCCTGGAGATTTTCAAAACACATAAACTGAAGGATAAAAAGCATCAATGTCTCAGCCTAGTGTTTAGGTTAGATCCTCATCAGAGAGGTCCAAATTTCTTAGAGGATTTTCCTAACCAGTTTATATTTCCCTTCAACCTGCTAACCTTGAATCAGACAACACGTTTGCTTTTAATGGTCTTCTAACACATGTATGATCTACATTCGAGTTGGAAAGGCTATAAATATTTTTTCCTTATCTAGGGCCAAATATCTTGCCTTCTGTGGATAACTACAGGGTATTTAAAACAACAACAACAAAATGTTTATGTACTTGATTATGAGATTTAGACAATGGCTTGTTAAAACTTTTATTCTATTAATACTACAATGCTTCTGTACTTGTTTTATGAATTTGGCCTTAAATAAGGAAAACTGAAAGTGTTAAACATGCATGAGCTGTCGCATATGTTTTCATCAATGAGCAGTAACACTGATTTCAGGACTTAAGAAACTAGAACTAATCCCATGTCTAAGAAGAAAAATCTCTACTTACGTTGGACCAATGCTCAAATGAACCAAACGTCCTCAGACCCCACCAACCATAAGATAAAATGAGTGAGAATTAGGTAATATGGAAAATCACCACCCGAATCTCACTACTCTTTAGCCTTTACTTGCCTAAGTGCAGAGCCTCAGCTACCCCATCACCCCCACTCCTACCAATGTCCAGTGTCCTTTTCCCTTGCAATAGCTTCACTATTTTTTTTCAGTGTAGTCTGTTTTTCCTCCAATGTGGCAAAACATATGGTCACTGAGAACTCCCAAGGTTTACATTTTACAGCCCCCACCCCACAGAGAAAGATTAGACCAATGATCTCTTGAGCCAAAGGGAAAAACCTAAAGCCACCGATGTATTGGTCCAGTTAGAGTGGCAACCAATCCCTGGGCCAATGAACTGCAGTCAGGGAGCGAGCCACACTGGACACGGGCTGCTTCTGCTTCTGTGGCAGCCTGGGGATTACGAGAGTGGACAGCATTTCCGTAACAGTGGGGCATCTTTCCTAATGAGAAAATAAGGGCTTAAGTTCTCATCCTTACATTCATTCACCTATTATTTGCCAGACATTTTACTAGATTCTAGGGATGCAACCATGAATAAGCAAGATAGCTCTTGTCTAGCAGAACTTATGTTATATGTTATGGTAGAGAATGATAAACAAGAAACAAAAATTCAGTAAAATAAAGCTATCATGAACACTAAAAAAAAAAAAAAAAACTCGAGCACCATGCTAAATGGTTTATATGCATTATTCTCCTCTAATTTTCATAAAACTTAGTAGGATCACTTGACAACTGAAGAAAACTGAGGCTTAGCCTGGCAGTGTAACTTATTCCAAGTCAAACAGCTAAGAAAGCACAGATGGGAGTTTTTGAGAGAGGTCTGCTTGACACCAAAATCTACATCTTTCTAGATTAAATCACACTCTGCTATTCTGATAGTAGAATCACACAGGAACACATAAAAATTACATTCATGGTCAAGGAAAGCTTCTCAGAGGAGCTGAAGTATAAATTGGAACCTTAAGGATGAATATAATTTAGCTCACTAAAGAGGAGGTGGTGTGTTCTAGATAAAAACAACAACACAAGCAAAGAGATGGGAATGAGATGGTCACAGTTGAGGAAGTGAAAGACCTGTAGTGCTGCTGAAACAGAGTAAGGGGAAAATGCTGTCAAAAGAAAACCTAGAGGAGAATTCACACTGGTGCAGGTATCAACAGTTCATTCCTTTTTATTGCTGAGTAGTATTCACTGTATGGATGTACCACGATTTGTTTATCCATTTGACTGTTGATGGGCATTTGGACTATTTCCAGTTTATAAATAAATCCACTATAAACATTTGCATATTCATATATCACTGTATAAACATATCTTTTATTTTTCTTTGGATAAAAACCTAGGAACAGAGTGACTGGATCATATGGTAGTACACGCTTACATTTATAAAAAACTGCCTAATTGTTTTCCAAAGTGGCTATACCATTTTATATTCCTACCAGAAGTGTATGAGGGTTGAAATTCTTCCATATGTTCCCTGACACTTGCCATGGTCAATCTTTTTAATTTTAGATATTCTAATAAGTATGAGGTAGTATCTCCTTGTGGTTTTAATTTGTGGTTCCCTAAAATATGAAACATCTTTTCATGTTGTTATTTGCCACCTATATATCTTACTAGATGAGGTGTTTTTTCAAATTATTTTCCCATTTTATATTGGGTTGTTTATTTCTTATTATTGAGTTCTGAGAGTTCTTTAATACCCTGTAATTCAAGTTCTTTGTTAGACATATGATTTACAAGTATTTCTCCTATTTTGTGACTTTTCTTTCTGTTACCAGTATCTCTTGAAGAGCAGAAGTTCTTAATTTTGATAAAATCTAATTTATCAATGTTTACTTTTGTGAACCATGCTTTTGGTATCATATGTAAAAGTTCTTTGCCTAAACACGCAATGACAAAAATTTTCTCCTGGGCTTTATTTTAGAAGTTTTACAGTTTTAGGTTTTACATTTAGGTCTATGATCCATAACTTTGAATTATATGGAGGTTCAAAGGACCTAGAAGAGCCAAAATTAACTTTGAAAAAAAAGAACAAAGTCAGAGTACTACCTCATTCCAAGAGTTATTACACAGCCACAGTAATCAAGAGTGTGATATCTAAAGGGAGACAAATATACTGATGGAACAGAATAAAGAGTCCAGAAACAGACTCATTCATACATGGTCAACTGATTTTTAACAAAGTTACATAGGCAATTCAGTGGCAAAAGATAATCTTTTCAACAAAGCATGCTGGAAAAATGGGATATCTGTATGCAAAAATAAATAAATAAATAATGAACTTTGATCCATATTTCATGCCATCCAAAACTGGTTATAATTGTTAACAAATTATTTAAAATAGCTAACAAAAATTTGATTAATAGACTCTTGATTGATATTGTAGAGAAAAGGGAACCCCCCCTACACTGTTGGTAGGCATGTAAATTGGAACAACCACTATGGAGAACAGTATGGAGTTTCCTTAAAAAATTAAAAATAAAACTGCCATATGATCCAGCAATCCCACTCCTGCGCATATATCTGGAGAAAACCATAATTCAAAAATATACATGCATCCCAAGATTCACTGCCGCACTATTTACAATACAGTAGCCAAGACATGGAATCAACCTAAATGTCCATCAACAGAGGAATGGATAAAGAAGATGTGGCACGTATATACAATGGACTATTACTCAGCCATAAAAAAGAATGAAATAATGACGTTTGCAGCAACATGGATAGACCTAGAGATTATCATACTAAGTGAACTAAGTCAGACAGAGACAAATACTATATGACATCACTCATATGTGGAATCTAAAAAACATGATGCAAATGAACTTATTTACAAAACAGAAACAGACTCCCAGACTTTGAAAACAAACTTATGGTTACCAAAGGGGAGAGGTCGGGGGGAGGGATAAATTAGGAGGTTGAGATTAACACATACACACTACTATATATAAAACAGATAATCAACAAGGACCAACTGTGTAGCACAGGGAACTCTACTCAATATTCTGTAATAACCTATATGGGAAAGGACTCTGAAAAAGAATGGACAATGTATATGTATAAATGTACCACTTTGCTGTACACCTGAAACTAAAACATTGTAAATTAACTACACCCCAATATGAAATAAAAATAATATTTCCTGAGACTTCCCTGGTGGCACAGTGGTTAAGAATCCCCTGCCAATGTGCCACAACTATTGAGCCTGCACTCTAGAGCCCACGAGCCACAACTACTGAGCCTGCGAGCCACAACTACTGAAGCCCACGTGCCCTAGAGCCCGTGCTCCACAACAAGAGAAGCCACCGCAATGAGAAGCCCGCGCACCGCAATGAAGAGTAGCTCCTGCTCGCCTCAACTACAGAAAGCCCGCGCGCAGCAAAAAAGACCCAATGCAGCCAAAAATAAATAAATAAATATTTTAAAAATAATAATATTTACTTAAAAAATAAAAATAGCTAACAAAAATGTGATTAATAGAATCTTGATTAATACAACAGATACATTCGTACTACCAATACGTGTCAAGAATAAAACTAGACTTACACAGGAGTAAAAATACCAGAAGGGAGAAAAGGTTTCACTAAAATAAGAATATCATATGTATCGTACAGAGATAAAAATAGTAACACAGTAAAGCAAGTGAAAATAGAAAAAGCTTTAAATTAGATCAAAGAGCTTTTATAAAGGAAATGTCATCATTTTACAAAAGAATATTTTCTTATTCCAGTTGTTTTCAAGCTTATTTTTAGTCATGGGAGACTTTATTCAAGGGAAATGTTAATCAGAACCAAAAACAAATAACTCTGGTTGAAGCTAGGGTGGGGAGCCAAAACCACATTAGTTGACTGCTCTTCACCACCGTCTTTCTGTACGTACACATAAACATCTATCACTGAGGTCCCTCGAATACTTTAGGTAGACTTCAGTTTGAACACTAGGTTCTTGGTTTGAATGTGGGAGAAAGGTAAGCAGAATTGGGGATCACCGGTATGCACACTGTCAGCTTTATTAGATGTATTAGTTTCCTAAGGCTGTCATATCAAAGTACCTGCAACTGGGTGGCTTAAAGCAACAGGAATGTATTGTCCCCCCCAGTTCCAGGAGGCTAGAAGTCTGCAACCAAGGTGTTGGCAGGGCCAAGGCTCTAGGAGAGGACCCTTTCTTGCCCCTTCCAGCTTCTGGCAGCCCCAGACCTTCCTTGGCTTGTGGCCGCATAATTCTAATCTCTGCCTCCATGTCATGTGGCGCTCTCCTTGTATCCTGACACAGCCACCTCCATACAGAAGCATCACTCACGTTAGGCAAGAGGCCCGCTGCACTCAAGTACGACATCGTCTTAACTGTTTGCATCTGCAATAACCCTATTTCTAAATAAGGTCACGTTCCGAGGTACTTCACAATGTGACTTCAACATACCTTATAGGGGTAGACACAATTCAAACCATAACACTAAATAATTCCAAACTGTTCTTTCAGTTGGTTGTGCCAATATTCACTTCCAATAACCATGTATTAGAATTCACTTTTTCAATATGCTTATCATTATTAGATTTTAAAACTATGTCTAATTTTATGGCTACAAAACAGCATTTCTCTGTTGCATTCTCCTGATTACTAGCAAAACTGAATATCTTTTATATATATAATGGGCATCCTGGCTTCCTCTTTTGTAAACTGTTTGCTCATGTCCTTTGTCTATTTTGCTATGGGGTTGTCATTTTTTTATTGATTTGTAGATCTCTATAGTTTTTGTATAGTAATTGTGGTTACATAAATGTCTGCTGTATTTTACATATTTAACAATCAAAACAATATTTAATGCAACCAACTAACTCTATTACCTAAAAAGGCAAAAATGAAAAGTTGAGGATGGAAGACTTATACATAGCATTTGTGGTACACCATCACACACACACATACCCACAGACATCTCCATACTGGTTAATTATTCTCACTCCCAAGGTGAAATTGTTACTCCAGACAAGTAGGAAAGCTTATATGATGCCAGATCCCTAAGCAGAGGACCCGTGGAGGGATTTTCCATCTCTTAGAATAAGATTAAGGGGAGAACCAACACAAGCCTCAATAACTAGTTTCAACAATTTCCTCTATTCTTCATATAACACACTATTCTAGAGCTAATGAAACAACCTGAGTGTCAACATGCTGGAAAACATCACGTTTTTGAATTAAGGACTGGACCCATTTAAGGAACCACTTGGAAGAAGCCACCAATATGAAATCTGAACTGTGGCAATAGATAAAAGCCAGCTTATCTTTAGAGTATATTCTATTTGCAAACATTTGGGAACAGGACTAAAAGAGAGAAATACAAAGATCTCTACAAGTGTACAAGGTGGTTGTCTTCACTTTACGCTCAGTACGATTTTTGAGATAATGATTGTTAAAGTATAATTTATCCATTCATAAAAGTAGTTTGTGTGTATATATAGATATATACAAATAAATATGGAAATATACAAATATTAAAAAGTATATGCCAAGTCACACTACTTTAAGCCAGATATGTTTCTCTCCAGTTTTTTTTAAACATAAATTTTTGTTTGTCTACTTCTTTATTTGGTTGACTAGTATAGAATGAGTCAGGATAAACTGCAGGTTATACTGCAGTAACAAATTAACTCTGATATCTAAGAGTCTTAATACAACAAAGTCTATTTCTCATCAACTCTGAATGTTCGATACAAGAGTACTTTGTTCTACTCCACAAAGTCTGCAGCTGATGGAAACTCATAATTTAAAAAATGTGGTTTCAGAACTCCTTTCAGAGGACAGTAGAAGTAGTAGAAAATCACACAGAGGCTTTTCCTATCATATTTCACGGACAAGAACAAGTCAATGGCCCCATCTCACTGTCAGGGATCAGGGAAGGGTAGTCTCCCTCACGCCCAGGAAGGAGAGAGAACTGGATATTGGTAAGCATTAAAATGTATACCGGAGCTAACTTGCTTTGTTTTCTTTTTTATTTTGAAGCAGCAGTGTTTTTCCGTGGTAATAGTTTCTGAGGAATTTGGCCTGATATCTTTTTATCTTACGCAACCCAAATTTGTCTCAGAATCGTTAGGAATTTCCATGTGTAATGTTATGTTGGCACTTTTTAATCTAAGCATATTACTTACTAAATTCCTTTCTGGAAAGGATCAGCTTAATATACTAGGGATATAGCTGACAGATACAAGCAGACAGCAGCCCTGGAAGGTAATAAGCCAGGAGTGTTCCATGGCCCTAACCTGTGTGAGTTTACGTCTTACAGAATTTCCATCCTCAACATTCCAAGTAAACAGGAGTTTCTCAGCCTTGAGATGAGAAAGTAATACATTTTAATTTATTATGAATTTGAACTCTATTCCTCCTCCACTCACATGGTCATTTGCCCTTGATTTTACTTTTCAGTAAATACACAGCCCTGTCTCCTTTCCTGTAAAGAAGAAGCAATGAATCAACCACAAAAAAAAATGAGATAATCCAGAAGATAGATGGGGTGGGAAAAGTCATTTTCACGTTTAATAACATCCACTGTGCATTTTCACACCACTGGGAGGAAAAAAAGAGGATAAGGCTAAAATCAAATTTTAAAAAGAGACCTCACTTTTGATCTGTTCTATAAATTTTGAGAATGTTTGCTTTGCCTTTTGCAAATGAGGAAGTTTTACAGAAATTCCTACCTTTATCATTAGACACAGTGATCTTTGCTCACAGGCCTGCCTAGCATTCTAAGGGATATTTTATTTTAATTTCAATCTCTGTTTTTTACACATTATTTTCTTTGAGGAGAGAGGAAGATTTAATGTATTAATCATGCATTTATGGGCTTTGTCACCTGAAATTTTTAAATATTCTCAGTTCAAACTAATTGTGTTTGACTTCATGGTCCAGTTCTAATGCCATCCCTACCACACATCTTAGAACTCACTAGAAGAACTCATATGTTCATTCTTCTGTCAATTCGTGGCCATTTGCTAACCGGCCCCTTCAATAAGGACTTCATTACTTTTTTTTTAGTTAACTGGGTATTTGATTTTCCCATCTAATTGATTTTTGACTACCTGGGAACAGAAAGGATGTTTTATTTCATGCTAAGGAAATCCCTGTATTAGTTTCCTATGGCTGCTGTAACAAATTACCACAAACCTGGTGGCTTAAACCATCAGAAATCTATTCTCTCAGAGTTCTGGAGGCCAGAAATCTGAACTCAATTTCACGAGACAAAATCGAAGAAGGGCCTGTCAGCAGGGTCACATTTCGACTGGAGGCTCTAGGAAAGAAATTGTCCCCTGACCCGTCCAGCTTCTGGTGGATATCAGCATCCTTTGACTTGTGGCCATATCACTGCAATCTCTGCCTCTCTGGTCACACTGCCTCCTTCCCTTCTTTGTGTGTCTTATCTTCCTCTGCCTCTCTTGTACCAGGATGCTCATAATGGCATTTAGGACCCACCCACATAATCCAGGATGACCTCTCCATCTCAAGATTCTCATCACATCTGTGAAAACCCATTTTCCAAATAGGGTAGCATTTACAGGTAGAAGGAATTAGGACATGGACATATCTTTGGGAGCCTCATAAGTCTACCACATACCCCAAGCCTTGCCCAGCTTGGAGCACAGTAGGAACACAGCAGGCACTCAGGAACATCCTGAGAGCGGTATCTGCCTGTCTCTGCCTCTCTGATTGCGATGTTCCTTCTCTCTACTTCTCCTGGGGTATTACCTCTTCTGTGGACTGACTTATAATATTTGCACACCATCAAAGCCAACCTAAAATGGCAGCCTTCATCTTAGGGACTACATAATTTTCCACCTTGGTCTCCACAGACTACTAATTCATTCTCTCAATGGCCTTGTTCCGAAACTCATGAGAGACACTATCTAATCCATCTTTTGTGTCTCGCATTCACTACTTGTGAAGGCAGCTTAGACCAGAAGGAAGAGCTCAGAATTACAGATTTTGCAGATTCTCTCTTAAGGAAGTGGGGGTGGGAGATAAAACTGGTACCTTGAATATGGTGGAGACATATGCTAGACACTTCTTTAATCTTTGGTATGCAAGACTAACTTCAGTCTACAGGTTTGCTAATCAGAGTTTTAGGACCTAGATTAGAGGAAATTTAGTGAATAATACCCCCTTCTTTTGTTTCCTACACACCACCTTCAGAAATCTGGGAACTCTTTTTTTCTGGGCACATTTTGCCGGGCACCACAAAGATTGAACCTTGGCACTCCTAAGAGATCAGGGCAAGGCACCTGATGTCTAACCCCAGTTTAATCTCTCTCTCTCTATATGATGTCTTTTGGCAAAATACATTCCCTCTAGTTCTGATTTTCTAGCATCGGTAGGGGAACACTGTATCTTAATATGTCATTTCCACCAACTTGAATAACTCCAAACTAATGTAAATATATGCTTTTACATTATTAAGAAATAATATAATTTCCAAATGAATGCATTTTATTGCCTCTCCAAAGGAAATCATATGATACATTGTGAAATCCAATAATAGAAACAGAAACAAGAAAAAAAACCAGAGAAATTCTATTCTGTTGCTGCCAACAGCCTGGAAATCCCCTTTAAGAAATATTTTAAAATTAAGATAGCAGCTGGAAGCATTTAGATATTCCAAAATACTTCAACATTCCTTATGGTCTGCCATTTAAATAAGATTTTTAATCATGTATTTAAAAAAGAAATAAAGACTGGATTTCTTAGCAAAATGATTTTTGGAAAAACTGCTTTCTTATTTCTAAGAAAATCAGAGGTTATAGATATTTGGTTCCAGACAAGCCTTTTTCTTCTGCAACTTCAAGAAAATATCTCTGGTCTGTGCCAGCTCTTTCCCCTCTTCCCGCTCCTATTTGAAAGGGGTATAGGAAGGAGATAGAAGGATATTAATCTCACACATATTGAACCAGTAATTGAGTAAAAACGTTTGTGGTATTTCCTCTTAACATTTTGTATGTATTTTTGTCTGCTGTTTTATAGTTTGGACTTTGTTCTCCCAAGAGACTCATAAGCCTTTTCCTTAAAATGCTTCCATCCTTTTTGTTTAATTTCTCTCAAATTTTCCCAGGATATTCTTTTGCTCCCTAAAAACAGAGACATAAATTTTAGGAAAGTTGGTTTCCCTAAAATTCAGCTTTCCACATGTGAGAGTTGTCCTGGGTACTCAGCACAGAATATCTGCTATCCAGTCAAGATGGTGCCTAGTTTGAGGTCTGCATTACTTTAATGCCTCTGTTTGTCTACCTCTAAATTGATCGTAAAATGTATGTTACATGAAGCTTAATTACTGTTAATTAAGCACGCTCACATCCTCACATGAAGGATAATACTTACAGTTACATTTTGAGATTTATATGTTAGTTATAAATACACTTTATGAGGAAAGTACCACAAATTCTTTGAGAAATCTTTCCTGACAATATTTTCACTTTTCTCTCCAATTTAGAAACTTCACCAACGAAGACTAATGTAAGAACAAGACAAAGAAAGATTATAGCTTAAGAATTCTGATTAAGGAGAAGAAAGTCTGGAATTGACAACAGATATCTTTTTTTCTGTTCTGAAAATTCCAAGTTTCTAAATTTGCTCCTCTTTTCAAAGCTGGGAATTAGATTACAGATAGGAAATCTTACATTTAATGAATAATAATCCAGGGCAGTCAAAATGTGCCTCTGAGCAAGTGTGATTACTGTTAGTCCACATCAGGCTGGAATATATATGCACAGTAATTCTGTGTCCAGTGTACACTTGCATATCTATTTGTCTCACTGGAATGCCCCTCTCCCCAGGAATCCCAAGCTTGTCTGACTAGGCAAAGTAACCAAAGGGCTCTTAAGTCCCTAGTTTCTGCCCTGTGATATTAGTGAAAAATTCAAAGGAGTCTGCAAAAGCTTGAAATCAAATACATCATGTGTGAATCTTCTCTCTACAAAATGCAAATGTTCCTATCAAATTTAATAGAGCATATTTTTTAAAAATTCCTTTCAATGGTCTATGCCAGAAACTTGGAGGTACAATTAGCCAAGAGTACACTGGGAGGAAGTCTTTAGAGTGTCCTTGAAAAACTCCTTACCATTTGGCAAGAAAAATAATCCAGAAAAAAATTTCTGTATTATCTACATTTTGTACTAGAGAAGAGATAAATATAAACTTCAACACTGGTCTTCACTGACTAAATACCTCCCATTTTTCAACATTTAAGAGAAGGAGAGAGGGAGGTAGGGAGGGGAAGAGAAGAAGAAGAAGAAGAAGAAGAAGGAGAAGGAGAGAGAGAGGGGGAAAAGGAGAAGAGGGAAAAAAGGGAGGAAAAGACCACGAGACTGAGTTGTGCTTTTTGTCCTCCATTCTGTCCTCACAATACCAAACTGAATGTTTGAGAATAAGTTTTTACAGAAAGTAATGGAAGGAAAATATGGTATAAAAATGCTCTCCAAAATATGACATTAATTTAGAATTGTTCCAGGACTAAATGAGAGCCTCTGTTTCTTGTCTTCATTGTGAATTCTATTTTAACTTTAAAATTAATATACAGAAATCTGTTGCATTTCTATACACTAACAATGAACTACTGGAAAGAGAAATTAAGGAAACAATCCCATTTACTACTGCATCAAAAAGAATAAAATACCTAAGAATAAACCTGACTAAGGAGGTAAAAGACCTGTACTCAGAAAACTATAAGGCACTGATGAAAGAAATTGAAGACGACACAAATAGAAAGATATACCATGTTCTTGGATTGAAAGAATCAATATTGTTCAAATGGCCATACTACCCAAGGCAGTCTGCAGATTCAACGCAATCCCTATCAAATTACCAATGGCATTTTTCACATAACAAGAACAAATAATTTTAAAATCTGTATGGAAACACAAAAGGCCCTGAATAGCCAAAAGAATCTTGAGAAAGAAGAACAGAGCTGGGGGTATCACACTCCCTGACTTCAGACAATACAACAAAGCTACAGTAATCAAAACAGTATGGTACTGGCATAAAAACAGACCCACAGATCAATGGAACATGATAGGGAGCCCAGAAATAAACTCACACACTTATGGTCAATTAATCTATGACAAAGGAGGCAAGAATATACAATGGAGAAAAAGACAGTCTCCTCAATAAGTGGTGCTGGAAAATTGGACAGCTACATGTAAAAGAATGAAATTAGAACATTCTCTAACACCATATACTAAAATAAATTCAAAATGGATTAATGACCTAAATGTAAGACTGGATATTCCTAGAGGAAAAACATAGGCAGAATGCTCTTTGACATAAATCACAGCAATACTTTTTTGATCCATCTCCTAAAGTAAAGGAAATAAAAGCAAAAATAAACAAATGGGACCTAATTAAACTTAAAAGTTTTTGCACAACAAAGGAAGTCATTGATAAAATAAAAAGATAACCTACTAAATGGGAGAAAATATTTGCAAGTTATATGACCAATAAGGGATTAATATCCATAATTATTTATTTATAAATAAATATTTATTTATAAATGATTATGGATATTAATATTTATTAATTAATTAAATTAATAATAATTAATATTATTAATTTAATTAATAAAGAGCACATACAGCTCAACATCAAAAAACAAACAACCCAATTTTTAAAATGGGCAGAAGAACTGAATAGACATCTTTCCAAAGAGGAAATGCAGATGGACAACAGGCACATGAAAAGATGCTCAACATCACTAATCATCAGGGGAATGTAAATCAAAACTACAATGAGATATCACCTCACACCTGTCAGAATGGCTATCGTCAAAAAGAACAAAAATAACAAATGTTGGTGAGGATGTAGAGCAAAGAGAACCCTTGTACACTGTTGGTGGGAATGTAAATTGGGGCAGCCACTGTGAAAAACAGTATGAAGTTTTCTCAAAAACTAAAAATAGAACTACCATATGATCCAGCAATTCCACTCCTGGATGTATATCTAAAAAAACAAAAACACTAATTTGAAAAGACACATGTACCCCAATGTTCCTAGCAGCATTATTTATAATTGCCAAGATATGAAAGCAACCTAAGTGTCCATCAGCAGATGAATGGATAAAGAAGATGTGGTATACATTGTGGTGTATACACACACACACACACACACACACACAATAGAATACTACTCAGCCATAAAAAAGAATGAAATTTTGCCATTTGCAACAACATGGACGGACTTGGGAGGGTATCATGCTAAGTGAAATAAGTCAGACAAAGACAAATACTGTATGATATCACTTATATGTGGAATCTGAAAAATACATCAAACAAACAAATATAACAAAAAAAGAAGCAGACTCATAGAAATAGAGAAGAAACTAGTGGTTACAAGTGGGGAGAGGGGAGAGGGGCAACACAGGGTGGAGGAGTGGGAGGTACAAACTACTGGGTATAAGACAGGCTACAGGGATGTATTGTACAACATGGGAAATATAGCCAATATTTTTTAATAACCATAAATGGAGTACAACCTATAAAAAATGTATTAAAAGTAAAAAAAAGTTTTTAAAAATAATCTTTGTCAGTTTGGTAGTTGAGAGCTGGCATAACACTTTAAAATTTGCATTTCTAATTTTATAAACTCATGTCTTTTGCCCTGTGAAGGGAGGAAGGTATTTCTTACACATTCATGTCGCTTTTTATGTTGAAAATGATTTTCTAATATTTATCTTTGTTTTATCTACACTTTCTTAAAATAGACTTATTTTTAAGGCTTAATTGTTTTAGAGTAGTTTCAGCATAATTGAGAAGAAGGTACAGGGATTCCCATATACCCCCTGCCCTCACACATCCACAGCCTCTCCCATTATCAACATCCCCCACCAGAGTAGTGCATTTGTTACAACTGATACTGACACATCATAATCAGCTGAAGCACATAGTTTACATTAGGGTTCAGTCTTGGCATTGTGCAGTCTATGAGTTTGGACAAATGCATAATGACATGTGTCCATCATTATAGTATTACACATATTTTCAGAGCCCTAGAAATCCTGTCCTCCTACTATTCATCTCTCAACCTCCAGTAACTACTGATCGTTGTATTGTTTCCATAGTTTTGCCTTTTCCAGAGTGTCGTATAATTGAAATCATGCAGTATGTCCCCTTTTCAGGTTGGCTTTTTTCCCTTAGTAGTATGCATTTCAGTTTCCCCCATGTCTTTTTATGGTTTGAAAGCTCATTTCTTTTTAGCAATGAATAATATTCAATGTCTAGATGTACCACAGTTTATTCAACCATTCACCTACTGAAGGACTTCTTGCTTGCTTCCAAGCTTGAACAATTATGAATAAAGCTTCTATAAACATCCATGTGCAGGTTTTTGTGAGGACATAAGTTTTCAACTGTTTTGGGTAAATCCCAAGGAGCATGATTACTGTATTGTATGGTAAGAGTATGTTTAGTTGTATAAGAAACTACCAAATTGTCTTCCAAAGTGGCTAAACCATTTTGCATTCTCACCAGCAATGAATAAGAGTCCCTGTTGTTCCATGTCCTCACTAACATTTGGTGTTGTCAATGTTCTAGATTTTGGCTATTCTAATAGGTGTGTAGTGGTATCTCACTGTTGTTATAATTTTCATTTCCTTAATGACATATGATGAGGAATATATTTTCAAATGCTTATTTCCATCTGTAAATCTTCTTTGGTGAGGTGTCTCTTAAGGTCTTTAACCCATTTTTTAATCAGGTTGTTTGCTTTCTTATTCTTGAGTTTTTAGAGTTCTCTGTATAGTTTGGATAATAGTCCTTCATCAGATGCGCCTTTTGTAAATATTTTCTCCCAGTTTCCGGTTGATCCTCTAATTCTCTTGATATTGTCTTTCACAGAAGTTTTCAATATTAATGAAGTCCAGTTTATCAATTATTTCTTTCATATATCATGTCATTGGTATTGTAACTAAAAAGTCATCAGTATACCCAAGGTCATCTAGGTTTTCGCCTATGTTATCTTCTAGGAGTTTTATAGTTTTGTGTTTTACATTTATATGCACAGGCCTATGAACAATTTTGATTTAATTTTTGTGAAGAGTGTAGCAACTGTGTCTAGATTCATTATTCACAGGTGGATGTCCAGTTGTTCCAGTACCATTTGTTGAAAAGACTGTCTTTGCTTCATTGTATTGCTTTTGTTCCTTTGTCAAAGATC
Organism: Balaenoptera musculus; assembly: GCF_009873245.2. Lineage (NCBI taxonomy): Eukaryota > Metazoa > Chordata > Mammalia > Artiodactyla > Balaenopteridae > Balaenoptera > Balaenoptera musculus. The sequence continues at coordinate 53,534,288 of NC_045790.1, read as the reverse complement.
TGTTGACTATATTTATGCAGATTTATTTCTGGGCTCTCAATTATGTTACATTGATCTAGTTGTCTATTCTTTCCCCAATACCACACTGTCTTAATTACCGTAGTTTTATAGTAAATCTTGAAATCAGGTAGTGTCAGTCATCCAACTTTGTTCTCCTTCTTCAATATTGTGTTGGTATTCTGGATCTTTTACTTCTCCATATGAACTTTAGGAGCAGTTTGTCAATATCCACAAAATACCTTGCTGGGATTTTGAAGGAGATTTCAGTGAATCTATAGATCAAGTTGGGAAGAACTCACATCTTGACAATACTGTCTTCCTATCCATGGACATGGAATATGCCCCCAGTTATTTAGTTCCTTTTTTATTTCATTCATCAGAGTTCTGCAGTTTTCTTCATATAGATCTTGCACATATTTTGTTAGATTTATAACCTCAGTATTTCATTTTGGGGGATGCTAATATAAATGGTATTATAGTTTCAATTTCAAATTCCACTTTTTCATTGCTAGTACATAGGAAAGTGAAATGATTTTTGTATATTAACCTTGTACCCTGCAACCTTGCTGTAATTGTTCATTAGTTCCAGGAATTATTTTGTAAATTCTTTTGGATATTTTACATAGATGATCATATCATCTGTGAATAAAGACAATTTCATATCTTCCTTCTCAGTCTTGCCTTGTCTTATTGTATTAGCTAGGACTGGACTGATTTTAATGTAATCAAATAACAATCTTTTCCCTTATAATACCTACATATAGCATAAATGAAAGGAAAAATGTGAGAATGAAATAAATTCAAGTTTAATAGAATATGGCAAAAATAACATCTCTTTTTTAAAAAATTGTATGTGTTCTAGTATACTGTGTGCTTACTGATGTCTGTAGCTAATACCAGTTTTTGAGGTAAAGAAATTATTCCAGGTCAGGCCTCTGACCTTTGTGAGATTACTCTGAGTCCAGCAACAGGTTTCTCAACTATGCAGGTGGAGACGTCCATAGTCAGCTCATTCCAAAAGGATAAGGCTTAAAGATGAATACTCATACCATACAGATACCAATGAGACCTCCAACAAAATGTATTCACTTAAAATGGGAAGTAAGTTCATAAGCAATAAGCTAATCCATCAGCTGTACACAGCACCAATCCCCTAATATGAGAGAGCCATGAATGAGTGCAAGAAATTCCTTAGATTGTAGAACTTAAGAAAAAGGAGTTTTGAATGGCCTGTAGCCTAAAACCTGCCCAGAAATATATTGAGTGAGACACAGTCTTTAATAGGATCTGAATAGATTATTATGCTTTAATTACTATGACTGTGAGTAAACTAACAATTTCCTTTCTCTTATCATCACCTGCCCAGAAATGTATTGAGTGAGACACAGTCTTTAATAGGATCTGAATAGATTATTATGCTTTAATTACTATGACTATGAGTAAACTAACAATTTCCTTTCTCTTATCATCATTACTATGACTTGGAGCAGTTTCTATCAGTGACTATTTTGAATATTGATGAGATCCTTTTTGCCTTTTTCAAGGGCCTCCAAATCAAATGTGAGATTCAGATTCTTCTCAACCTAAATGAATTGACTTGATTGTTTTGTGGTTTATTTGGGGAGTTTCCCACACATCAAGTACCATGTTAAGCAAAATTTCCCCCTAAAGGGCACCCTTGTGGGGCTAATGGATAGAATATGCAGGTGTATAGAAATTGCAAAACTAATTGACAGATGACAAATGCTTCACTGCTCTGCCCTGGAGCCAAAAACCAGCAGGTAACACATCTTTTTTCTTTGTTCCCTTTTTCAACATTTTCTTTGCCAGTAGAGAAATCTCTTTACTCCCTGTGCATTTATAGTTCGCCATTTCACCGTTTTAAAATTTCCTCTTATCCATTTCCAAAACCTCTTAATATTTGTCAGTTTTATTTCAACCTGTTAAAAATACTGGCTTGTGGTTGCAGCTTCATATAAAGTAGTAACTGGTTTCCAACATAAAGACAGTACATAAACACCAGTCCTAAGTAGAAATATTTCTGTACTGACAGCCAATAGCTCGCATGCATTATCAGGCCTGACCATAATGAGGTGAAGAATGGAAGTTAAAACTTTCAGTTTTCAGTATATCCTTCTAATGAATTATCAGAGCACCTATTATAGCAAGCATTATTTTTAGCAATTCCAGAAAAGAAACACAAACTCTACCCTGAAGATAGTTATTAATTCTTTGAAAAGACAAAACAGTCACGCATGAAAAGGTGAACAATAGGAGGGTTAAATAGTCAATTAAAAAACAGTAGAATAGATGTCTGTAGGTATTACACATGACTATGATACAGACAATAAATGCTATGGAATTCAGATGAATTCAGGGGAAAACTGTAAGCAAACTCAGAGAATGTTCCATTGCTGGTCAGACTTGAAGAATGGGTAGGATTTGGAAAGAACAGAGAACAAGGGTGAATGTGTGGATGGGCGAAGAGATTAAATGGTATGAACAGCTATGTTGGCAATATGCAAGTTGTGCTAGAAGAGTGACTTTATCAGTCTGAATAGATATGATGGTCAAAGGTAGAATGCTCTCTCTCTTATCTTATGGCACATGTGAACACTTCTTCCTTTGTGTTCTTGGGGGCTGTTTTAACAACGTTACAATGGCGCATATCATATCGGTCAAAGTTCAGTTTTATAGGTTTGTTCTTCAACTCATCTGAGACCTCCAGAGACAGGAGCTGTATTCTCGCTCTCCACTACCATGAGCATCTAGTACACACCTGATACATGAAAGTCATTTACTAAAACTTAGTTAGGTGAATGAAAGGAGGCAAAATAAATACTGAGAGATTTTTCTCTTTGTAAAGATCATCATTTTCCATGAATTACTGGAGTTTCCATCCTCAGTAAGAAAGGCATAGATATCCGAAGAGTCTCTACTTTCCAATGACATTTCATCTGGCTTTCCACTAATAATGGGATCAATTGAAAAACATATTTGAAAATGTTGGCTTAAACACAGTTAAATGGGTTTCTTTTTATGCATTCATTCACAAATATCTATTGAGTACCTACTATGTGCAGGGCACTGTTCTAAGTAATAAAAGCAAGTAGTTAACAAAATAGATTAAAAAAACCCTGCCTTTGTGGAGCTTATATTCTAGTAGAGGGAAACAAAAAAAATTTAAAGTTCTAACACATATGGTAGTTTACAAAAGTAACCCAAATTATTCACCTCTTCCTGTATCCGCATCTTTTACTTTGTAGCATTGCAGTGCCTGCCTGCTCTGAGTCTGTGCCTGGCCACGTGACCTGCTTTGGCCAATAGAACATTAGCAAATTGATATAAGCACACTGAAAGGCTTGCTGGCTCTTGTGTCTCTGTGACTGTCAGAAGATTATGCCTTTGCTAGCTTGCTGACGATGAGAGGCACATACAACAGAGCTAAGATGCTCCAGTCATCTCACTGGGGCCTCCTAGGTTACCCAACAGCCGGGAGACCCACAGACAAGTGAGTGTGCATAACCCATATCAACTGAGTTGCCAGGGAGTGACAGAGAGACGTGGGAGATGAAGACAGGAAAGTAAAGGGAACAGGACAGACCCAATTTTGTAGAGCTCTAAGAATTCTCAAAGCCTTAATATGCTAACAAGCCGTGAGAGTTTTCAAACAGGAGATTTAGAATTCTGCAATTCCTCAAATGTATTTGATACCCAACGCTTTTTTTTTTTTTTTTTTCTCTCACAGAGTATCTCAAAGCTCTGCCAAATCCACCTGTGGGTAGTTTTCATCTTAAGGTCCCAGGCTAGGCTGAGATGGAATGGTTGGAGACAAGCTGAAACTAGCACCCTGACAACATTCCAGAAGATCCAAACACTTAGGTAGAGTCTGCTCCAAATCATGCCCCTCCTGGCTATGTAATTTGACATGCAGCAGATATACTGGCTTTTTTCATTAGAAAAGTTTCATATGTGGCATATTACATCATCACATAAAGGTTCCAAATGAAATAAAGTTCTAAAAAAAGAAAAAATCAGATGGTGTGTTAGAATACACAGAAGTTATAAATCACTAAGCCTTACAAGCTTTCCATTAATAAAAAAACAAGGGTAGGTTCTCCAGATGTTCCTAATCCACATCACTTGGATGAAGACCCAATAGCTTAACCTGTCTCAACACAGAACATCTTATTTCTACATAAAAGAAATGGAATTGCTGTGATAATTTTAAAGATGGATTAACATTTAAGTAACTTACATAAAAATGCACGTGCCTATTGATTTGTTACAGGAAGTATCATCTCAATCCAAGGTCCCTGACGCCAGAGAGGTTTTGCTGGCACTGCTGAATTTAAGACCCTATATGTATACACGAGACAAGAATTATCACTCACACTGTATTATTCGATCCCAAACTCCCTTCTTTCCCTAACTTCTTCATTATACCTTTTCACCCCAACTCCTTCCAATTATAGCTACTTCTTCTGAGAATAAGAAATAATTTTAAAGTTGAGAATGTATAGCATCTCCACCCAAACAGAATCCATCATATTTAAATTGAAAACCTCTTGGCTATTAGCGAAACTATTTGATCAGTTTTATCTTCCATATTTTTTCTCTGTCATATTGTACATGAAATAATGTGTGTAAAAATACTGTAAATTAAGCATTTTAAGGAAACAGGTTCTCAAAACAGCATATCATACACACTTTTAAAAATTGCTGTTTAAGTGCAAACTACCTTTTGCACACTGAGAAGAGGTACATTTTCCTCTGCTTCCCTGCAAGGTCCATATTCCCCCTCTCTATGACTGATCATACTCTGTCAATTCCTTTTCTGTAGGCCAGAAGGGAGACTTTCCCCCTCTTCCGTTCCACGTAGCTACTGGCAAGGAAGACTTACCAAACACATGGAAATGCCAGAAAGCACACATACAGGAGAACCCAAAGCAAGTCCCTAAGATTCTCCTGCTGTAGAAACCCTCTCTCTACCTCCTTGCCAGCATGGGATATACTTCCTGCTAGGATGGAGCCCTCCCAGCCAATCCACATATGAGCATGGCACTGCATCCTTCAAGGGAATAGAATGGGAATATCTACTTAATCAAGTAACAGATATTTATTGCTTACCTGAGAAGCCGTGTATTGGTTATTTCGGAGATATCCAACGTATGACACCAATCCTGGCCACAAGGCAAATACTCTATAGTTGGGGGAATAAGGTAGCATTTCTATGTAAAAAAATATTAACTGTTCAAACTAAATTGACTTATTCAAATACTAACATTACAGAAGTTCAGTAGAAGAGCTATTACTTGGGATGAGTCAGGCCATCAGGGAAAACCTCAGAGAGGAGGAAACTTTTATTTCAACCGTGTAACATAAGCCTAAATTCAGTTAGGTAGGGAGAGAAACAAGGAGATGCAAGGCCACAAGCAAGGCTTTTGGTTGGAACATATATTCCCTCCAAAAAAAAAAACCCCTGCATTAAGTGTATCAGGTACTATCCCACGTGGAGAAGATAGTAACAGACAAGACAGAATGCTGGTTCCCTTGGATCTTACATCCCAGAGGGAAAAACAACAAAAAATAAGTAACAAGCAATAAGCATCATCACATCAAATTGTGACAAGTATTATGAAGAAAATAAAACAGGAGGACGGCATAGAGGAGGGATGGCAACTTCCACCAAGATGGTCGGGAAGGCAGTTCTGAGGTGGCCTCTGACCTGGGGCAACGAGAGAGCAGAGAATGTGGAGGGCAGGCTTTCCTAAACTCTAGGTTGGAGAACTCTGGTGTCCTGGGAAATACCAAAGAGTGATTGAGGAAAACAAAAACAACACTTTTCCATAGACATTCTTTTTGGAGATTCATAATACACATTAGCATATGGAAGACATCTGAATGTCCTCCAGGAAAGAGAACCTATTTGACTCAATGCTTCCCCAACATACCTGAAGGTAATGGCCCATTTTTTTCTTGGTGATGGTGTATGCCTTGCGGGGGCTGGGAGAGTGGAGGGGCAGGTTGTAATAAAATAACATTTCTGTTACTGGTTCTCAAAATACTGCTTAATGCTAAACTAAGAAGTCTGAAGACTCCAACAGAATAAAACCTGAATGGGGCTCCCTGTAGTTGTGTCATATGGTGGCCTCTTTGGAGTTTGATCTGTAGGAAATAGGAAGCCCTTCTAACTTTTGAACAGGAAATTGACAAGGTGAAAGTGTGTGTTTTGATACTGTTACCCTGACGTGATAATGCTGAGTGGGTTTAATAAAGGAGATTAGGTAGATTAGTTAGGAAAACATTTTTCTAGCCTAAGCAAGAATTCTTGAACCAAGATTTAGCGAAGGGGATGAAGAGAAAGGGAGAGACATGAAAAATTAGGAAAGAAGATTTGGCCAAACAAGTGGACATCTCATCTAGAACGTGGGAGAGACACAACAGTGAGTTGGAAGCAATGGGTTGGTATTGGGATGGTGGATCAGACATAACAAAATAAAATTAAAGAACATTTCACAAGCAAAAACGGATAGGCAGAGACAGAAGGATGAAATGGCAATAAGGAATGAAACAAGGCTGAGGTTATCATATGAACAACCTACAGTGGAAAGTTTAGGAGCTTACTATTCATTTTATAGGCAAGCTACTAGGATTTTCTTAGCAGGAATGATTTGAAGTATGTTTTAGTAAGTTTCATTGCGAGTAGTGTGTAGGATTCACTGGAGAAGAAAGAATGGAGATAGGAAGAACCACTCAAGGTCAATTTCAAAAGTCCAGGTTAAAGATAAGCAATGCCTCGGAGAGAATGGAGCCTGGGGATAGGGAAGAGGAAAGAGATGCTAAAGGTGTCTCATAGGTAGAATATGGGAATTGGCTGGGACCAAGTGTGAGTGAGGCAAGCACTGATGGGGAAGAAAGAGCGGAGCCTGACAGCATCTTCATCACAACTGGGAAAGTAAGTTAGACAATCGAAGTTAAGGGTGGAGGCAGGAGGTACCTGGCAGCAGATCCTCCGTTCCATCTGGAACGTGCTGAATTTGATGATCTGGTGGGCTGTTCAGGAAGAGATGGTCTGCAGCCCGATATGAAGTTGAAGGAGGATTTCAGCCTAGAGGTAAAGAGTAGCATTGACGTATATAAACTACCATGTGTAAAATAGATAGCTAGTGGGAAGCTGCTGTATAGGACCGGGAGCTCAGCTTGGTGCTCTGTGACCACCTAGAGGGGTGGGATAGGGAGGGTGGGAGGGAGACGCAAGAGGGAGGGGATATGGGGATATATGTATACGTATAGCTGATTCACTCTGTTGTACAGCAGAAACTAATACACCATTGTAAAGCAATTATACTCCAATAAAGATGTAAAAAAAAAAATAAAAAAGATTACAGAGAGGATTCGTTTAGCGGGAAGAGCACGTGACAAGACTCTGTCCTGACTCTACCACCTCCTCTCTATGTGACTCTGAATGTTACTCCTCCTTCCTGTGACTCAGTTTCCTCCTCAATAAAATGGGGATAATAATACCACTCTCATAACACTGTCATAAGAGTTAAATAAGTTAGTATATGTGAGGTGCCTAAAACAGTATCTAGCACGTAGTGTTTTAGGACCACAACAATGTTATTATTTTATTGTGGTTATTATTGTTATTAAATGACATAGATGAGGAACTTTTTAAGCAATGAACTAGAGCAATAATCTTTAAATAACTCTTTCTATTCTCAGTGTCAAGTTATACAAGCCTTCTTATCCTTCATGAAAATGAGTAAATAATGCTATGGCTATGGAATTGATACTTGATTTTCAAATTCAAGCTCAAAAAATACCCTAGTAAAGGCGCAGTATACTATATTGTTGCCTTGGATACAAAACAGTGTTATTTTCTTTGTAGTATTTGATTAATTAGGCCATGAGAGTAACATATAGATGAGACCTATATTTTGAAATAATTTTACAGACAATTCAAGACTCTGTTAAATTGGTATAGACTTGGAGGTTCAGAGGGATGAGTCTAGAAAGTGTCACTTTATTCATGAAGATTCTATCTCAACTGTTTACACTATTGATGACCTTCATCAGACAATTCAGGCACCTTAGGGTCAGGATGAGGGAAATTTTAGGGAAATAAGTTCTCTAAAAATATATGACTATGAGAATAGTAACCATTTAAAATATAAAAGCCTATTTATTTGACAACAGAATGTTCACCAGTTATTGCTGCAATAAAACTGCAAAGATTATTAATGCAGTTTAATGAAGCTGGCTGTGAACCGCGACTTTAAAAATGCACGCCGTTAATCCAGCCTGTCTCTCAAACTGGCCCTTCACAAAGGAAAGGATTATCTCATCAGTACATCCTGTTCTGTTGTGCAGTGAGGATGCTTCATCGATTCAACTGACGATGGTTTTCTGGAAGCAGTTAATACCCTGAAGAGGCATGCTAGGATGAGAACAGCACAGTTTCTCTTCACAAAGGGAAAACAGTCGGTTCATATGTCCTAAATGCAAAGACCTCAGAAATAAAATTGCAAGGCATGCTTTTGGGTGTTGTTTTAAAGTCTGAAAAATATTTTAAATATGTATTTTTAAATGAGGATTCAGTTCTTTTATTGGACTTGTTTTAATAGTGACCAATAACATGTTTAAAATTCTGATGAAACAACTGTTCTCTGTAGAATCATAGACAGATCAGATTTATGTCTTTAAAGGCTTGAGTCAGCGATACACAGGAGAATTTTTTAATGTTTCAATTTTGTTATCAAATGTATGTAGACTGTACATTTTTCAACAACTGTGACCAGGTCATGTAAATATATAGAAATTTAGGCAAAGGATATTTTTTTATTGTTGATGACAGGTTTGTTTTTTTTGGCAAAGATTACAGTTTTTTCCTCTCAGATGGCACCATGAATCAAAAGACGTTTTCCTTGAAATTCATAAAGAGCACAAAGTTGGTTTTGTGTTTAATGTCTGAAACACCTGGAGCTAAAAGAAAGTTACCACAGCATAGAATTTACAACTGTATTTTATATGAAATAACACATAATCTCTATTTAGCTTCAATTTAAAAAAAAAAAAAAAACCTCCCTGCAAATTTAAACGAACAGGAAGCTGATAGGCTTACAGGTACGAGCCACTGGGCTGATTAAATTGGTGGGGAAAGTAGTTGAGCCTGAAGCGGAAAGTCTGGGCATCCTGGCCCCCTCCTCTAGTGAGTTCAGTATGATTATTTAAATTATTTCTCTCATTTCAGGTCACTAGAAGAGTCCCCCTTCCCTGCTCTGGCTCCCAAAGTTGGAGCAGATGGAAAGACAGCCGACTCTGTGTGATTGAGGGGCTGAGGCTGCAAACCTCTCCCTGATGCCTGTGAGTGCCAAGGCGCAGGGGCTGGGTGTGTATGCAGCGTGCTGCCAGCTTCCGAAGATCTGCTACTTTGATTATAAAATTCTGATACCATTCATGTTTATTACACGCATGACCCTAAAGCAGCCAGGAGAAACTGAGATGAGGAAGTAAACCTGACAAATGAAGCATTTAATAGAGCTAAGCTAGAAGTCTGCTCCCAAATTCTGACTTTGTGGCTTAACAAATAAATGAAACCCAAGTACCCTTCTGAGGAATAGGAAAGTTAAGTCAATTTCCCAGAATCCTTCAGGAAGAAGTCAGGCTGATTTAAAAATCTCAAACTAACTCGAAATAGTTTAGAATAATTATTCACAAGCTAATAAGTAAGGAACAACAGACATGGGTGGGAAATATAAAATAAAAACAACAAAAAGAAATAGGCAAAAAGAAAATAGCTTATGTTTTATATATATGACATATATGACATTTTTTTTAACAGTTCACTCCCCACACACAAGCTTAACAAAAGAAGAAACATTTTCTGTCTTTTCCCTTTGTATCTGTTATCTCCCAGCACTTAACAGCAGTGCTGGCATATAGTAGGATCTCAATAAATAATTACTGAATCAATCCATCAATCAATCAATAATTATAGCTAGATTTTTTTAAAGTGTACGAGCAAGTGACACCAGCAATAGGATCAACACAGGCCTTTCAGGGAATAAGATTATAGCACCAAATTGCAGGGGCGGAGGGGACATCATAGCATTTCTGGTAAATATTAAAATCTCCCACTTGGCTCCTTTCAGTGGCAGTGTCTCTTTCAGTCCTGCATTAGAGTACTTGTATGATTGCTCTAATATTTTGTTCACAGGTTTGTCTGCTTCACTAGACCATGATGCCTGCTTTTCTCCTGCTTAGTACAGGGTCTGGCACAGTGTTTAATAAATGTTCCATGAATGAAGGAACGGATAGCAGGTATCTGGATAACAACCACGATTCCAGATGTGTTACTAATTGAGATGTCAAGAATCCCTTCAGCTTTTAAATGGAAAAGAATTATAGTGTGATAGCCTTCTCAAAGTTTTTCAGGCCCTTTGGGTGACTGGTTTTTTTATTCCACTCTTCAAAGGTAGTGGGGAAAGAATGCCTTTCTTCCTCTGAAATTCCACTGATGACCACATGATGGCGCTGGCACTGCACCATAAATACAGAAGCAGCTGGGCAGTGTGGATTCCCTAGGCCCCTCCAGGGGCCTCCCTCTCTCTTTTTCCTGCCCCCACTCTTCTGCTGTGTTTCCCCTCAGGTCCTCCTTTCCATCCAGTCGAGCTTGATACATATAATACTTGCCAAGAAGCTGTCAGACCGGAACTAGATACTGCCCACCTGAAGCTGGTTTGTTCTTTGTTCTCAGACAGGCCAAATTCTGTCCGTTCCTCCCATCTGAAAAAATGCCCAAGAACATTCTGAATGCTGTTTAAAGCTGTACATTCTTAGTTTGAAGTACAGGTCTTTTTATTTTGCACTTGACTGGCCCCTGCAAGTGACCTATTCCCTTCCTAACAAAATAGCCAACAGAGCAAATTATGTCCTGATAAGTTATTAGAACCGTCCCAACTGAGGAAACTGAGAGCTAAGGCTTTGCCAACATGCACAGAAGTGAACTCTGACGGTATGAGTTGTATGAATTCTTACATTCAAGGTAGATTGGAAAACTTAGAGAATAAAAATAAATCACTTGAAAATCATCTACTGCCTAAGAATTAAAAGTGAGTTCAGAAAGCAGATAATTAGTATGGTTTTCAAAAACAGAAGAGGGATAAACATTTTCATTAAATTAAATGAGGACTTTCTCTTCTTTTTAAATTGAGGTAAATATTATATATCGTGAAATGCTCCAAGATTTATGCTTCTTTATAACAATTTTGTTGAAATATAATTTATATTTAATAAAATGCATCCACTTATGTCTATAGCCCAATGGGTTTTGACAAATGTATATACATTAACTTAAACACCACCACCACACCTCCACAGTCGAGATACAGAACTTTCCCAGTGTCTGAGATAGTCCCTTCAGGCCCTCTCAGGTCGACCCCTCCCCTCCCCTCACTGGTCTAATTTTAATTGCCTGTGAATACTTTTGCTTGCCCTTGACCTTCATATCAATGGACTCATAGAGTATAAATACTCTTTGTTTCTGGCTTCTTTTACTGTCTTGTCTTGTTTGGTTTGGTTTTTTGATGTTCATTCATTCTATAGAGTTTATTCCTTTTTATTGCTGAACAGTGTTTGATTATATGAATATAAAGCAATTTTTTATTCATTCCCTTCTTGCACATTTGATTTATTTCCGGTCTCAGCTATTACAACTAAAGCCACTATGAATACTCTTATACAAATATTTTTACAGACATATGCTTTCATTTCTTTGGGGTAAATACCAAGGAGGGGAATCGCTGAGTTTTAAGGTAGGTATATATGTTTAAGGTTATAAGAAACTGCCTAAGTTTCTAACGTGGTTGTATTAGTTTCCTAGGATTGCCATAACAAAGTACCACAAACTGGGTAGATGAAAACAACCGAAATGCATTGTCACAGGGTTCAGGAATCCAGAACTTCTGAAATCAGGCAGTTGGATATCGAGTTCCTGTCACGGACAAACTCCCTCCGAAGGCTCTAGGGAAGAATCCTTACTTGCCTCTTCCAGCTTATGGTGGTTGCTGGCAATTTTTGCCATTCCTTGCCTTGTGTCAGCATAACTCCAATGTCTACCTAGTCTTCACATGGCCTTCTTTCCTGTATGTCTCCTATCTCCCTGTGTTTCAATTTCCCTCTTCTTACAAAAACACCAGTCATCAGATTCAGGATCCATCCTAATCCACTATGACCTCATTTTAGCTTGAATACACCTGCAAAAACCCTGTTTCCAAATAAGGTCACATTCTGAGGTTCCAGGTGGACATTAATTTGGGGAGACACTAATCAACCCAGTAGAGTGGTTAGTTGAATAGTTTTACACCTCCCACCAGTACGTGTGGGAATTCCAGTTGCTCTGCATCCTTGCCAATCCTGGGTATTGTCAGTGTTGAAAGTTTTGGCCATTCTAGTGTGTGTGTAGCATTATCTCATTTTGGTTTTATTTTGCGGTTCCCTGATGACTCTTGATGTTAAGCATCTTTTCACATACTTATTGGTTAGGGATCTTCCTTGGTAAAGTTCTCTAAGATATTTTCCCACTTGAAAGTTAGGTCGTCCTTTTTTTGATTTGTAGGAATTATTTACATAACCCAGATATAAATCACTGGTCCGATATATGTTTTGCAAATATTTTCTGTCTGTGGCTTTACTTTTCATTTTCTACAGTGGCTTTCGATGAATGGAAGTTTAATTCTGATAATGTCCAATTTTTAACTTTTATATTTAGTGCCCACTCTAAGAAACTCCCCGAACACAGGGTTCTAAAGATGTTATATACGCTTCCAGAACCTTTGTGATTTTAGCTTTTTTGTTTAGTTCTATGATTCACCTTGAACTGATTTCTGTATAGAGTAAGCGTAAATGTTCATTTTCCCCACATTTATCTACTTGGTCTGACTCCATTATGGAGAAGACTCTCGTTACTCTGTTAAAAAGCTCTACCTGAAAATTACCTGACTATACATTTTATGTTGAAAATTGATGGTACATGGTCTGTTCCAATGATCTCTTTGCCTATTCTTGCCACAATGTTATAATTGCTGTAGTTTTACAGTAAGTCTTGAAATCAGGTGGTGTGAGTCTTCCAACTTTGTTCTTTTTCAGGGTAATTTTGGCTATTCTAGGTACATTTCTTTTTCATGTAAATGTCAGGGCTAGTGCTTCAATTTCCACCAAAAAAAAAAACTGTTTGGATTTTATTGGGTTGAATCAAATATATAGTTAACTGGGCTTTTTAATAGTTAATTTGTAAAATCCATTTCTTGCTAAGAAAACCTCATTTTCTAAACTTTTTTTTATTTTCCCGAACTTGCCTTGTCTTTGGAAAATATGTATAACAGTCTTAACCCAGATCAGAATTTATTTTAAAAATCCTGGAAATTATCCAATCCATTTTAAGCTACTCTTCCTTGAAAATAAAAGTAAATAAATAAAAACTTCTCAATAATTCAAGTCTGGGAAAGAATTTTTCTGACATTAGAAAAAAATGTACACATTTATGACAAGTAAAAACCATAATTCCCAAAATGTTTTGGAAACTTTATTTTTAAAAAAACTCATTAATTTCCATTTTATTTAACTGTTAGCTTCTAAACACATTTCCAGACTAGATTTGACAGAAAAGTATGTTGCCTAGTTATTTTAATTCAGTATGTTCAAATTACTGAAAATTAAAAAGCAAATTTATTTTTCCTCACATCTCTCTCTTATTCCATTATCCACTTTAATTACATAATCACAGTATAAAGGTAGAGAACATTTGAGAAATCCACCACACAGAAGAAAGCACCTGGCATACTCTACTTTGCAAATGTTTTCAGCCTCAGGTTATTCTCAGTCTTGTTTGTGTTCCTTCCCACATGAAATATTTCAATGTTCAAAAAGTAAAAACTCAAAAACAAAGTCTTAATTATGATTGCCCCACATTTCTTTTAAAAATCTTGTTCCCTGGGGCTTCCCTGGTGGCGCAGTGGTTGAGAATCTGCCTGCCAGTGCAGGGGACGCGGGTTCGAGCCCTGGTCTGGGAAGATCCCAAATGCCGCGGAGCAACAAGGCCCGTGAGCCACAATTACTGAGCCTGCGCGTCTGGAGCTTGTGCTCTGCAACAAGAGAGGCCGCGACAGTGAGAGGCCTGCGCACCTCGATGAAGAGTGGCCCCCGCTCGCTGCAACTAGAGAAAGCCCTCGCACAGAAACGAAGACCCAACACAGCCAAAACTAAATAAATAAAAAAAAAACAAAAAAACAAAAAAAACAAATCTTGTTCCCTGGTGCATTTTGAAGAAAGCAGTGATGGATTTTTTTTCCCTTCTCAGAATTTTATTATTTATTTATTTTTTAATATATTTTTTAATTGAGGTATAGTTGATGCACAGTATTTGCAAATACTTTCTCCCATTCTGAGGGTTGTCTTTTCACTTTGTTAATGGTTTCCTTTGCTGTGCAAAAGCTTTTAAGTTTCATTAGGTCCCATTTGTTTATTTTTGTTTTTATTTTCATTACTCTAGGAGGTGGATCAAGACAGATCTTGCTGAGATTTATGTCGAAGAGTGTTCTGCCTATGTTTTCCTCTAAGAGTTTTATAGCGCCCGGCCTTACATTTAGGTCTTTAATCCATTTTGAGTTTATTTTTGTGTATGGTGTTCGGGAGTGTTCTAATTTCATTCATTTACATGTAGCTGTCCAGTTTTCCCAGCACCAGCAGTGATGCATTTTGAAGAAAGGAATCCGACTGCCATCCCTTCCCAGACATTCCTATGTACTTTACCCCAACCTCACCTCAATTTTCAGTGCATGAAATATCTGGATTTTAGCACACTGTTCTTTATCTTTCCAAATTCGAAGTGACAAGAGCTTCAAAATTAAGACATTTTTTGTCTACAGAATTACAATGATTCAAAGAAAACTGCAGCTCTCACCAGATAGTGTGAAACTTAGGTCTCCACGGGGAAGGTGCCATCTGCTGGGCGGGTCTGGGAGCACAGAACTGCAGCTTCATCTCCCTCACCGATTCAACGGGGGTGATTCCTATTATTTCTTCCATCATGAGATATAGTTTCCCCTCAGTGTAATATTTCCTAAAATTAAAATGCATTGGAAAATCTACATTAAAATTTAACCAGAGTAGGTAATAACCTCCCCCCATCAGAGAAATACATAACTAAGTTTACTAAACTTAAATCAACTCAATACGACAAAGCTTGCAAAACTAGATCTGTTTGGGGAATGGCATGGAGAGTATTTATAAATAAATTGATTGAATGAATTATAAAACATCCATATAATGAATGCTTCACAGTTATTAAAGATATTTATGAAAATGTTTAATGAAAACAGAATTATTTATATCATTATAATATTAATGGGAAAATGAAGACAACATAACATATGTACCTTTTAAGCCCAAACTAAGGCACTACTGTTTCCTGGTTCACAGTGAACCAGCCCTGGGTTCCAATCCTACCTCTGCCTTTATTTCCTCTGTGACATTGGGCAAGTTAACTACTCGGAGCCTTTGTTTCCTCATCAAAAAATGCTGAAAATTACAAAATTCATAGCATTGTGAAAATTAACTGAAGGTAAAGCCCTTAGAATGATCTCTGGCACAGACCACACTCTCATGGGAAGTACTTATGAGTTTATAGGAAAAATAAAAGAATCCAGGCCAAAACGTAAAAGTTAACTTATGAGAAACAATTTTAATTCTTCAATAAGTATTTCCTAAGTTTTCCAGAGTGAAGATATTTTATTTCAAAAATCAGGGAAATGAAGTAAAAATCAAAAACGAGAGATATCTACTAATATTAGTGCTTACAGGTCAATGGGGCAATTACAAATAACAAGAAGCCAATAACTGCTATATGGTTCTAATGCAGGCTTCAAGAGTGGTAGGCTAGCTCTCAGAAAAGCAGCTGCTCACAGGCCAACCTTATACTAGTCCTACTTATATTAGAGCTGTCTGTAAGAAATGCAGTGGACTACATTTGAAACACTTGGGCAGCAGGGACCATCAAGATACAGAGGCATCACTTCTAGAATCTTATATACGGTTTTGAAAAAACACAAAATAATTAATACCAAAAAGTGATGGGTCCATATCTTCTTCAGCAGGAGACGATGCTCTTGATCTTTGCAAGTACTAAGAATTGCGCAAGCTTAGAATGTCCTCACAAATGGATACCAACAAGGAAAGTGGGAATAAATCTATTTCCCATGCTGGTAGTTACTATTTTCCTTTAGGATCTCATAAAAATAAATACTCCCTAATTACACAAAGATGAAAGGGAAAGTTATCATAAAGAAATTGTAAGAAAGGTATGAAGGAGCATTATAATGCTAAACCCCATACTATGGCAGTTAGGTAATGCAAAATGTACCAGTTTTAACAATACGTAACTGTTCACATATATTGTGGTTGTATAACTCCTAATAACGTGAAGGTCTATTAAACTTACACATGAAGAAGGAATATAATGCTGCAATTTCAGATACTTAAAACTAGTCTGATGAGGGAACTGGTTTCTTGCAATTAAGATTATGTCTTAATATTTCTGTCTTCTTAGTACCAGACAGTGGTTTATGTCTATGCAGCAGGTATGAATTTGCAACCTCCTATTTAGGTAACAGAAATAGTACACCTTGTTTTCTTTAATTAACTTAAATTTGACTCTAAGCACCCATCCCAATAGGCTGTAAAGAAATTCAACCTCAATCAGTACCAGCACTTCTGCTCCGAAGTCAAATACTGCAGCAAAGCTTGGGAGTTTTGTTCGGAATGGGGCATGGGGAGGGAGTAAGCACCAGTCTTCCGGAAAAAATGACAGCTGCCGAGATGCAGAAACCAGGCTCTCACGGTCATCACTACTTCTGTGTCGTTCTCGGGGCATGTGAACTTGTGCCCAGCATGGGAACCTGAATGCCAGAGGACGCTGTCCCCTTCAGGCCTCTCTCTGATATCCTGCTGTCACAATCCTTCAGGCTAGAAGGAAATGGCCTTAGGCTTCCAATATCTTTTGCATGATTTTACCCCCTCTTTTGGACACAGAATAAAATTCTATTTTTTAATCAGGAAAAGATAGAAGAACATAGATAATTGTTTCTACCCTTAATCAATCCTGACTATGCACTGCCTGGACGAGACATCAAAACTTCCTCATTGAAGGACAGAGACTTAGTATTTACTCTTTTATATTACTATAATCAAATTCTTAAATCTTCTCTATTCCACTCATCCCAACACCCACACCTCACTCGGGTCAGGCAGGGGTTAACTTGAGGGCACCACGGAAATCACATACACAGAAAAGCAAAGAGGAGCAGAACACTTATTTTCCTAAGTGTTGGACCATCTATCATGATCTCTCTCCTACTACCTCTGCCAGGACCAGTTAAGTAATTTGCAGGGCCAAGTGCAAAATGAATGCAGGGTCCCTTTTCCAAAAATTATTAAAAGTTTCAAGACAATGACAACAGAGCATGAAAACAAGCACAGGACCTTTCTAAGTCGGGGAGCTTTCTTGTGTGATTGCACAGGACACATGACCCTGAAGCTGGTCTTGACCACTGTTTATTTCAGCTCTTCATCATCTCCCTTGTTCTTCAACAACCTCCTGATGTTCTTTAGATTTGCTCCCTTGGGAATCATCCTGTACACGCCCTCCATATAAAATCCTAAAGCAGACATCTGGTTCTGTCACATCCCTGTTTAAATCCTTCAATAAATCCCTGAAAGGGGGATGTCCAAGTTATAAATGTGAACTGCAAGGTACTCCTCCATCTGGCCTCTAATTGACCGGTCATCTCCTATCTCTTTCCACTCCCTGCTTCACATGCAAAGTTCCACCTGAGAGTCAAAATTCAGAGCCATTTAGGTACCAGATTCCATTTTCAAAACACCTGAGAAAGACGGTAAAACAACATGGGATTATACCATATACAGGCCTTCATTTCATGTTGATAGCAGTCTGTCCTTTCAGAAGAAACAGCTTCCAAACATGTTCATTTGTCAGCAGAGGAAAGCTCAAGAACCAGAAAATCAAATGCTGTTTTAAATATGCTTGAGATTTACAGACACTATCAAAGTCATTATTTCTAATCCTGCTGTAGTACGAATTCGCAAAGAGATTTCACCATTCACGTACCTTTTATTTTTTGTTGATTCTTTGAGCAAATATTTATTACACAATTGCTATGTGCCAGGCTCTTTGCTAAGTACTGAGGCCAGAATGATGAACAAGAAAAAATAAGATGATATAACCCCTTTTTTCAAAGTCATAGTTTAAAGGAGATGAAGAAGACAACAAAGCAATTGCAATATAATCTACTGTGGCTATCATATATAGAGCCCTTACTATGAGTCAAGTATAGCATCAGGTATTTCATATATGCTATTGCTAATCCTCACAAAACTTGGGCATTCTTATTCCTATTTGACAAATGGGAGAACTAGGGTTCCAAGAGTATAAATAATTTGCCATAGTAGGTTGTAAGCTAGGACTTAAAACCAAATTTGATTCCAAAGCTCCCTTCTTTCCACTATGTTATGATGCTGTATCTCACATATATTGAGAGCAGTACTCTAAAAGCTGGTGTGTACAGAGAGAAGTGACCAGCAAACCCAAACCAGGTTATCTAATAAGCTAGACAGAAAAGGATAAGAAGTGACTGGCTTTGTGGACAAGTGTGCAGAGTGAAGAATGCACAATGAAGGAGGAACGCATTGCCAGGCTCCAAAGAATGTTGTATTCTAGGAACTGAAAGTAGTATGGAAGGAAAGGACCGTGTATGGAGTTAGGACACATGGAACAAAAAGTCAGGCAAAGGGCCCTATCATAAAGGATCAGCAGGCCACCTAAAGAGCTCAAGCTTTGTTCAGTAGGTGAGAGTGGGCATGGAGAAGGCTTAAGTGGGGAAATGACACCTCAGGTCTGAATTTTAGGAAAACATTCTGTTACCAATTTGGAGAACAGATCAAAGGAGCAGGAGACCACAGGCAGAAAGATCATTCAGCAGGCCACTGAACTCTAGGCAAAAATGGAGATGGCTTGAACAAAGTCCGTGGGAGGGAGAATAAAAAGAGGAAGCCCATTTTATGACACAGATAACAAGAAGAGAGAGTTGGTGATCAATTAAATCAGGACTTTGTGATAAGTGTGAAAAAGAAACCTAGGTAGACTTTAAGGGTTTCTAATTTAAATACTGGAGTGAACAGTTAACCCAACTGCTCATTCAGATCTACAACCCCAAGTAGTGGACGTCTGAAATTTATCTTCTGTCATAATCTTCCATTTAAGAAACCATTACTACCTTTATCTCTTTCTTCATCATTGAAGCAAACCTTCATTCCCTGTTTCCTGAATCCCTCAGCTTTGTTGTTGTGTCTCTTTTCAATGGAAGGGTCAGTGATTACTTAGGGACATGGCTGCCTTTCTTCTCAATTATTTTCTAAGAGACGGTTGCTATTCCAGGATAAAGTGTACCACAGCTCATGTATGGGGGAATCCTTACCCTGTTAGGGCTCTCTACAGTATACACAGCATTTTCAGGAAAAGTTTCCATCTGATCTCCTGTGAGATGGGGAGGAATTAAATTTCCTATTTTAAAATGTGGGAAAGGCAACTTTCAGAGAATCTGTGCCATTCCCATTCAAATAGGGAATAGAACTCAGGCCAATCTGGTTTTTTGAAAAGGTGTGCATTCATCACCATGTCTCCTCCCTCTAGCAGGCATGTCTGAAGTGTACTGACCAGCAACAAAGTAACAAACATGTGCAATGTAATTAAACATGAGAATTTATTTTAAAAAAGTATAAGGAACCAACAACTTTCAGGATCTGGGGAAGCTCAGGCTCAAGCCAGTTTCTACTAAATAAGGATTCATCTGGTCACTTGAATTTCCCCTGAGACATTATGCGTGATTGGATCCAGGCAGTTTGCACAATGCAGTGCATCAGCTAATTGCTCCTCTGCTTACTATAAGTACAATTGGCTACATTGGTTGGAAAACCAACCCAGGGAATAGGCTATTAAATTGGTATTGAAGCTTTGGCAGTGGACTGGCTGATGATACTGAATGAAAAGCTGAAACACAAAGCACAGCTTGTTTGGTTTGGTTTGGTTTTTTTAACAGTAATTTCTAGTGGCGGGGACAGATGTTTCTTGAAGTGGCAAGAGATTTGCAAAGCAGAACATTATAGCACTTACTGTAATTGCTTTATTAATATTGTATGTGTTTATGGCTTCTATCTTTTGGCTTGTGGCACCTTTTATTTCAAATGACTTTAGGTTTCCTGATGACTGGCAGTTAATCTTTACTTCAGAGATCCTTTGAGTCCCATATTCAGCTTTGTTCCTGCATAGTGAATTATTTCATACGAAGCCGCTTTTTCGTCTGCTTTTATTACACTTAGAAGCCCTCAGGGGGCACTGGAACATCATCAGAGACAGCAGTCCAATATCTGCAAAGGAACCTCTAGTTAGCAGAGAAATAAACACCCAGATACATGCCCATCCCTGCAAAAGAAATGACCTTTGATATCCCTAGCCAAGCCTCGGAAGTTAATGTCAGCTACCATATCAGAAGGACCGAAGAGATTTTAATCCAGGATCTTGAAAAGACTGGATCGGTTTGGGAGAGCCAAGTTTGTAACAGACATATCCTAAATAACATCTTTTTTGGTGCTTGGTTTACTTTGCTTTGAAAAGTAGAGACCGTATTTTCATTCTCTTCCAATGTGTTACTAAAAAAAAAGGGAAGAAGGAACTGACAAGGAAATTGACCAACAAATGCAAGTTAAATCTGGAGTTGATATTTTCGGAGAAGGTTGGTTGGTTTGCTCAGTGGCTACTGTATCTCCTTCCTTCCCTTCCCAGGCCTGTCAGAGGGGCTCCTAGTTAGTCCTTCATCTTCTCTCAGTAGGTTCTTGCTCCCAGGGCTTGCTCACTGAGCCTTCCTGAGTGAGGAAGGGAAAGGGGCATCGTTTGGGGGTGTTTTCATCTGTTTCATGGTTGACATAGCTATTGTTGTAATTTGCTTTAGGACTGCCCCTCATGGGTCTGTGGGTTAAGTTCAGGCCCCACTCAACCGAAGGCCATAAAGGGTGCATGGGAAAAAACAGCAGAGTCTACAGAAAGATTCTCATCACCAAGTCACTTCCGAGAACTGCTGGGACTTCCTTGTGACGCCAACCAGCACTGGAGGACAGAGCCGGGCGTGATGTACTCAGTGTTCTGCGCCACGTTGTGACAGATTCCTTTGTGCAAAGACTCGTTAACGGGAAGCCTCCAGATGCACTGATGAAAAAGAAGCATTTTTCTCTGATTCATGCCTCTAGGAGGAAACCTACTCAATACTTAATTTTAATCTAACATGTCACACTTTTTCCATGCCAACAACTAGCCTTCCAGTTATGCATAATTCACTGTAGTGGACAACACCGACAGCAGTGCTTCTGGACAGGATGCCGTTGAGAGGTGGTGTGTGGCAGCCAGCACTGTCGCCTGTCGCCTTCCCTGAGACATTCGGATTAAGGCATTTTTAACATCGATCAACACAACATAGATTGTTTATACAGAGACAGAAATTATTTGATGCAAAAAAGAAAAACACTAAAATGGAGTAAAAACATGTAAATTGGGCTTCCCTGGTGGCGCAGTGGTTGAGAATCCGCCTGCCAATGCAGGGGACACGGGTTCGAGCCCTGGTCTGGGAAGATCCCACATGCCGCGGAGCAACTAGGCCCGTGAGCCACAACTACTGAGCCTGCGCGTCTGGAGCCTGTGCCCCGCAACAGGAGAGGCCGCGATAGTGAGAGGCCCGGGCACCGTGATGAAGAGTGGCCCCCACTTGCCATGACTGGAGAGGGCCCTCGCACAGAAACGAAGACCCAACACAGCCAAAAATAAATAAATAATTTAAAAAAAAAACCATGTAAATTTTCGAATATACCCTGTGCAGGTAGCATAAATAAGTGCGGCTTATAGCTAATCACAGACAACCTTTCTGCGCTTCAGATTCTCCATCTGTGCCAATGGCCTTTCTTTAAATAATGTGTGTGAAACGGTTTTTAGAATAATCCAAGACAAAGAAACTGGACTGCAGATATACTTCCAGGATGCTCCATTATTGTTGCCTTTAGGTTGCAACTAGTAAGAAATTGAGGCAACCTTCTCATGGTCAAAAAACATCAAATGATAAGAATTACTGGAACCTACATTCAACCCTGACAAAGACATAGTCACAGCTGTTTTTATGTTCAATAATCAACATTCCTCTCCTCCAAATCTAATCTAATTCCTCTCCTTAAAAAAAGACTTAAATGCTACCTTGCTCATTCAAATAAAAATCAAGTGATATACAGCTATAGAAATGACATTTCTGTACTTAAGCTAATACCATCTTGCAGGTAAACAGAGATGATTTATAAAGGCCAGGTTACCATATAATATTATTAAAATACTGCCATTCCCTCAAGCTGTTCAACGGCACAACCAATCTGACGCATTAACATACTGCATAGTGAAAAGGCTGCACTTGCTACATTCTCCCCAGATTTTGTTTCATTTAAAATATTGTGTACAAAAAAGAGTCATATTCAAGACATTGCTTATCCACAACATCCCTGAAGTGCTTTGACAGCTATGAGACTTTTTTTTAGTAACTGAGCCATGTATACATGCATTTGTTCCCCCTTAATGCTTATTCTTTTTGTATCACTTACTAGCATTTAATTTCACTTTTCCTTATGGTTAGTTCTTAACGTTGTACATTTTTTTCTGTGTGGTAACCAACTTTCCAAATGGATACTGTTGACCGGAAGCTACCCTATCTTATCTGTATCTTACTTCTGATGCCTTCCTGGTCCACAGTTAAATTGTTTCCATTAAAAAAAGAACAAGAAAAAGAGGAAGAAGAAGAAGGAGGGAATGGAAAGGAGAGGAAGGAAGGAAGGAAGGAAGGGAGGGAGGGAGGGAGGGAGGGAGGGAGAGGCAGAAAGAACCTCATGGATAGTTTCCCTCCAATTTCTCATTTTCTTCAGTTCCAAGATGTGCAATTCTCAAGAATATTATTTTCCCTGGGCTGATCAGTATTCTCTTTCAATAAAACCATAGGACATAGCTGTTGGGCACAGAAACTAAATGTCATGAATTCAGTGCCCTGCTACTTGGCAGGAAACTCTGGCTGCATGCTTTTTATGTAATGTTTTTTTCACCTTCACTCCTTTGTTGTGCTTTTTTCAACAAAAATTAGACAGTAATAACTAGTACATTTACACACTGCAGTTAATGATTGTAATAGTATAAGGTAAGAGGATAAATACTTATTAACACAAAGAAAGTACAGTATAGCCCTACAATGAATAGAAAAAATTATTTCAGCAGTTAATGAAAACATGGATACATTTGACAGAATTACTTAGGAGAAGAAAATTGCTTGCATGCCTCCTGGGGTCAAATTAACTGGGTGTGTATGTGTTTAATCCTTTCAGGACTGTAAAGTATAATTGTTGTAAACTGCCACCCTCCTTGCCTCCTACCCAAGTCTGAGCAGGCACCCCAGTTCTATCTTACCTTTTGGTAGCTAATTTGAATTTCTCTTCCCAAGATGCACCACAATGTTTGCAGGAAAGGAGGCTAATAATGCCTTCCTGGGAAATCCTAGATTCTGTTCCTGGGGGTTAACTGTTGATCGAATAATGGACAATCAGAGCAGTAGCCATTTGGATGAAGAAGGAGGAAGGTGGGGAGCCATGGATAGAACAAGAGAAAAAAATAGGATACTTTCAAAAACATCCCATAGATTATCTAAATTCATTTTTCATTATTAATTAGCACTTTTATGTCTTTTAATACTGTACTCTATATTAACTTCCTGGCCCAGACTAATTAAATTAAATATATATTAATTAACAGGCTTTCCACGATCACCTTGTTCCTTGCTAATCTAGCCCTGGGCAAATAGCTTTCCCCAGCATATACGGAATATATACCCCCAAGGAGAATGCACTCATCACATATACAGAGCTAATCTATCAAACCTCAGATGAGTAAAATAATCTTAAAGACATTAGGAAGTCATTTAATAAGATTAGTAAATGAGCAGTTTAGGGCTAGGATCTGACACTTTCTGATTAGAAATGTCATGAAAGTGAAGAAATTCTCTTGAGACAATTAACTTATGAAGGAAATTCATCCTATAATTCTTGCAATTTGAGATGAATCACTTAACTACTCTGGCCCTCAGCTAAATCATATCATCTATAAAAGAGCAGTGTTGGGTAAGGTGGCTGCAACTCCAGAATTATTTGATTTGGTAACATTGAAAATTTGTGATTATTAGCAAAAAAGGAAAAAAAGACTTCAGAATATGAGGACATGAATATATCGTCTTAGAGTTCTTGATAAACTTTAGCAACATAGATTTCAGTTAAGTTGTGTGCAGAAATATGTGGGATTTTACTGCCAGAGAATCTATAAACATCCCTAAGAAAGGATGGGAGACACTAAAAATTTCAAGCAATCACAGAGCAGAAGAAAAGGAAAACAATTTAAGGAACTGTATCTCTTGGAAGCAGACGTGAAAAGGTAATTTGGGGACAAAACGTTTATTGGGGGAGAAGGGGTGATGATGTCCATGAAAGACAAGGGAGCAAGAAGCATGTTTGGGTAAAGAAAGACATTAGGTGATAGCGCAGATCTGAACCTTGTGAAAGGAAAGCAGGGAGGGGGAAGGATTGGGCAGAGGAGCTGTAGGCAAACTCTCCACCAGCCCAACAGTAACTGCAGATAGAAGATTGCTGTGTCCTGCCAAAATGGCTAGGTCCTAGAATCCCCCTGCCACTGCCATGCTCAGACATTGGCTGAGGACTTCCCAGAAAGTTTGTGGCCTTGGCCCAAAGCTGAGGTGGTGATTGTCTCACTGTGGATTTAATTTGCATATCCTGGATGATTAGTGATATGAACACCTTTTTATGTATCTGTTGGCCATCTACATATCTTCTTTGGAGAAGGATGGCTATTATCAAAAAACCCAAAAGATAACAAGCGTTGGCGAGGATGTGGAGAAAAGAGAAGAGTAGTACTCTGTTGGTGGGAATAGAAACTGGTATAGCCACTATGGAAAACAGTATGCAGGTTCCTCAAAAAATTAAAAATAGAATTACTTCTGGGTATATATCCAAGGGACTTGAAATCAGGATCTTGAAGAGATACACCCATGTTTATTGTAGCATTATTCATGATAGCCATGGAAACAACCTAAATGTCCATCAACGGACAGTGTAAACTATCTTTCAATTTAATACCATTTTAGTCCTCCATTTTGTGCTAACTATTGCATCTTGTAATATATTGTACTATGTGCGAGGTGCCAATGCATCTTTTCTAGTATCGTATAAAGCACATGTCAGTGCCAATGAATTAATTCAATTCAAATTTTTTCTATGAATCAATGCAACATTGTAATGCATTTATTTGAATATCTTAAGAAAACACCACAGGTTATCATGATATCTATGTAAGTTTAATTGATAATTAAATTGAAATGAATGATTTTACAGTGAAAATATTAACTTATTTCTCCAGTTCAGCAACATAAATATGAAAAATTTTTATTATTTAAAATAAAGACATAGAGTGGAAATGGTAAACTTAGTATCTTAACTGGAGCAATAAAGAAAAAAGAAGGGGCTTCCCTGGTGGTGCAGTGGTTAAGAATCCTCCTGCCAATGCAGGAGACATGGGTTCGAGCCCTGGTCCGGGAAGATCCCACATGCCGCAGAGCAACTAAGCCCGTGTGCCACAACTACTGAAGCCCACGCGCCTAGAGCCCGTGCTTCGCAACAAGAGAAGCCACTGGAATAAGAAGCTTGTGCACCACAACGAAGAGTAGCCCCCGCTCACTGCAACTACAGAAAGCCCGCGCGCAGCAAAGACCACCCAACGCAGCCAAAAATAAAATAAATTAATTAATAAAAAAAGAAACAGGAAGATGGTTTGTCGTAAATATCACATTAAATAGAAAGTGAAATTTGCTGGGGCCAAGAAAATAGCTGTTTGTTGCATAAAACTGAAAAAATAAGATACATGACTCTATGCATTTGTTTAAACCTATACAGAGTTGATGTTTTTGTGAGGGTGCTTTTAGATAAGATTAACATTTAAATGAGCGCACTTGCATAAAGCATAGTATTGCCTTTCACAATGCAGGTGGCCCTCTTCAATCAGTTAAAAGCCTGAATAGAACAAAAGACTGACCTCCCCTGAGCAAGAAAGAACTTTCCAGCAGATGGCCTTCAGACTTGAACCACAACATCTGCTCTTACCTGGGTCTCCAGCCTGCCAGGCCATCCCGAGGATCTTGGACTTGCCAGCCTCCATAATCATGTGAGCCAATTCCTTAAATAAATCTGTCTATGCACACCCTACTGGCTCTGTTTCTCTGGATAACCCTGACTAGTGTACACTGCAGCCCACACCACCACTGAGTAGGCGGGCCCCATTGCCCAGCTCTGTCATACTTTTATTCCCATGGCTGGCCCGGGAATTTCCCTCCTTTGGACTTCCCTTTTGATGGCCCTGTTTCTGAGAAGGGAGTCACTCTAATAACTGACATCCTCAGAGATTGTCAACCTGGGTCCCCACAGAAAGAGCGTTTAAGGTCAACCCTTGGAAAGCACAGTGTTGAAGGGGCAGAAACGCACCTGTGAGTGTTCCACCTTCCTGTTAATGCTCCTCTTCCTGGCCCTGCTGATGCTAAAAGACAAAAAAGAATGAGTCGGGGACTTCATTCTCATTCCCCTTTCTCTAGACAACATGTAGATATTCATTATTCACGAATACTATGCTTTAGTATTCTGTATTGAATTCGTTACGATCAGTTTTCCATTTCTGTTATTCATTTCTTGAAGTGGATAAAGTAATTTTTCATTGTTTCTTGCCTAAAAAACTCAAATAACAAAGATTTCCTGCTCGAGGTCTTCAGTTGACATTCCCACCAGCAGTCCTTGGCTGAAGAAGGGCAGAGATCCTCAGACCTTCAGAAACATCTATGCTCCATTCAATGGGATTCTGTTCCCTGTGCATCCGTGGGATGGTGTCTGCTCAGAGGCTCAGCACCGCTCTCCAGGTCAGCCCTCACACAGGGAGAGGATTATCCCAGAGACAGCTGAGATAGAAGGCAGCTGAAGAACAATGTTGAGAAACGTTTCTTCTCGGGTGTCCTGAAAGACCTTAAAAAGCCAAATTATCACCCCTGATTAATGGTATTTGGGATTTACCCTGGAAACCTCTACCACACCCAGGAAGATGGTCTGTGAATTTCACATGGAAGTCTCAGTCTCCACTCTGACCTCTGTCCCACTCAACTTTTTCCCCTAGAAGGATGGTATCCTATTACTTTCTGAGAGTTTTCAAGTGTCTTTCTGCTCCTGGGAGCTCTTCCAAATTAAAGGAGACTAGAGAAACATGATAAGTAAAGGATCAGAAATATGTGATCCTTAATTGTATCCTGTACTGGAGGGAAAACATGCTGTAAAGGACATTGCTGGGTGGGTGAACTGACAAAACTGAAAGAGAGATGGTAGATAAGACAGAGGTCCCGTGTTGATGTTAAATTAGTTAAGCTGTGCTGTGGATTTATAAGGGAATAGCCTTTTTCTTAGGAGATACACATGAAGTATTTAAAAGCAAAGGGCCATGATGTATGCAACTCAATTTCAAAAGTATGGGACAAAAAATAATGTTTACACAGAAAGAGAGCAAACAGGACAAATTATAAACAATAAGTGGATCTGGGTAAAGGCTATTGGGCAGTCTTTTTCTGTAAGACTTGCAAATTTTCTGTAAGTTTCAAACTGCAAATCTTCTGTAAGTTTCAAACTGCAAATCTTCTGTAAGTTTCAAACTGTTTCGTAATAAACAGTTTTAAGAAATGGTCCATCGATCAGTCCTGCTGAGCTTTTAACTCCTTTTGAGATACACACATTGATGCCCATAGCTGTCACCATCACATCCAACTCCTCAGAGTGAGATATCCCAACTTTAAAAATTTTTTTATATCTTTATTGGAGTATAATTGCTTTACAATGCTGTGTTAGTTTCTGTTGTACAACAAAGTAAATCAGCTATAAGTATACATATATCCCCATATCCCCTCCCTCTTGCGTCTCCCCCCCACCCTCCCTGTCCCACCCCTCTAGGTGGTCACAAAGCACTGAGCTGATCTCCCTGTGCTATGCGGCTGCTTCCCACTAGCCATCCATTTTACAAGAAATCCCAACTTTTAAACAGTTTCATTAGGTTCTGTCTCAGACAAAAACACTAGGATCTTCTTATTACAACTGTGGTTCTAAACATTTTCAACATGGATTTTAAAAATTATTGGAAAATGCAAATGAAATAAAAACACATACATGTAAAAATATAAATGAAAAGAATCACATTAATATGACTTCAAACCTTTGCCCTGTAACATGCCAACAGAGTGATGTGGGAAATGTCATTTTACTTCTTTCTTTTTCTGTTTCTTTATCTGGAAGGTAGAGATAAAAATCCTCGGTCACATGAGAAATAGTAGTTATGATTAAGAATACTAATAAAACCAATAGGAGCTTTTCCGCACCTGAAATGTCTTTATTCAGAAGACCCCAATTTTTCTGAGTGTACCTGGCACAGCTCCTAGTCCAATAATCCACAGGACACAGTCCTACAAGCCTATATAGCTTGATTCTCCTCAACAAGATGAAGTGCTCCGTTCTTCTTATTTCTGCATGTTAATATCACTGCCCCATAATGCTGTTCTGCTGAGGACCAACTCAAGGCAGATGTTGCCCCACTTCAGTCTTTTATGGGATCCTCCTGAGAGTTCTTTCGCCTCAGGGTTTTTTCTCTTCCATTGAAACCCACTCACAGTGTTGGGTTAACAGATTTCACTTGAACTCTATTTCTCTTCAAAGCGTTTCTACATTGGGATAAAGCTGCCCTACGTTTGCTTTACCGTGCCTCATTGCTGATTTGTGGTTCTTCTCCCTTCATATTTACAGTTGTCATTTTCTACTAACAGAAACATTTTGTTCCCAGCCTCCTACAGAGGAGACACAAATATTCAGGTATAGGTATCCACTCCTCTGCACTCTGTGCATTACTATAAATATCTAGAAAGAAATCGATAGTTGCACGGAGAGTTCAAACCGTATTTGAAAATTGCAGACTGCCAAACCTGGGGATGAACCTGTGCTTCACCAGATTCTTGAAATTCCCAATTTGAAAGCTTAAACCAATGAAACATAAGGCTTTATCATGTATCTCAATGCTAATTACTGAATGATTTTTCTTAAAAAGGAAAGAATACAAAGGTTTTAGCACGTAGCGTACGTTGTTCCAAATACATACCAATATCAACATGTTTTTAGAGAAGTTTCTTTTAAAGTAATTTTTTTTTGGCTCAAACCCAATTTTTTCCAGGTGCTACTTTTAGGAAATCCTACATAGACTTAGCATTTTAGGGTTTCATATAATAAAATCACATTTGAGAAACATGAAAAACTTTCCAAGTCATAACATAACTGAAAGTAATATGATAACCAATATTTCTGCTTTCTGCCCACCTTCTCCCAAAGAGTAAGTAATCACCTTTATTGCAGGGAGTCAGACAAGAGATTTCTAGAATAAAACATAAGGATTATAAAAATGTACATTAGACTTAGAAAAGAATCTAAGGGGTAAATAAATTAGTTTATTTAATATAGTAAGAAACTAGGCCCGCAGAAGGTTTGTCCCAGGATTCCTCGGCTAGAGACGGCACATCCAGGTCTACCTTGGTCTCCTTGCTCCTGGCCTGGTCCTGTTTCATGGCCCTGCACGTCCCACCCATTCTACAGCCCTGTCACCAACATCTCTCCCCTTCATCAAGGACTTCTCAGGGCTTTCTAGACAGGCTGCTTCAGAACAAACATCTTTAAAAGTCATTATTTCCACTCCAGTTGTTTTCCTTCTGTGATACTAAGACTCTCTTCAATTCTAATGGAAATATCCCATTCTTGTTCCCTGAAATGCAATTTGATAGCATTCGCATCTAGGAGTCCTTATTTCTGTTCTTTTACCTCTATTTATCCAACTTTATTGAACTACTGAATGAGAGGGACTATGATAGATGCGGAGGATATAAAGTCAAGTAAGACAAAGCTCGTGCCAGAAAGAACTGTGTTCCTTGAGTTATTTCTACTGTCATTACTGACGCTACCTACCAATTGGCAATTCTCTTGGTTCTTCCTGCTTTTTTCTATTTGACATGAACACTGGGTGGCATTTGTTTACATGAGTACTAATACTGTCTGCCCATCTATCCATCAGTTCATTCTGCCGTCTATCCATCCATCTATTTATCCCATCAGCTGAAGATACCATTCTGTTGCCTAGGGCACCCATTTGCCTGATTTATTAGTTGGCCTAGCATAGGCATGTTGAATTATATCACCTACTTCTCATAATGAATGGTCTTTTGTCCACGGGGGAAATAGTTTGGAGTTACGTAAGATGAAAACCTGGAATACAGTGGTTTTTTACTCTTGTCCCCTCAGGATGATCATTTTGTTAAGGTGCTTCTTCTGTCATTTTTTAAAACTATGAAATGACATTTAAAAATAGTACCATATAATCAAATCTTCTCAAAATACCAGAAAAGAAGCAGTAAACCTCTAGAAACTTGAGTCTTCATGTTCTTAATGGTTAGTCTTTTAATTAACAGCTTAGAGATCCCATCTGCTGTCAAAATAATTGGGCCATCTTTTCACTTATTTTTTATATGACCTCAAAAGACTCCCAGTTGTTTTTTTTTCCTTCTTGGAGATTAACTTTACTTCCCCACATTACCTTCCTCATAAAGTGTTTCAATACACATTCTAACTCAAGGGAAAACTGAAAGGAAAAAAAAAAAGTGTTTTCTTTGTTAAAATACAAGAGCCTTCTTGACAGGGAAGGGCTCTGAAATAAAGAGAGCAGCCTTGTTAAAACTTTGAGTTGTGCCTGAACACATCCTAAAATGTTTAAATTGTCTGTTCCGGTAATAAATTATAAGCTTGGTAGTTTAAAGCCAACTCCCATTGACCAATAAAATGGAAAATACTGGAGTAGGCCAGATACTAGTTTTTGGTGAACAGCTTCTGCATGAATTGCAATGAGAAATGTTCAGTACAAGTGACAGTAAACAAAAATTAGATTTAAAAAATGCCTGGAGGATATGTGATTCACGAGAATTATGGGATTTGTTTTTGCTTCCAGATGAAGACTATTAATAAATTATAAGCACATCAAATGTAACTGCTGATACAATAATAAACATTGATACAAAACAAAGCTCAGAATACCTTCTTTTGCAGCCTGGATCTTGTAGTCCAGTCTGGCAGCTCTATGTTACTCAGACTTTCCCAAGGGAAACCTTTCTTTTTTTTTTTCTTTTTTTAGATTAAACAGCAGTAACAGAAAGCACTGTGTGTATCTAATAAGGCATTGCAGTTCACGAGAGTAATGGATTCTTAGGTAGACAAGATTTTGTATAACACTAAGTCCCCAAAGATCAAATGATCGGTACCCCTACCGATTTTCGATTGTTACCGAAAGAAGCCATCACATCATAACAGAAATAAAAGGTGAGCTTAGATGCTTGCATTCTTGGTGTTTCATGTAAACCACAAAATTTAAGAATCTACTTCCACTTTCCTGCACAAAATAGTAATATCTGATCTTTGATTTTTCAACTGATTATTTACATTCCTGCTTTTCTTCCCTACTCAAAGTACTTCCATTTTGAAACCTTCACGACAAAGCTATTTTTGTGTTTGACTGTCTTTGACTTTCACTATACACTAAAATCTGGAAAGGACCCCCAGTCTGGAAACTGGAAAGCCTGTACTCTGGTTCAGTATCTACCTTGCGTTAGCTGTGAGACCATGGGGAATTCATTTACCATCTCTGTACCTCTATGTTTTCACTTATGACATGAGAAAATTGGCTTGGATGGCCTGTACAATCCCTCCTAAATGTAAATTATGACTTCGGAAGATCTAGCTTTATGTCTCCAAGAAAGCTGACAAGTTTGAGTCCATCTTATCTTTGACTTTTTTTAAGCTTAAATTAGCTTTGGTGTGACTTCCCAGATAAAACTAGAAATGAAGTGAAACGTGCTCCAGCTAACTGGACTAGGTCTTCATCCCATCTTCCTATTGAGCCTGGTACAAAAGAGCAGCTTTGCAAACTCCAGTTACTCTACCCTCCATCCATCCTGAATTACACCAGGCCATTTTCTTTAACACAGTTTCCCTTTTATCATTCTTCTACATCCAATCTTTCCATACTTCCTGTTGGCTATCGCTTCAAATCTAAGTATTCCCATCTGACTGAGGGACCCTCACTATCACCATCTCCTACCACCTCCCCTCACATACCTTTTTTCACAAGTTCCCACTGCTGTAAGCAGCTAGTCACTTCTCCCCGCAGCCACTTAAGACTTTTCCAAACACTATGCCTTCACTCCTGTCATTATCCACTTTCTCTCTTCTTCATCCATCTAGTTCACATTCCAACAGAATTTATGGCAAAGACGGAAATGTTCTGTGCTGTCCAATATGGTAACCATCAGGCACAAATGATTACTGAGCACGTGAAGTGGGACAAGGCAACTGAGAACCTTTTATTTCATTTTAATTAATTAATTGAAGTTCTAATGGCCACATGTGGCTAGTGGCTAACATATTGGCCAGTACAGCTCTAGATTATACCATCATTTGACATCTAGCTCAAATTCCACTTCTTGCAGGATAAGTTTCATTAAAATTACCTCCAAAACTTTAAAAAACCAGAGAGCTGTCTAAGCCCCATCCACAGATCCTCTAATCTAATTGATCTGGGGTGGGACCTGGCCATGAATATTTTTTGAAGGCTCCCAGACTATTCCAGGGGGCAGCCAGGGCTGACCACCACTGCCCCGTGAAACCCACTCAGGCTTCTCATGTCTCAGTAGTTGCTGGTTGTCTCTGAAACTCTGCAAAATAGTCTGAATCATTCAAGTTCGCATTTCTTTTTGCCGCTACCTTCAGTTTTCTTTACCTGATTGGAAGCATCTTTTTCTTGTTTTGTCCACTGAGGCTACTGCCACTCATGGCAGGTTCTGGAAACATTTTTGATTATGGAACAGTTTTCACTTATTACACATAGCCTTGAAATGCAAAATATTTATAGCTTTTGATTTTATAAACCTAAATGAGGGTTTCTATCCTGCCTTTAAATCATTACCATGAATTGTAGTGAGTCTATTAATGAGACTTCTGTGCTAGACTGTAAGCTCCATGAGAGCAGGGGCCACTGCCCTTCACCAATGTACTCCTGCTACCTAGAACCTAATCTAACACATAGAGGTATTGAATAAATCATTGCTGAATGAATCATTTAATGAAATAAGTACTTGAATAAATACATTTAAAGTCACACCAGTGTACTGTATTCTTCATGGAAAGTGAGCATACAGTCATCTGTACCTTGAGGTGGTGTGTGTGTGTGTGTGTACATGTGTACATGGGCAAGTGTATGCACATGCATGGGTGTATGTGCACGCATGTGCGCCTATATATACATATATATACACACACACATATATGTTGTGTGTGTGTGTGTTTCATATGCCCAATCACTGTGAGCATCCTTAAGAGGATCCAAAAGTTGCTGAGTATTCCAAAGGATCCTTCAGCACCTCTTAGTTCTGCACAGCTGGTAGCTCTGCTCTCCATAGTTATCGTCCTGGGAAATATGGTTATTAATACTGAGTGAACAGATGGTGCAGGGTGTGTTACTTAAGACAGTTTTGCCAGGAGGTAAATTTATGCTTTATAAATGTACTTCAAAACTATGCTGTTTGATTTAATCACTTAATGCAAAGACAGCTGCATACTATATTTGCCTTAACTGCAGTTCTATGGGTTATCTGCCAATCTGTTAATTATAGTATTTTGAAAGGCTTCAGGAAAAAAAAAAAAAAAAACAGTAATTATACAGATTGGGATGGGGGGAGGAATATTTTTGAAGCCTAAATTCAGACATTCATTCCCAGCGAACACAAACTTATTGAAGATTTAGAAAACCTGCTAAGAAAGTGGGAGTAGATGTGATGGCTTTCCTTTGAAAGGGACTTACGTGTGTGTTCTCAGTCTGCATTAGTTACTGTGGGTAACTGCCAGGGAGATGGGAATGGAGTGATGTTCAGCTGCACAGAGCTCCAGCGCCATCGCCAAGGTCTTTGAGCAACTACTCAATTCCTTGAAATTAAAAAGAGGAAGAGGAAGATGAGGATTAAGAGAAGGGAGAGGAAGAAGGGGAAGGGGA
Organism: Balaenoptera musculus; assembly: GCF_009873245.2. NCBI lineage: Eukaryota > Metazoa > Chordata > Mammalia > Artiodactyla > Balaenopteridae > Balaenoptera > Balaenoptera musculus. The sequence continues at coordinate 53,499,874 of NC_045790.1, read as the reverse complement.
AGAAAAGAGGAAGGAGTGGTAGAAGTGACAGGAGGGGGAGGAAGAAAGGGAGAAGGGGGAGGGGGAGGAGGGGGAGGAGGAGGGGGAGGGGGAGGGGGAGGGGGAGGGGGATGGAGAGGAGGTTCAACTTTAATTGTAAACATGATTCTGCCCTTGATGTTCCCATACTTTCCCATAATCTGCTTGCTCCCTGAGCTCTCTGGGCTTTTCTCTGCTAAACTGTTGCAGCAATGATTAAGCAGATTTAATTAATACTGTATCAGCAAAGAGGAATATTTTAAGCTCAGCCTGACAACTTCCTTTTCTTGCCAAGGACTAGATGGCACATATTTGTAGTAGAAGTCTGGCCCATTTCTCCCATCCTCTGGGAATTCATGCTCAATGCATTTCATTGCCATTTTAAGAACAAGATTTCTTCTCTATGGGCAACTGTACCAGGAGGAAAGGACTGAACGGGACCCAGCCTGTAAATCAAAGAATTGGGGAAAGAGTGTTACAGATTATCTGGTCCAACTCTCTCTTTTCACAGATGAAGAAACTGGGGACCAAATTCTTAACTGATTCACTTTCCCAAATTAGTTAAAGAATAATGGGGCTTTGACCAGGAACACTCTTCTATCAGTTTAGGCCCTTTTCACATGCATCACACTGTGTATAAGGCTGTAAAGTAACAAGAAGTAAAACAGAAAGAGCAGAGAATTAATTTTCCTTTGCTATTCCAATACATGACTGGCTGGAGCTGCCTTTGGGCAAGAGGAGAAGGCAGCAATAATAACAGTCATCCTAACGGACTGCCTAGAGCCTCCACGTTCCACAGCTTCCAGCGTCATCCACACTGAGAATGCCGCCCTGTGGAATCGTGCATCACAGCCTGAATGCCACCTCCTCTGTGCTAGGTACCTTCCGAACTTCATCTCAGTTAAAACTACCAACAACCAACGATGCAGACATCGTCTCTTACACTTCACAGACAGGGCTCTCAGAGCTTGAGAAACTTGTTTAAAGTCACACAACTGATTTCTAGTAGAGTCTCATATTCAGACTTGGACTTACTGGATCAAAAGACACGTGTCTTCCCAAGAAAATATGTTTGTTTCTTGGCAACCCCCTTCCAAAATGGACTAAAAATACTTCCTTCAATTCTCTGAGGCTTTTCACTGTGTCTGTTCTCGCCAGTCTAGCGCCATCTTGTGGCGTGCTACTCCTAGGCTACTCTCTGCACTGCAATTTATCTGACCATCATCTCGTCTTCACGGCCAGGCTCTATGCAACGTTCAACAAGCCTCAAGTGATGAACTGATACGTGCTTAGACAAGGTCATCAAAGCAGCCATCGATAACTCATCTCCTTTTTTGCAGGCAGTGTACATTTCCATACAGTCTTGGTTAAGCTGATACACCGGTGCCCACCTGACCTAGTGGAGTAGAATTACTTTAACTTCTTGTGTTAGGCAGAAGGAGAGGATAATGCCAAGGTTGGCAGGTGAAGAGGTATTAGAGGGGGCAGGCCTGGCTTTTGATACGTCTCAAATCATATTTAACTGATTATCGTACCTAATCTATGACGGAGCTAGAAGGTACTTCTATCTTCGGTCATCTCTAGTATTTCCATTTCCTTGAGGCTATTTAGATCAAAATTATCAACATGGCCATCTCTCTGGGCCCTCATATCTCTGCTTTCAACTCTTTATATATTAAAAAAAAGTGTTTTATTAAATTTTTTTAAATGTATGCCTATAATCACAATTTTCATGTTTTAGGGCAACATCATTATCAATATCCTCTGACCACTGTTTTCTCTGTTTCTTTGACTTTTTGTAGTATCTCCAATTTAAAAAAAAAAATTAGATGTCTTTGAATGAAGCAAGTTTATCCTCTACCAATTAATTAAAGGAAGTTCATGCATAAGAGACCAGCACTCCAAAATAGGAGAAATTCTTTCTGGTTTATATTGAAGTGCTTTATGTAACAGGGTTGAGAGAGAGAGAGAGAGAGAGAGAGAGAGAGAGAGAGAGAGAGTGTGTGTGTGTGTGTGTGTGTGCACGCACGCACGAGCATAAGTGTGCTTCTTTATAGTATAAAATTGCTTTCAGGAAAGTTGTGCAACTAGTCCAATTACCCATTTCCGTTCTTCCAAAGAAGGCATTGCTCCTAGGAAGTATGTTGACTCTGGGGAATTCCAGCTGTTTAGAGATTCACAGCCCCACATACAAAATCTAAGTGCCTCCTGGCATCCTTGTTTAAGCAGCACAACATTTCGCAATCCTTTTCTTGGATACTGTGATTTAGAGTTTAAAAAAAATCTCCTACTGTTATCAAAAATAAGATCTGTGTCTGTGTCTCCCATTATCCTTGTTGCTTTGGAATGATTTCGGAAACAAGGGAGCAAAATCAACTTTATTCAATCATCTAACAAATGGAAGCCCTCTCTTTATAGATCATTTGTGTTTTTCTTATTTATATTTCATTTTATTTTTTAAAATCTAGTTAAGTGTTATTTTTAAAATGGAGAAAAAACACCACACCCACTCAAATATAGTCATTTGATCTTTGTCACAAAAAAAGGTAAATAAATAGAAAAAGGATAGTCTTTTCAACAAATGGTGCTGGAACAATTAGACATCCATATGCAAAAAAAATGAATCTAGTCACAGACTTTATACTCTTCACAAAAAATAACTCAAAATGGATTATAATCCTAAATGTAAGATGCAAAACTATAAACCTTCTAGAAGATAACACGGGAGAACCTCTAGGTGCCCTTGGGTCTGGCAATGAGTTTTTAGATGCAACATCAAAAATATGAGAAAATATAAGAAAAATTGATAAGTTAGACTTCATTAAAATTAAAAATTTTGCTCTGTGAAAGAGAATAAAAGACAAGCCAAGGACTGGGAGAAAATATTTGCAAAACACCTATCTGACAAGTGACTTGTATCCAAAATAGAGAAAGGACCCTTAAAACTCAACAGTAAGAAAACAAGCAACACAATTTTAAAATGGGCAAAACATCTGAGCAGACATCTCACCAAAGATATACAGGTGGAAAAGCATACGAAAATACTCTCAACATCACTGGTCATAAGGAAAATTGAAAACTGAAACAACAATGACATACCACTACACACTTAGGATGGCTAAAATACAAAATGCTGACAACACCAAATGCTGATGAGGATACAGAACAAGAGGAATTCCCATTCACTGCTGGTGGGACTGCAGAAGAGTACAGCCATTTTGGAAGAAAGTTTGGCAGTTTCTTACAAAAGTAAACATACTGTTAACACATGACCCACCATTTGCACTCCTAGGTATTTACCTTATTGAGTTGAAAACTTACGTCCACACAAAAACCTGCACAGGAGCGTTAGGCAGATTTATTCATAATATCAGAAACTGGAAGAAACCAAGATGCCCCTCAATAGGTGGATGGATAAACAAACTGTGGTACATGGAATGGAATATGTTTGGCAATAAAAAAACTGAGCGATCAAGTCACCAAAACCATGAAGGAATCTTAATGGCCTATTGCTAAGTGAAAGAAGCCAGTCTAAAAAAGCCACATTCTATATGATTCCAACTATGTGACGTTCTGAAAAAGGCAGAACCCTAGAAATAGTAAAACAATCAGTAGCTGCCAGAGGGAAGGGGAAGAGATGAACAGGTAAAAGTCAGGGGATTTTTAGGATGATGAAACTATTCTTTATTATGCTGCAATGGTAGATAAATTACACTATATATTTTTCAAGAGCCAAAGAACTGTCCAATATAAAGCATGAACTTTCATCTAAACTATGGATCTCAGTTAAGAATAATGTGTCAATATTTGTTCGTTAATTATAGCAAATGTATCACATCAATGCAAGATATTAATAATAGGGAAAACTGTGTGTGGGTCAGGGGAGGCATATATGGCAACTCTATACTATCTATTCAAGTAAAAATATTTTTTAAACATCACTTTTATTTTGAAAGGCCAAAGCTTTGGGTGATGATGCTTTCATTCATGAAGTTCTTTGGAAAATCTTTTTTCAGACTACCTTAAGAGGCTGTGCTGCATTTCTTTGGAACACCTTCAACGCTAGCAAGCATTATTTTTCCTTTGAGTATCTGAAATAATCAGAAGTCATTAAAATATAACATAAGTGAAAACTTTTGTTTATAAATTTAGGAAACGCAAAAGTAAATATGTTTATGGAATAAATCTGTCAAAGATGGATTCTAAAAAGGTTATGTGCAGTGACCATTTTATTAGTATATTGCACCATTTCCCAAGAGAACAATTGTGGAAGATTACCTTCATGTAGACCTTCAAATACTGATTTTAATAAAATCTGTCAAAAACATTAACCCATTACCTCATGCACACCCATCATAAGAAGGAAAGGATGGAAAAGAGAGATGAGGGGCTGGGAATTAGAAACTTGACAGAAGAGACAAAGAGGCAAGAAAAGAAATGAATGGGATCTTAGGGTAAGTAAGGAAAAGGGAAGTAATACCTGTTTATTTATAAGTCATTTTATTCCTGGTGAAATAAAGTGTTATAAACAGGTTATAGTTAAATTTATAGTATGCATACCAACATTATTTCCTTATAGAATACAAATGATACTTTGCTAATTATAGGAAAATAAATTACACATATAAAACAAGTTTGGGGTGATCGTATCTACTGTTTAGTATGGCCCGAGGGCCAAGCTTACATACCCTTTGTTCACAAACTTCTCGGTCTCACGGTTTCTGCTCCTGTAGAGCCACACCTCTGTAGTTTCAGTTGCCCTAGAGAGCCCCTTAAGTCTTCATACAGAAAGGCTGCAGATAAGTGATTTAGAAGTGGATTAACTGAACAAAGGGTGTTACCCAGTGCAAGCCGGTGGATGTCTGAAACACAAGCTAGGAGAGAGAGTTAGGATGCAGCTTCTGTCTGACAAACTTAGTCTCTCTTTGCCCAGGAATAGTAGACAGGATACCACTGAGAAGAGCAACACTTTTTGAAGAAGGAGAATGGCATTCAGCAATGGTGGCTTTGGGGTATCATGCTTTGTGTTGTTTAGGGTCCTGAGACAGTCCTAACATAACTGACTCCCATTGGACCCTTGTAGATATAATGTATATTAAAAATTTTGAGTTCTCTACAGACAACAGAGACCAAGTTATACTAATAGTACTTATACTCATTTGACACTACTTGTCTCTTTTTCTGTCTTATTTCCCCAACCAAAGAGTATTACATCTTATGGAAAAACCCAAATTAACTTTTTGGCCAACCCAATAAATTTCTCAAAACCAGGACATATTATGTCTTCTTTTTTTTGGCTCATAGTACCACACTGCCTTGAATATACTATATGCTGAAGAAATGTTTGATTTTTTATATTTAAAATTTTTTCACTTAGATTTCATTTAAATATGATTAAATATTCAAAAGTAAATGTGGTATAGAATGAAAAATTGTTGTTTCTCCTTTTGCTTCTTGAATGTATTATTTGTATCTTAAAGTCATTTCAAAACCATATCTTCTTTTTATTTTCGTCAAGATTATTACAAATCCTCTCAAATTAAGGTCATATGTTACTCACTGTATATAAACTTTACATACTTGCTCAGGCATGTGTGAAGATGGCTATTATAATAATAATTTTTAGAACTTCTGTGTACTCTGAATGACCACTTAGGTGTTTAAATACCACTGTTTAAAGAAAAACAACAAAATCAAACATTCAGTTCTGTGTAAAAATGATCTATGTCAAACTTTTAGAAATGAAACCCACAATGTTGACATGTCCAACATACAATAGAAAATTGCTAAACATGCAAAAAAGCAAAACAACATAGCCTCATTAAAAGGACATAGCAAGCTTAAATGTTCTTTCATCTAATAATATGACTTCAAAATACATGAAGCAAAAACTGATAAAACTACAAAGAAAAAGAGACAAATCCACAATTTCAGTAAGAGACTGCAATACCCTTCTCTCAAAATTAATAGAACATGTAAACAGAACATCATCACTAAGGATACAGAGGATCTTAACAACATTATCAACCAACTTGACCTAATCGACGTTTAGAGACCACTTCGCCCTAAGAGAATGGAATGCATATTAATGTGTAGTTAACGGCCCAGCCATTCCACAAAGAAAACTCCAGGCCCAGATCACTTCACTGATAAATTCTACCAAATATATAAGGAAGAAATATTACCATTAAACATAAACTCTTTCAAAAAAATTGAAAAGGAGAGAATATTCCCCATTTTATGAGGACCACATTACTCTGATAGCAAAACTCTGACATCAAGACATAAAGACATTACAAGAAAAGAAAACTAGACACTGATATCCCTCGTGAACACAGATGTAAAAATTCTAAACAAAATTTTAGCAAGTTGAATCAAACAATATATAAAAAGTATAATACATTATAACCAAGTCTGTTTTATTCCAGGGATTCAAGGCTGGTTGAACATTTGGAAATACATAAATAATAATAAATGTATTTCAACATATTAATAAACTTAACAAAAAAGATCAATTTAATAGACACAGAAAAAGTCACTGACAAAATCAAACATACCGATACATAATCCCAGCAAACTAGAGAAAAAAGGAATTTACTCAACTGGATAAAGGGCATAAACAAAAATCTCACAGTTAATATCATACAACATAGTGAAGAACTAAACACTTGGAATAAGACAAAGATGTAAGTTCTCATCACTTCTAGTCAATATTGTACTGAAGGTTCTAGCTAATGCAATAAAACAATGAAAAAGAAACTGAAGTTATCCAGATTGCAAAGGAAAAATAAAACTCTTTTATTCATAGACGACGTGCTTTTCTAGATAGAAAAGTTAATAGAATCTGCAAAGAAGCTACCATCATGAGTAAGTGATTTAGTAAATTTGCTGAACATAAGATAAATAAACAAAACCAACTGTATTTCTATATACCAGCAACAAAAAACCAGAAATTGATATTTAAAAAATAATACGAATTACAATAGTATCAAAAATTTAGGAGAGATAAATCTAATAAAAGATGCAAAAGACTTGTACTCTGAAAACTACAAAAGATTGCTCAGAGAAACCAGAAAGATCTAAATAAAGAAGAAATATATTTTGTTCACAGGTCAAAAGACTCAATGTGGTTAAGGGATAACTTCACCCCAAATTGATTTATATATTCAACATTATCCCATTCAAAATCTTCAAAGGCTTATTTTTCAGAAATTAAAAATTTGACTCTAAAACTCATATGGAAATGCCAAGTGCCCAGAGTAGCCAAAAGCATTTTGAAATTAAGAACAATTTAAACGATTAATGCTACCAAAATTAAAGCTTAATTTAAAGCTAGAATAAAGACAGTGCAATATAATGTAAAGACAGCAAGATAAATCAATAGAACAAAAATAAACTCACATGTATTGGGACAACTGATTTTCCAAAACGTGCAAAGATAATTCAGTGGAGAAAGGATAGTCTTTTTAACAAATGTGCTGAATCAACTGAATATATGCAAAAAAAAAATCTCAGATTCATACCTCACACAATATATAAAAATTAACTCAAAATAAATCACTGACCTTAATATAAACTTAAATCTATTAAACATTTAGAAAATTAGAAGAAAATTTTTGTGACTTTGAGTTAGACAAAGATTTTTTTAGATACACACCAAATGCATGATCCATAAAAGAACAAATTAATAATTGGACTGCATCAAAATTAAAACTTCTGCTCTTTGAAAGACACTGGCAAGAGAATGAAGAGAAAAATCACAAACTTGAAGGGAAAAATGTATATAAAATAAAGGATCTGCATTATATATATACACACACGCACACACACACACATATATACATACACAGAACTCTCAAAACTCAATAATTAGAAAAACAAACAAGCCAATTTTTAAAATTTGCATAAGAGATTTGGACATACACATCTAAGAAGACACGTAATACAAATAGCAAATAAACTCATGAAAAGTTGTTCAACATGATTATTCATTAGGTAAATGTAAATTAAAACCACAGTATAACACCACCAGATGTCATCTGAATGACTCCAATTAAAAAGACTGATCATACCAAGTGTTGGTGAGAATATCAAGAAACTGCAACTCTCGTACTTTGATGGAGGGAATACAAAGTGGTACAGTTTAGAAGTTTCTTATAAAGTTCATGTGTGTGTGTATATATTTCCCTTATGACCCAGCAATTCTAATTATAGCTTTTACCCAATAGAAATAAAAGTGTTATATGGACACAAAATCTTCTTCAGGAATCTTCTTAGTATCTTTATAACAGTTGAAAACTTGAAACAAATGTCTATCGTAGTGGTATGAATAAGCAAACTGGACATCCCAACAATGCAATACTACCCAGAAATGAACTACTAAAACATACAACATAGATCACACAAACAGCCTGAGCAAAGGAAGCCAATACAAAGAGAATATAGACAATGTGATTTTATTCATATGCAATTCTAATGAAGAACAACTATTTGGTAGTTACAGAAAGCAGGTCAGTGGTTACCTGTGACCAGATGTGGTAACTGGGGGAAGGGAAATCTGACTGAAAAGGGACACAGCTGAACTTTTGGGGATATTGGAAATGACTGGCACATAGATTTATCCAAGCATATTAAGATCTACAGTTAAACCTGGTACATTTCATTGAATATAAATTATGCTTTACTAGAGGTGATTTCGGCTACAGTGTGTCTCAATTCCATGAAACATCCTGACCAGAATACCCATTCAAGAGTGAGATCTACCTCATTTTCTATACTTAATGTATTGATAGTTTAATTCATCCTTTATTTCAAAAAAAAGAACTAATGGGCATCAAAGGAAGAGTTAAAAAAAAAAAAACCTTCTAGAGATGTACCAGCTTGCTTTCATAACAATCATTTATATAACTGAGATTAAAATGTAACTGGTCTTTTCCGCTGAAGCAGATAAAGATCTGGGTTGCTGAAACTTGTTTTGCTGCTCTATAAAATAGCTGCAGTATCATTGGCACTTATTAGGCATGAATCGTGGTGCAACCTTCCTGTTTAAAGTCTTTAGCAGAACAGCTGCATTCCGAGCTATAATGATGTAGTTGAGGGCAGGGTAGGGTCTGCAGGTGCAAGAAGGCTATGGGGGTTCATGCAATTGTTCCCATTAACAGCAATGACTTAACTTGGCTTGTGGTTTCAAACCCTGATTTAGTCCAGTTTATACCATTTTCCCTCCTTGGGATGGAACTACAAGGTATAGTTTTGGCAAAAGTAAGAGTGGATACGAAGTCAAAAGATATGGATTTGATTCTCACTCTGTCCCCTTTAATATGTGTGACCTTAGACTGATAAAGGTCAGACAGATCAATTATTTTCCTTATCTGCAAAACGGGGAAGATCACTGTTCCCATCACATGAGTGTTTTAAGTATTCAGTTTTATAATGTAATGAGGGAATCAGTCATCATAAGCCCTGAGTAAATAATGGTTGGATAGGAAATCAGAGTCTGATATAAAAAGCTAACAAGTTGGAGGCCACTCAGAAATAGTGCTACGGATACCAGAGGATGACTGAACTACTATCCTAGAATAGGATTAACTGACTGTTACTCTCCAAGGCAGGCTGGCTCTCAAGTCCAACAGAGGAAATCTTGGCAAAGTAGTCTAGGTTCGAATGTTAGCTGAACTGGGTTAAACAGTGGGTTAACTAAGGTCATCCTCTTTCCAGCTGAACCTAATCAAGCATCTCATGTAAGTGTAATCTAATCCATAGAGAAGAAGAAAAGGACCTCTCCCCACCCTCAAAAAAACTTTCCTCAGTAAAAGTTGCCAAATAAAAATATCTTGTTCAAATTGGGCAATTTCATGAGATAAACAGGAGTTCTGATTGGTTTCCATTTCCGTAAAAGTCACTTCATACCTGAAATACCAATGTTCTGCTTTAGGGTCTGAGGATTTCTCTTCTGCTCTAAGGATATCAAAGTAACATATTTGAGGTTAACTGGATTTTTTTAAGAAAGAAGGGTCAGAATCTATGGTGGTTGCCTCCCAAGGAATCTCTTTTAAAAATATTATGACTGGATTGTTTTGGTATGTGTGCACTGTCTCCTTAAGATCATGTCCTTATAGTTCCCAAAGAAAGGCCAGTGTAAACTGAACCACTGCATGAGTAATAGCAGACTTACACACCAAGGAGAAACTTAAAATGAGCCAGGAAGAGTTTTGTCTATAAAGCTCTTATTGCAAAGCCTTTCCAGGAAGTTGCTTGTCAAGCCCTAGGCCACAACCAGAATTTAATCCTTTGCAAATTTCCAAAGTGAATTTGTGCAGGAGGGGCAGAGTACTAAAACTATGTATGGGAGTTACCAAAAAAAAAAAAAAAAAAAATCCTGGGAACAACATGCAGGGAATTTGGAGAAAATTCATCACTTAGGCCAGTAATTGACAACACTTGTTTTTGAGACTGCAGTTTGCTTGCAATAATCTCAAAGTTCGTTTAAAAGTGCCCTGCCAAAATAATTCAGTTCACCTTACCTGGAAAAAAATACGTGTCATGGAACACTTCTGTGAGGAGAGTGGGAAACTAACAAAAATCAACAAATACAAGTGCCAAAATTAACTTACCTTAGAGTTAGCAATATTGAACATTTATTACTCTAGAAACTTTTAACTCCCATAAGGAAGGGCTAAGAGTTCCCAGCATCATGTGTGGAATTTAGATACAACCAATAGGTGCTAATTTTCATTGAACAAATTGAGTATCTGCTCTATGCCCAGCACTGTTTGGGAGAATAAATAGTTATTCAAAAGTACAGGTCACACACACACACAAAAGGTATAGGTGAAGGTCTAACCAAATATAATCAAGTTTTCTCAAGAAAGCTCATATTTCTTTAAAATATTCCTCTATAGGATTCCATTCTTCAGCAAGTAAAATTACCAGTTCTGTAAGTATGTTTATAGAAAAATTTAATTCTAAGTATTTCAATGCCAAAGATCCCAGCTAAGTTTACCTGCACAGGAAATTTTATGCACAAAGTGTTGAAGACTGCAGTGACGATCACTTACAGAGCTAGAAGCAGAAACTAGAGAAATGATTTTACTTTTATCAGTGATGTATTACAACATAATCTTTCTTTACCGGATAAAACACAAAATAAACACTCACACAATCGGTTTCAACTTTAGTCAAAGAAAAATTTCAACCAAATCTTTCACTTTACCAGAAATAAAAGCTTTTGTTAGAAGAGAGAAAGATAAAGGAAACTGAAAAAAAATTTTTTGAAAAGGCCACTTTTCTCCCCCAAATCCTAGCAATTATATGCAATGATAACATCAATGAAAATCTAGGCTTCTAAGTTTCGAGTATTTCATGTGCCTATTATTTTATGTTCTTCATACAGAGTTTCTTCTTAAGAACACAAAGGGCTTGGCTTTATCACTTCTATATTTTCTCACTTTAAGTTAGATTTTCAGGAATGGAAGATTTCTTAAGAATTGACTTAAGAATTAATTGATTTAGTACTTGGTATTAATTTTTTCAATAGCTACAGAAAATCCTGTGGATATACCCCCTCCTTTTTTGCCCCAAGCATTTACTTCAAAAAAGAGCTGATTTTAATATAAACAAAAGAATATAATCACACCCTTACACTTGGAAAAAGATGTTATCTCACATTCTACTTGTACTGCCTTTTATCTTGGGTATGTTTCTAGAAAATGTAATGCTCCAGTATTTTAGAAATAAGAAACAGCCCCTTTTCTGAAGAATGTATTTATCTACTCAGGAAGAGAAGGATGGGCTGAAGACAGAGTAGAGTAGGGGCGGGGCAGGTAATGTAGAACAAAGCCAAAGTAGCGTGGACTCTCCTGCCCTCTAGTGGTTGGACTCTAGAAAAAAATTAAACTGTTCCATGGATTTCCTTTTTCCTCTAAGTGGGTTTATTTTCTCTTTGAAAATTTAAACTAAATGTAAAGGTCTTTAACTAATTGACAATATTTCTTGGAGTATCAGGAACAGCCTCATTTTACTTAATCAGTCATAGTTATCATCTGGTCCTTTATTTTTTCAGTCACTGAAGAAGCATACCCAACAGAGTCAGCACTATAAAGGCACTGGTGGAAAGTCGACCCCCGTATCCCTCAAATTCAATAGCCTAGTTTCATAACCATACACACATTTTACCCAATTGACTCCATTTCTCATAAACATCTAACTTTTTTTTTGTTAACACTTTGAAGCTCAAGAAGTAAGATAAGTCTGGCCCAGTGGTGTCACTGTTGCACTGTATACACATACATGAACCAGCAATGGTTGTTGAAACCGAAATAGCTGAAGCTCGTGGGGTGAACCTCGTATTTTAACGTGGGTGTAAGGTTAGTTCATCTACATTTATTTATTGTATCTCTAAAAGTTGTAGGCTAATTCTTAATGTATTTACCCTTAAATTTTCCCTTTAAATGGGACTTGTATTTTCAAAAACTTACACTAAAACATCTTAACAGTGTTCCCTGCTAATCTAAACCTATCAACTTGTAATACATTTCCACTTACTGAATGAGCTTTATAATCACATATGATTATAATTTACTATACATGCAGAAATGCTTTTTAAACTTCTCAAAATATTAATTTATCACAAAACAGCTTTGTCTAATAACGTAATATTGCAATCACTATCATACAAACATAAACATTTAATCAAGCTTATGTGGGGAACTTGTCTCAACAGTAACCACAATAATAATCAAAATATAATTTTGTTTAGTTTTGTTTTTATGTAACTGTCCCGAGACTTAGTAGCTGGAATGACAATAAACTGATGGGGATTTGCCTTATATTTCCATGCGGAAGGCAGATGAAAATAAATTAACTCCAACTCACAGACACAAGTTGAGAAACAGTGAACTTTAATACCTGCTGAAAAAGTTGCTTATCTGCAGCTTCCTCCTCTGTCAAACACAGAGTTGAATCTGAATGATCTTTCAGGTAGAGTGCTGCTAGAGATTTGTATATACTGATGACTATGAAGTCTCATGGTTTAACATCTGAACTTTTGAGAGTACAGCTCAATAAGTTAATGATAATAATCAGCTATTATTCATTCATCTCCTTTGCTCCAACTTCAAACATACAAGATTAATGCTTGTCTAATTTCCCTCAATCAAGTTAATATGGGAAGATAGTATTATTATAAATTATTTAAGTATTGAATTTTTTTTTAAAAGAATTCAAATCACTTTTAAATACTTGTGTTCAATGAAAAGAGTCACTCATTATCAGGAAACCTGAGTTTTAGTCCCACTTTTACCATAGATTGTTGGTAACTTTGAAGATGGCTCCTCTATAATATTAGTGAATTAGATTAGATTCTTTCATAATTTAAATTTTTTAATCTTATGTAAAGTCAAGAATTTTCAGGCCTCTTATTTAGTATTGGCTTTGGAATGATCCTATGCCAGGCCCATAATATGTGATCAAGGTTTTGATCAAATTTAACAAGCTGGAGAGATGGTAGATAATTGGAATACTAAAATATACCCATGCACAAGAACTTACCAAGGAAGAACAGCCAACTTGGAAACATATTTGAATATTAAAGGACTGGCTTGTACTCTACAACCTAATCTTCCCATATGAGCTAAATTACTTTGTTGCAACTTCGTGGGTATGCCAAAAGCTGACCCAGTACTTCCCTCTCCAGCTCCATGCTCTCTGCATGTTGGACAATGCACAGAGGGTTTCCTTTTTACCACTCACAACTCATTTAACTCCTTAAAAATAATAAACACAGCCTCTCTACCTTCCTTGCTTTCAACTCCTTTCTGGTTCCTTTAGGAAAAAAAAATATTTCTCTCTTAAAAAGGAAATGTATTATGGCCTGCTATGTGATATATGTCATATTTTATGGGGGTAAAAAGCTGAGTGAGACCCAATGCAGCCAGAAGCTCAAAATCTACTGGGGAAGAGATTATATAGCCAAATGACTTTAACAGATCAAAGACTAGTGTGGTAGAGGTGTGCTTCCTTAAAATGTATTACTTGGAACTTGAGTCTGACCAGATATTTTTGGTCAATTTGGTTTGGAAAATGGTATCCCACACTCAGTGAAGATTTACAATATACTGCTATATCTGACATTCTGAGAAGTCTGACATAAAACAAATGGCTTTAACTGAGTACAACCAATGTTCCAATAATTTATTTTCAGACCATAGAAGATTTTTTTAAGTAAGTAATATATAACACTTGAAAAATGCTATGCCAGAGATGAAATTTCATGAGCATAAGAAGAAGAAAGATGAGTTCTGATTAATAATAATCAGTGTTCTAAGTACTTGTCATGAGACGAACACACACTAGCCCATTAAAGACAAAACTTTATGAAGAATAAATGATTTGAGCTGAGTCTTGAAGGGTGAATAACCCAGGGACAGGTTAAGGAAAACATAATTTCAGAAAAAGGTAAGTGGGACTTCCCTGGTGGTTTAGTGGTTAAGAATCCACCTGCCAATGCAGGGGACACAGGCTCGAGCCCTGGTCCGGGAAGATCCCACATGCCACGGAGCAACTAAGCCCGTGAGCCACAACTACTGAGCCTGCGCTCTAGAGCCCATGTGCCACAACTACTGAAGCCCACGTGCCACAACTACTGAAGCCCACGTGCCTAGAGCCCGTGCTCTGCACCAAGAGAAGCCACCGCAGTGAGAAGCCTGCTCACCGCGATGAAGAGTAGCCCCCGCTCGCCGCAACTAGAGAAAGCCCGTGCACAGCAACAAAGACCCAACACAGCCAAAAATAAATTAATTAAATAAATAAATTTTAAAAGAAAGAAAAAGTTAAGTGTAAATAGAATCATGGAGGCCAGTATGTACCAACCAGGTCTGGAAAATTATAAACAGAATGATAGGACTAGAGCTTCTTCGGAACAGAACTGGTGAATTAGATAGGAAAATTTGGGGCCAAGTGCTATATGACTCAAATACTAAGCAACGTATGGGCTTATTTTTCTACACAGTGGGAAGCCTAAGACATGTTTGGGCAGAGTGGCACGATTGAACAACTAGTCCAAAAGAGTAATGTTAGTGACACAAATGGATCAAAGAAAATAGGAGCCTTACATTTGAAAGTAAAATCAGAACTCACAAAGAACCAGTTCTTTTCACTTCTAGAGTTCTTGAACACACCCAATGGTTTTCTTCGAAATCTCCACAAAAGTGTTTCACTCATCCTCCTCCTTTAGTGAAGTCCAGTTTTCCTAGAATGCCAGTACTCAGCACATCCCAAACTAGTTTTTCTATGTCAGTTATTTAAAATTTTAACAGCCTACAACATCAGGAGACAATCTAGACCAAGGACAAAGACGAGAACAATAAAAGGTCTCAGTAAAAGAGTCAGGAAACATGAAGTGGGGCTTTGAGTCAAGGTCAAGCTGGGAGCCAAAATAACCATTCTGACCTGCTGACTGCAGAATGAGAATAAAGTCTTTCCCTCCCTGTCTCTGCTCAGCACACACCCTGAAAAACAGGGCTAGACCCCTGGCAGTGATCACATAGCACTGACTTGGGGAAGAGAGCACTGCTCAACTGTCTTTGCAGTTCAAGTAAGGGAAGTTTTTCCCCTTAATAAACCAGGCTGTGTCCAGGCTAACCACAGGCCAGAGAAGTGGTTAAACATGTTCCAAGTTCTATTCTCAACCACTATCCTCTTCATCTCCAACTATTCCCCTCCCACAACATTTTTGAAACATTAGCCATTCAGGAGTTAGAGATATCCTCTGTATGGGGACTTAAATGTTTGCATGTGGGAAACAGAAGTTGCCATGGTCCTTGCTGCCCTCACTACTATAGAACTTCTTAACTGATAATGAAATGCACTCCCCTTAACCAGGGAATGAGATTTTTCCTCCATGTCACCAAACCTACCCAAGTCATCCAACGCCCCCTCCTTCAGTTGGATGACTTGGAGTGCCTACTTTTGTCAGATGGTGGGTCGTCCACAGGCGAGGTGTGGGGAAGGGAACAGAGTCAAGGCACTGCTGGTGGATTCAAGCAACTGTCAACTGGGGATCATCACTCAAGGTTAACAGGGCACTAAGTCCCCTTCCCCTCAGCTTCTGGGTCCTTACACTGGATGATTCTTTCTCCCCTTCCCACTTTAAGCCCTTTCATTCCTTTTATTCCTCATTCCTTCTCTCTCACCAGCCATATCTGATATAGTTTTGGAGAATGAAAACACTGTGCATTAAGAACCTAAACTTTTTCCTCCAATATTTTGGCCAGCAGCTACTTTGAGAGTGTGCCTATATTATACTGTGGCTGGGGAGGGAAGAAAGGCTTTTTTTAGTAGGAGAGAGAAAGAGAGAAAGATAGGTGGGGAGCAGGGGGGGGGTGGAGTGAGAGCTATGCAATGCATAGAAAATGCATATTTTCACAGTTCCAGATACAGTCCTGTTACATGTTTGTGCATCACTCTATATCACATATGCCCACCTCGCCTTTCCTACACATTCTCCCAAGCAGACAGATTTCTTTCTTTTTTTTTTTTTTTTTTTTTTTGCTTGCTATCATTTATGTATGTGTTGAAACCAGGTAATGGGATGATTTTGCCAAAAAAAGTGGTCAGAGTTAAAGATTAAATCTATTTCCTATGGGCTACTCTGTGCTTCCTTCCATGACAGTCAAGGAGTATATGGAGTTTTCTGGGTTAGCCAGCAGTCCTGTTGGTCAACCTGCTGTGCCTGTCAGGCACAAGTGGCCATTCCAGCCTGAAGACGGAGGAAAGAAACAGGGCAACACAGAGTGTGAGGAAACGACTGGGAAATGAGCAGGAGAGGGCATGTAATTTTTAATCCCTTCTTTGACAGTAAAAGATTAGGATAAGATAAAGACCAATCAAAAGATTTTTAAGAAGGTTTAATGAGCATCAAAACTAAGGTTTCATAAATGAAATAAATACTTAGACTCCTTTCAGTTATATATTTTGGTTGCCAGTCTGTGCTTCTTTGATATAGCCCATTTACGTTTGGGTTACATATAAATTATAGTTCACCCACTGATTACGTTGTTATGAAAATCAGCTTTAGATTTCAAGTCTACCATGTAATATGTACTGGGAATTTGGAGGGCCCACAAGAAAGCAAAAGAGATTGAGAAGTTGACAAATAAGCTACAGATAGAAAAGGCTGAGTCACCTGGGATGGCACATTTCACTATGGAAGACTAGGGTTTGGGTGAAGACAATGAGGCTTTATGAAACTGTCCAATCACTTAACTCCTACAAACTTCGTTTTCTTCATTTGTCAAGAAGGCGTTGCAAGCACTTCTTCTAGATGAAATGTTACAACAATTCTGAGAATGAGCTGTGGTCCTTCAGCCTTTGCAGTAAACAACGGGTTGGAACTGGGGTCTTCCCCTGACGATTGCCCTTTCGCTCTCAGTTTACCTTAGCAATGAGTTCCTACTAAGCAGAGTCCTTAAGATTATGACACTTCTTGAGGAAATGCTTGCCATCACTGCCCCTTCCCACTTTTCCAATCCAAGGCAAAGACCACACGCCCTTTCATTTCCAGGAATTTAGCTCTTATTTATTTCTCTAAGAGAGGCAACAAATCGTCTTTCTACAGTGGTAAACAACAGTGAAAAGAATCACAAGGATAGAAACAATGATGGTATTGCAAGGGAACTGCTCTAATGGGACACAAACACTTTCACTAAAGGGAGAGGGTTTTTTGGGGAAGGGAGAAGGGACGGTTAGGGAAGATCCTACAGAGGATGTCCCTACAGTCACTGAGCCTCTAATCAATCATCTGTTTCTAGGAAACATTCACTTTCTAAAGAGTTCATGCAGAATACAGGTGAAAAAATATTTCCTGGACCAAGAAGTTCTCTGGTTATCAACTCTTATTTATCAAAAATAAAATCCAAAGTTCTGTATGTTCAGTTTTCTGTTAATACTTTATTGTGATTATACTTCAAGCCAAATCTACACTCGAGAAACTGAAATATCTAGATTATAGCTTTACTTCACTTCTCCATCATGCCACCTGTAATGATGCTTCTCAGAGGACTTCAGACTAAAGGGCGGAGGAAATATTCTTTTCTTTGCATGATATCAAGTGGTACTATTGGAATGGACTATTCTCATTATCATTAGTATTACCTAAGGTAGAAGGCAACGAGATAAACAAGGCCTTAGTACTAATATTTATGAAGATTTATTGTTTGTCCAGTAGATGCTGCACTCAATTTGATATGCTGTGGAAAGTGGGTTTGATTAAATAAGATACACATATTTTCTTTTTTATAATAAAGACTATCTTGGGGAGTAACTTCAACTGAGTAAGAAGAAGTAACCTTTCTTCAATTACATTCCAGAAAGGTTAAAACCATTCTGCCAGCATCTACCTAGATACCAAGCGTTCCCATGGAAACCATCCACTGGCCCTAAGTTTTGGGGATGTCTGCAGAAACAAACAGCAGCTGCATTTGCCCTTCAACCCCCTGAGACCTTGTACACTTTTCCTACTTCCTCAGAAAGTGAAAAATATCGATGACTTACCACCATTCTCTTAGTCTCCTCTTCTCAAAGTTAAGCAAAAAGTTTGAAAAGAAGGAAAAGAGACAAAAGTTGCAGAAAATGCAAACTAGCATTGGCCCCACTGGCATTATTTTTGGTTTCTTTTTCCTTGATCTGTCCAAGTCTGTCCCAAAATGATTCTATCATTCATTTGTTCACAGTTACTGAACACTTACGAAGGTCTCAGTATTTATATGCAATATGTGAGATTTTGTAAATTCTGCTTTTTGTCTCTGAAGTATAATTATAATTGACCCTGCCCTTTTGTTTTCCATTGACTCTGAGGAAGTCCATATTTAATTTTCATATCCAATAGTAGAAATCTTATCAGAATACGCTTGGGGCTAATGATCTTCTCCCTTTCTCTAAACTAACTTTTTTCCTTCTTCCTCCCTTCCTTCTTTCCCTCCCTCACCCCTCTCCACACTGTTGAGCAAAACTCCTGAGCTAACATTATTTTCAGTAGAATAACAGAGCCCATAAGGTACACAAAATAAAGCAACATGGTACAACTATCTGCTATAAAATGGGTATGTCCAAGACACAGTAATGATAAAAAGGGTGGAAAGATCATGCTTGGGAATGAGTGTTGGGTTTGTTCTTTAATGGATTTATCGTTAATATTTTTTTAAAAATTACATAACACAAAATATAAAAAACATAACACCACCTCACACTTTTGGAAAAGAGTGGTATATATGTCATTCATTAATAAAGCATTGTAGGAGGAGTAGGGATATTTCATTTCTAGAACTATGTAACAGGAAAATGAAAGAATATATATTTAGACAGTATTGGTCAATTTGAGAACTTTTAATCAAAAAAATCCATAAATGTGTGGTTTAGCTAATATACAATAACAATGATCTATGCTTTGAAACTTTAAAAACTTTCATATCCATTACGTATCTCAACTTAAAAAAACCTAGATGGAAGATATTATCTCCATTAAGAAATATATTTGGCAAAACTAAGTATCCAGCCTTACTAAAGGAAAGATTTATGGCTCTGATCCCATTTTTTTCTCCTTCAAGTAGGGAACATTTTCCACAGTCCCATTCAAATTCTTTAGTAACTAAATTTCTATTCTCTCTTGTATTCAGAATCCCCATATAGAAAGTTAAGGTATTTTAATAACTGTTTCTTGTTTTCACTTGAAAGTTGAAAAACAGATAAGTTTTCTAAGTAGGAACACCATCGCAAGTATCAAAAAAAAATATGATCCATGGTCATAAAGGAAAACTTACCAAAGCTTTTCACACTTTAGGACTTCCCATCCCAGCTTTCACAGGAGCTCATCTACCTGCAAATGATCACTTCTGCACAGGTGGTTACAGACACATACATTCTTTGGGATCTCAATGCTTTATAAAGGTTTAAGGTGATTCTTGGCTCTTCACTGGCTTCCAATATTTAGGTAATTGAAAAGTATGATTTATGTTATAAATACCCATAAACTATTTTATTAACAAGTGGGGACTGAGAATGCTTTATAAGTTTACTTCACCCAATGTCCAAATCTAGAAATTAGGCTTACATGCACTAGTCAGCTGCTCTCCAGTACAGAAAAACATCACCCTTCACTGCACCCAAAGAAAAGCATGCTGCAGGATCCCATATGGAAGCTTCCATTCTCTCAACCCTCACCTAAATCTTTAACAGTATTAACTGTCAGAGCCAGGTCTTCAAAGAACTTGAAGCTTGGGCTTCCCTGGTGGCGCAGTGGTTGAGAATCTGCCTGCTAATGCAGGGGACACGGGTTCGAGCCCTGGTCTGCGAAGATCCCACATGCCACGGAGCGACTGGGCCCGTGAGCCACAATTACTGAGTCTGCGCGTCTGAAGCCTGTGCTCCGCAAGAAGAGAGGCCGCGATAATGAGAGGCCCGCGCAGCACGATGAAGAGTGGCCCCCACTTGCCACAACTAGAGAAAGCCCTCACACAGCAACGAAGACCCAACACAGCCATAAATGAATAAATAAATAAATAAAATTAAACTTAACAAAAACAAAAAACAAGAAAACAGATAACTCTCCATTAAACCAACCTGCTAATTCTCTAAAAAAAAAAAAAAAAAAAGAACTTGAAGCTTATTTTATAGTCAAACGTGATTATCACTTGGGAGAAGTCCTCCTTAAAAGCTAATTTCCTTTCCTTAAATCCTTAGGGGGAAAAAAAACTAAAAAATTTAACCACTAGTAGGGCATACAATTTCCACCTTACATTTCCCCAACTTATTTAGTATCAATCACTTGAGAAATAATACCTACTGTGGAAGAAAGGAGGATCTGACAGAGAGTCTGATCTCACCAACTTCCTTCTAGAAGACTGTTTAGTCTACCAAACTCGTTTCTTCATTCCCTCCCTTCTGAAAAGAGATTGTACCTAAAAAGGAAGATGAAAATAAAGTTTATTTATCCTAACTCATTGAACATAGAGGACTGGGGAGGAGAGATTATAGAGTGATGGATATTGTACAACTTCCCATTTACTTTTCAAAACGAGAAACTTGGCTTATTATGCAAGCGATGGGGCTCAGATTGATGATAAAACCTCTCACTAGGTTTAAATAACTCCCATCCCCAAAATATCTTATTTAAAATATTAAGGAGTGACACATTTGCTTCACCATCCAATGAGACTATGCCATTCTCAGTTTTCCTGGAATCATTTTTGATTTTGCTTTCCATTCTAGCAGAAATTATGAGGATGTTTCTAGAATGAGAAACTAAGAGGACACTTCCCAAGTTTATGTTTAAAGTGGGGATACAAATTAACAGTAGTGACAGCACACTCTGCTCCAGATGACCCCCACGATTCCACTAGAGATATCATCGCAGCCCTGAAGTTACACTGATTTTAGAAATATTAACAATATTTCTATCATTTACCAAGGGCCACCACGCACAGACACTTCATCTCTTTTGACACTAATAGGGCTGTGAGGAAGATGCTATTATTCCTTTTTTACAGTCAAGGAGGCAGAGGCTCAGAGAGGTCAGCTGCCTTTCAGTCAGGGACCAAGCCAGGATATGAACCCAGGGCCTTGAGACCCAGAGGCCCATGCACTTTACACTGCATTTCAGAGAAATCTAGAGCTCCTTCAGTGTTAAGACATTTATCAGCTCTGACTTACATTCATTCAAGGCAGTCAAAGTAGGTATTGAGACATTGATGACTTCATTACATGAATACCTGTAACATACAGAAAGGAAAACTTTAGAAAAAAAAAAAATCAACTCCTGAATAGAAGAACTAATAGTCAGGTACTTACAAATAAATGCAGATGAATGGGTTGAACCTAATTCCCATAGTTTTAGTTATCCAATGCCAAGAAAAATCATAAATGTATATTTTAAAATGTATAATTCCTTTATTTATTAACCCTAAGATTAAAGAGTAAAAGATGAAGAAATCATATGCTCCCTAGCCTTAATTTTTTTTTCTTTAAAGTGAGCCAGCATCCTCTATCATAAAATGAACACCTGGCACCAGATCTATTTTGATGAAAACTGTGTCTGAAAAAGAGTATTTTACTTGTCCTTTTTATTTTTAAAATGTAAGCTATAAATATACATCTAATTATAAGAAAAATAATGGGTGTGTATAACAAATATCATAAAAGCATTTTAAAAATCATTCTGAAGCTAAAACTGGAAGTTGCTGGTTGTACTTTTAACTGCATAGGTATCCAACTGCAACAAAATGAAGTTATGAGAATTCACATTCCTTAAATGAAGAAAACACATAGTAAGTTTTACAAAGTTCAGTGACATCTCTGAAGTAGCTGCAGTAAAATATATTATCTATATGCATAATTATTACACTGACATCTTTTCTAGAGTAGCTACTTTTGTTTTTGAACACTGAGGTGCATGTAACTTTTTTTTTTAGGATTTTTCGTATGTTAACATTCTAACAACTTTATTGGAGTGTAATTGCTTTACAATGTTGTGTTAGTTTCTGCTGTATAACAAAGTGAATCAGCCATATGTATACAAATATCCCCATATCCCCTCTCTCTTGCCTCTCCCTCCCACCCTTCCTATCCCACCCCTCTAGGTGGACACAAAGCCCCGAGCTGATCTCCCTGTGCTATGCGGCTGCTTCCCACTAGCTATTTTACATTTGGTAGTGTATATATGTCAATGCTATAGAGCAGCTACTTCTTAAAGAATTGAACAAGTTGATAAATATCTGAGTGATAACTGGCCAATTTAATTTGTACCTAGAGTAAGAAGTCAAATCAACTTACTTAGGATTCTATTAGAAAATTTCTCTTCTTAACTAATGCATAGTAAGTAAAAATGTAAACTTAAAATACTCCCTTGCTGGCTTGAAAAAAATCTTTTCCTAATGGGACTGACACATATTTTAATATTCACAGAAAGGGCAAAGACCATGACTCTAATAATGACTTATTTTAAAAATGAGGTAAATAGTTAATCATTTAACTTACAGAATTGCATGTTTTCCTCAAAAAATAAGTATGTTAGGCTACGTTTCTTATGTATTGTGTTGCCTTACTCAAATGTGTCTGGAGGCAGTGAATGAACATATTTTATCCTCAGTTGAGAGATGTTTATCAGTACACTTAAAGGCAGCAGGGTGCATAATTACGTATGCCTGCCATCTGCATCACCCTCCAGGTGCAGGAGACATTAGCTTTATTTAATATTACCACAACATTAATTTTACTCCATTAATTTATGTCATTTGTCCTTTATTTCAAACTCAGATTGCCAAAACTAAAGCATTAGAGGTGATGACCCAATTCTGATTTTAGTGGAAGTCTTATAAACAAAATCTTAAATAACCTCATTAGCGCAGAATACTCTTAGAACAGGAATTGACTGGCTTGCTTTTACTTTTTAAAAAAGGAGTCTACAAACAAAACCTTTCCAATTTTGGTATAATAGAGTTTCTTCCAAAGAGAGAGTATATTGTGAGATCATTTTTGTAGGGCTCACTGATAAGGCACTAGAAAATACTAAATCACATCATGAAAAAGGTATTTTCCTTCAGTTCCTTTAAGTCCAGGAGAGTCTCTATTGAGTCATTAACACCATTCTAGTATTTACAACTCTCCCTTTCTGACAAAGAGAGCAGGCCTCAAGTTCTGATCCTCGGTAGGCAACTGTATTTTGATAGAATTCAACAACATCACTTTTGCTCATAATTACCCTAAATTTATGGCAAATGATATTGGTTTTCCACTTGAAGTAGTGAGATATAACTCCCTTTTAAAGCATATTTAGTAATTAAAGATAATCAGTAAAGATTATCTTTACTAAATATCTTTAGTAAAGATATTTAGTAATTAATAGTAGAGTTATATGAGGATATGGGAAACAGCATGAAGACTGTATGCAAAACAACTGAAATTTTGGTACAAGTTGATTTGCATCCAACATCAGTAGAAAAAGACATGGTAATACAAAAATGAAAATGGAAGTCTATTTAAAGAAAGCTACTGAATTTACATTACTCTATGTCTTCCAGGATATAATACTACAATAACTCTTACCATTTCTTGACAGCTTATCATGTGCATGGTATTAATGCTTTAAATAGTTATCTCATTTAATTTTCCAAAGCAAGGTAAACCTGTAAGTTTTACTGAATGGAATAAAGGACCTTTAGGTAAATGAAATTCAGAGAGTAGAACCTTGAATGCCAAATATTTCAAGGTAGACTCAGGTGAAAAAAATCACAACTTCTAATACATCAATAAGAAAAAGAAGAGGAAAAGTAGGTTTTCCAAGGATAATTGTTTATTTCTGAAAATCCACATGTGAGGAGGAGGATGGGGGAAGGAGGGAGAATGGATCACAAAGAATCAGCAAATGACACAACTTTCTGAAAAATGTCCAGTATTAAATGAATAAGGTAAAGCTCCCTCTTAGAAGCTGCCTAAAGCAGTTTTTTTTTTGATGGCAGTACTTTCTGAAACTTCAAGAAACATTTTCAGTGAGAGAATTCTGAAATCATTACCACAGATTTGCCTCTGTCTTGACAGAATTCCTTGGAAGGGTCTACAATTGAACTTTCAGTACTTGAATGATAAATAAAATTCCTAGACAAATTATACAATTTTTTCTAATTTACATAAAATGGAATACCTGTATTTTGAAGGAAAAAAGAAGCTGCAATGTCAAGTATGCAAGAATCATAGTAACCACATTTGCTTTGCCTAGTTTCCACGCTCTTCATTTAGAAATGTTCTTGCCACCAACATGTTTTTTTCCTCCTGAGGTAACAGAGGCCAATTCCACCTTACAAATAGCTCCCTTTAGGAAAGGTCAAAGTTAAACATTAATTCCTCGTAGACGAAGTTGAGGAACATCTTTGCACAAATCAAATGCATTCCAGAATACTTGTCACTGACATGAAACAACACACCAGGGCTGCTGAAAGTAGGTGATGATAGTTTCGACATTCCCACACCTAGACCCAAGAAAGCATACTTGATTCTTGTCTCCCTGCAGGCATCTTTTCAACTTCTCCACTCACTGTGATGGAGATCTGAAGACAGGCACTAGATCTCTGGCATTCTCAGACAATAAGCTAGATGACCAGGTCTAAGACAGCTTGGCATGGTACACCTCACAGCAGGGAAGAGCTTACTTTGCTTCTTTGAATCTATCAAAATCAGCTTTATCAAGATTCTTAAAATGGAAAAAAAAGTTCCTTTTTCTTGTCTTGCATGAATTTTAATCTTTTATGCTTCCAGTTCCATCACTGTTCTGACGTATGGGCTCTACTGACTTGCCACACTGCATTGCTACATCTGCTGCTATAAATCAGTAGGTGTTGAAATCAAATACGTCATCATCATCACCATCATCATCATTTTGGAGGGGTCACAAAGAACACCAGAAATGTGCAATATTCGCCAATATAATTTAATCACAAAAACAAATATACTGAACCTATTATGGGCAAGCCACAATCTTGAGTTGTACATGGTCTTGAGTTGTACATGGTCTTGAGTTGCACATTAACACTATAACACTATAACGTTCAAGTCTTCAAACTCTTTGCTCACTTTCTTCCTCCTCCACGGAGAAATCTTACATTTCCAAGAAGGAATAATATAGGAAGCATAAGCCTTTGTCACTCTCTCTAATGCTGATGCATCGATATTCTTTTCCTCTCAATCTTCTTTTCCTTCCTTCCTTCATTCCTTCCCTCTCTTTCTTCACTTCTACATGCTTTGACTTTGTTAATTGGTAGCAGTTCAGGAGGGGAGCTTATCCCCAGTGTTTTACATCCCTAAGTGGCATTCCCACTGCTTCCTGTTTTGTATTCAGTACGAAGGCTGCAGCTAGCTTAACTAAAACAAGGTAAGACCATGAAATTAATCACGACCTATAATTCAATCATTTACATGCTGAACAAAAATGTATAGAGCCTCTCCTATTTGCCAGGCACAGTGATAGTAGCTAAGGATATAAAAACATCCAAGACATTATACTGGTGTGTCCTAGGGCTTCCGTAGCAAAGTTCCACAAACAAGGTGGTTTACAACAACAGAAATTTATTCTCACAGTCTTGGAGGCCAGATATCTGAAATCAAGGGGTCGGCAGGGACAAGTTGTCTCTGAAGACTCCAGAGAAAAAACCTTCCTCATCTCTTCAGCTTCTGGTGGCTCCAGGTACTCTTTGTTTTGTTTTTTGTTTGTTCGGTCCCCATCTTTACACGACCTTCTTCTTCTGTCTCTGTGTCTCTACATAGCCTTCTCTTAAGAATTTAGGGCCCACTGTAATCCAGCATGACCTCATTTTAACTGAACTGATTACATCCACAAAGACCCTATTTCCAAATAAGGTCACGTTCTGAGCTTCTTAGTAGACGTGAATTTGGGGGCAATGCCCTACAGGCTAGTACAGATACCCAGCTGGGTGCTCTCACTGGAGTGCCTTCACACATTTACTCAAACTTCAATATGGCTGGTTAACTGGCCTTCCTAGGGTGTGCCACAGAGCGGCCTCCATAAAATCTTTGCTGGTTAAAACATAAAAGTGGGTGGCTCAGCTTCCAGAAGCCAACCATGAGAGGATCTTGACATGCCTTCATGAGAGAGGGCCATTAACTGGTGACTAAGAGGTTAGATGTGTCACTGGGATAGTGAAATGAGTTTTGTTACATCAAGTACCTCAGTTTACAATAGCTGGCTGGGGAGAATAGCTTCCGAACTGATGCAACGTGTAGTTGTGTCATTCGTTTCGTATATCTAAGAATCACAGAATTTTTACATTTTAGAACTTGATATAAGCTTTGAGATAAAATCACCTATCATTTTACAGATGAGATACATCAGAGGGAATGCATATGTTCATTAGCTAATTAGGGGAAGAACTGGCAGAACAAAGGTTCCTAAAGTCCTTGCTCAGTGTTCAAATCAGATTTTTCATGTTCATTATTAGAAATAATTTTCATTATGACTTTTTCTATCTGAACATGCTTCAACTCTTGACTACTTACTCTAAAGAACAACTTATAATATTGCATCACTCGTAGCGTTTCAGAAAAGCACATACAGGCACAACACCTCTCTTTCTTTAATGCTGTTTATCTTCCTCTGTTCCATGAGGAGTCTATGCATTTTTAGCATTAGTAAAAATTCTGGGCATAAAAAGCATTGAGCTTTTCATAATGTTGTTGTCCAGAGTTCCTCTAACTGTAAAACTATGGACACCATATGTTCAGTTAGACATGATAAAAGCCAATTTTAAATTGTAAATCTTGAACAGTATAATAAAGCTTTTCCCCAGTAAAAAGAACAAAATAAAAATGCCTGCTTTTCTTTGTGCACCACGAAACTTCTTATTTATTCACTTCAATTCTGCATTTACACATAAGCGCTGTAATAAAATATCTGTACACTACTTTTGTTACAAATATAGATAATATTTAAAGTGACTTTATATATTCTAATGTAGGAGTTTCACGCTCTAAAATGGGAATGAACACATGATAATTCCTCACCAGTTGTCTCAATAAACAGCTCCATCTGTTTCCCTTAGTCTTAAACTATTGTATTATAAGATGTTAATATAAGGCAATGGAATGAACTTATGTTAATCCCCTTAATTTTTCTATCAATTTACTAATGGCATACAACCAAAATAATTACTAACACATTGCTTTTTCTCCGTCATTAAGATTAATACTAATTGAAAACCAACTGCACAGCACACTGACACAGTTTCAGTGTTGCATCCCTTAAAACCAGCACTAACAACTCGGAGAGCCTCCTATGCTCCTGCATGGTTAGCAAGGCTGCTTTCTAGAGAAACCGCAGTCAATACTGGGCAGCGTCATCATTTTACTTATAGAAATGTGAAAATATTGTGTAATAGGTCAAAAATGAAAATGAACATCAAGATGTGCAATAAGTGGTTTCTTTACAAACTTAGGAACATTGCTTCCTGTTGTTAGTTACCCAATCTTGAAGCCCATTTTAGGAGAAAACTATATATGTGCGTATTAGAGCTGGGAGTTGCAATGTTTTAATAATAGTCAACATTTTTAAATACTGAAAGTATTTTTAAACATTTTCCGTACAACTTTTTTCTTTTCTTTTTTAGTTAGAAGTGGGGAGAGAAGGTGGATTAACAAAATGCATTTTTATAAAACTTGAGATTTTCTTCTTTATTTTATATTTTCAATTTTCACCTTAATTTCATGAGACCATTTCCCCTTGGTTAGCTTTCAAATGATTTTTTTTCCTTTCTCTACTAACCAGTTGAGCCCATATTAATTTCTGCCCACATGATTATAAAATGTCAGATATCTTCAGGAAGAAAGACTGGATTTATCTATGCAAAGAGCCCTTCTCTTTGAGTTTCCATCACAAAATGCAAAGAGAAAGGGAAAGTGATGCTAGGTTGTCAGTAAGAAAATCATTTCCATATGAGAAAAACAAATTTAAATGCTATTTTTTCCTACAGTTTTGAAGAGCCGGATGAATACAGCCCAGGAGGAGTCCACAGGACCAGTTCCACTCTCTTTGTAGCATGGGATGTAAGTGAGAAGTTGAGGTGGCTCAATTCTGGCAGCTAATTCAGGAGAGAACCATCAAAGTGACAGTGCCTTTTGTCCGCTTAAGGATGGCAACGGCTTCTTCATGTGTTACCCCTTCTAGACTCTGCCCGTTGACAGCAATGATCTGATCACCCCTCTTTAGACGCCCATCTTCAGAGGCTGCTCCCTGCAATTATAAAGTGGCTTGTTTACTTCTCAAAAAATGCTGCCTCGCAGTTACACAACAGAAAAAGATCCAAACAAGAATGTGAATTGCTCTGCGTGTACACACACATTGCTCTCAGCGCTCCACAGGTGCTCCACAGCCATTGAGCAATGATGAACAGACACAAAGGAAGCCTTTCTCCTAAATGGCTTCAGCACTGAGATTCCAATTTGAGAGAGAATTTAGCAGTCAATAGATTAGTTGGATGGCTTTTTGGCTGTTCAGCACAGCAGTTGGTAGGAACTCAAATTAATAAAGAATATTTGGGAATATGCTTAGTAGGAATGATTTCATAGAATCCAAGATTTTTTATCCTATAAAGAAGACCTACAGAAAGAAAACAAAGGATTAGCAGTTTTACAGGACAAAAGCAGTTTTATAGGACAAGGGCATGAGGGCCATCAAACCCAAAGGTCTGCAGAAGCACAAAAGCCCACATGTATGTTGACAAGGACAGGATAAGGCACAAGTCGTGCTAACTCTAATTCTAATTCCTTCTGTGGCTTTCAAAAGGTGGCTTAAGCTGCTTGATTCTTTACTTCCCAAGGGTGGACAGAGTCTTCATATTCCTTATGGGCCCTAAATGATTAAGACTAAACACAGACACTGCTGTTTGGAAAAGAACCTCATCTTAGGCATAAGTATAGTAGGCAATTATGCAATTAAATATAAGATTAAAAATATGGAAAAGTTAATGAGGAATCCATAATGATGAAACTCTTAAAATATGTTCTAACTAGCACGCCTTAAATAAATTGTTCCGAGGCTGAGAAAAAGGACTGCATGATTCTTCTATTTACTGGCAAATGCTGTTTGTATTTTTGGACATACCAATGGCTTTAAAAAATCTCATAAATTAAGCCTATAGCTAGAGAGATAGCTATAGCTATAGATATAGCACTTTAAATTGGTGAAAAATAATTTTTTTTCAAAATAATAGAATGAAACCTCCCTAAGTAAGCACTTTAAAGGACTATAATACTAATCAAAAGCCCCTGTACCAAATCTTTTAATGGGTTTAACATAATTTTGTTTCCTCTGTGCTGTAAAATTTTGAGAATCTGAATTTTCTCCTGCAGGAAATTTTGTCGTTCCTAAAAATTGTCTTAACAAAAAATTAACAATAATTATATGGGTTTAAATTATTTTAATAGCTTCACCAATGTTGTTAATAACTTTACTTGTATTCTAAATATTCTTACCAAAGAACGGGATGCTATATGATTATAACTATATACCAACAGTTTTCTTTTCTTTATTGAATCCCTTGAATGCAAACAGCTGATCTGTGGTAGGTGATAGAGCTGCCGGATACTCCTTAATATTTTTAGTAGTTATTTTTCTATTCCATTCAATGAAATGAAACTTGCAAAATAAATGCCCTATTAGTTATTCTCCTTATGTATTTTATGTACTTTTCTGTGCCTATTTTATATTTCACAACAAAAAATGCAAAGAGAAAAAATGTCAGGGCTCTTTAGCATACACATATTTAAAATGTCCTGTTTGCAAAAGACATTCAATCACATACAACTTGTTTCCAAAGGAAAACAATCAGGCCTGACTGTCTAACTAATGTTCATTAATAGTTTTATGTATATTGTCGAGAGTACCCATGGAACTTCAATTTGAGCCTATTTTCCTTTAAACATAACTAAACCTCAAATTGGACAAAAATATCTAATGACCTATTCCTGTAGGGATTTCCAAAGGAAAATAATCAACTGTTAATCATTTGGCGTTACCTCAAGCCATAAACTAATAAGCCCGCTGCTGACCACTATTAATGAATGCTTAGGGGGGAAGAGGCTGGTTAAAATTTGCAAGCTTACCTTCGCAAACACTGTTTTAACATAAATGGGTAAGTCTCCGTGAGGGCTGCCATATCCTCCTACTATACTGAAGCCCAAGCCATCTGGTCCTCGGTCTAGTGTAATAGACTTACACTGAGGAGGTCTACAGTAAAGGGAAGAAAAAAAGAGTCTTTAGACTTTAAAAAAATATATATATGGCATATACATATGTATCTCCATGAATCTGTAAGTTATGGGTTAGCTGACATCCACCTAA
This sequence comes from Balaenoptera musculus, assembly GCF_009873245.2. NCBI lineage: Eukaryota > Metazoa > Chordata > Mammalia > Artiodactyla > Balaenopteridae > Balaenoptera > Balaenoptera musculus. The sequence continues at coordinate 53,468,964 of NC_045790.1, read as the reverse complement.
AGCTAGTATAACTCTCTGTGTTACCAACAGTGAGTCCATCACGGGTATTTTGGGGATGCTTAAATTGTCAGTGTGTGCTGTGCTATGTATCTTAAATTTACATAATCTAATGAAATACTACTTAACACCCTATTCTATTACTCATGTATACTACCCTTAACCTAACATATTCATGGCAAGCTCTCATTGTATAAAGCAGCTCCTTCCTTTTCCAGTTTATTTAAAGTGAGAGGCTAAACTGCCAAAGACTATGATGGAATAAGTCATAAACATCAGTATTCCCAAGCTCAGAGACAAAAATAGATGATAAGAAATAGAAAAGCTGCATCAAATTATGTAAAAATTCCAGCATGCTCCTCTCTTCCCCTCTCTCTATATTCTAATTCTGTGTACTCAAGTTTTGGGTAACTGTGAATTTTTTTTTTTAATCACAAGTATGATTCAATAAATGATTAGGCAATGTTGGAATTTTTAAAAGGATAGATTGACCCCCCCAAGACTAAAATGTTCCCTCAAAAAACTCAGAGATGAAAAACGTGGGAAGAGTAGTAGCATGCACGCATGTCTGCTTGTCTATCTACCTACCTACCATTCCATAATCGAAGAGTTTAGAAACACTTGGTTTTCATATTTTACACCTCATCTTCCAACGTTTCACCTTTATGTGGGTAACAGGGACATACAAACCATAGTATGTGAGCTCACCCTAAATCATCGTGAAATATACTGCTTGACGTCAGCCCAGTGAACGAAAGACTAGAGCTGGCGGGCTCCTGCTGATGACCCGTGACCACACTCACATCTCCTCCAGCAACCACCTGTACACAGGAGAAATATAAAGGGAAAAAACACACGCTCACGTGGCTAGGAAGACATCAGTAGTTTTTCTTCAAAAAGAGCACTGGGGATAAAATGTGTATTTTATCATCCACTTAATCATTTCTGTTAACATAAATGCAGGAATTTCATAAGGTCCAGAGGCCTCTTCAACTGACACTAAGAATATTCTACTAATTCAATTCTACCAAGTTCTTTGATGCTTTTCAAACATGGTTTCACATGCAACTGTTTTCTAAAGATCTTTAGAATGTAAGTCACTCAATCACACCACTTAAAATTTCAGCAATTAATCATTTCCTGCCAAGACCACGAATTTTCCCCCTAAGATATAAAGTATGAAATGATAAATGCATCAGGATAAAAAGTGACAGAATGTGTTTCCTATGTACTTTCTTGGGATTCTCAATGTAATCATTTATGTTCAAGGGAAATAGTAAATACAATAATAGGAGATTTAATCATTTTATAGCTTTGACATTAAAGCTCATGTGTCCTCAAGCTACCCATATTCAGAAGAGTTGGGATAAAAATCTTACCTGCATTTCAATGGAGCCAGAGGCATTTTTCAGAAAGTTAACTGCCTGGGTGTGAGTCATCCCCTCAGTCGATGTGCCACAGATAGTGACGATCCTATCCCCAACCTGCGAGGGAGACAAATAGCCATCTGCTACAACAGCCATGGAGAGTGGGATGATTTCCTTCCCTACCTTCCACACCACACGTATACTGCTAATCAGCAATAGAAATAGAACCAAGGAAACGTCCAATTCCAAGCAGCAGCAACCACAAAGAGAAGCTGCAAGTAATGGCTGAGTTCTATCATCTTTGGGGCAATGGGCAGGGAATCACGCTTCCCTTTTCTTTGTTTCTCCTGGGTAAGACATTACTTCCTATTAAAAGAATACCATATCTGCTATCATTTGGGAACCAGAATTTCTCTGGATATTATTATTATACACATTAGCTGTGACTCTAAGTCAAGGGTTGGCAAACTACGGCTGATAGGCCAAGACTGGCCCACTGTTTATTTTGGTTAATAAAATCTGGTTGGAGGACAGACATGAATATTTGGCTGCTTTCACAAGGCAGAGTTGAACAGTTGCAACAGGGACACACATGTATGTCCTGCAAAGCCTAAAATATTCATCTTGTCCTTTACAGAAAAGTTTTCTGACCCCTGTGTTACGCGTACAATCTGTTTTTAAGTGCCAGTCATAAATTTACATAGCAAAGGGAAATAGAACCATTACGATTTAGAGAGTATTTAAATAGTGATTATGGTTTGAGACTATTTTTAAGGCATGAGGCCATATAGATTTTACTTTGTAGAGATTGAGTTACTTTAATGGAATATTCACATGATTTCAGAACTGGGCAGTTAGCATAAATTCTATCATAGTGCTCTACATATGCAAAATCCCTCAGTTTTGAAGCAAGCTTTGTATAGTTTCACATTGTAAGTCATGTTTACACTAAACTTTTGCAAAACTGATAAACAAATGCAACATAAATGACAATTTTCAATTTAATAAAGTTAAATCAGCATTTAAACCAAAAAAACACGTAAAGAAAAAATTTCACTTCATTCTGGCAATACTTTCTGAGAATACCTTCTGTTTCATTTTAACTTCTTCCACAGGGTTTCAAACAAGTAAAAAATATTAAGAAACAACTGTAAGTCATCCCATTTCATTTACTTGAAAATCTGCATACAACAACAAATTCTCCTCTCTTTTAATTTTCTTCATCTTTTACCCAAAGCAAGCCCTGATGTGGCTGGATAAGCGGATTTAAAAGTTGACAGACATCTCAAACTGCCTGCAACAGTTGGCCAGAGTCAAAGGGTTTATAAAACCTTTTGACAGATTTGCTAGGGCTACCAGGGCTATTAGTAAAACTTACTCTGAGTTTCTGGGTCTGAGCTGCAACTCCATTCGGGTGCATCATTGCAATAAATATAGGAACGTCACCAAGCGGGCTGCCCACACCTCCAGCAATGCTGATCCCCAATGAGTCAGTGGGTCCCTGCCATTGGACAGACAGAGTATTTTGGTTAAACTGATATTTTTAATTGCTTTTGGTCTCTTTGGCACAATATTCTATAGTTAACTTTGATCTTCTAGATGTGAGGGTGGAAAATGATGCCCAAGAAAATTGTATTACTTTATTTGATACAGGTCCTTAATGTGATTTAGAAAAATAAGCATCTGTTCAGGAGGTAAAAGAAATCAAAACTAAACGAAAATCATGCTATGGGGAATGAGGAAAATCAAGGAAGCTGATGAAGTGAAAAGGAATCAGAGAGACCCGTGTTCAAAGCCAGAAACCCACACTTACAAACGCTGGGATCTGGAACAAGTCCACTGCTTTCAATGAATCCCTAGATCTTCACGGACAAAATGGAGATTACCGTGCCTCTCACAAAGGGCTGCAGTGACTATTAAATGAAATGACGATGGTATGAAGTGTCTACAAGTGTGCTCAGCACTTAAATCTGCTTTTATTTTCTCTGTTGTGCATGGCTATCAGAGGAATCTGTTTCAGGAGAATGGGAAATCTCTGTTGAAAGCAAAGGCTAATTTATCCTAATATGAGAAGTGAGAGAGACCCGGCATTATTTTGCGTGGGGCTGGGTTGATACCATTTGTGGCAATAAACAGTATATCAAAAATGATTTTTCAAACAAGGAAATTCCGCAAAGACTACACTGGGCTATTTCCACTGCATGTAATACACATTTTATCAGATGGTGCTATAAAATAGTAAGGCAGCTAACAGGAAAATACATATGCAGATGCCTTTGGAGTCAACAGAGTTTATATTGTTTCCTCTCTCCCAAGTTACCTTTTTAATTTCAACTGCTCTTAATCCCTGTATTTCAGATGCCACTGTAAATGGGAAAAAGATAAAATATGGTTATTAGTGCATTTTTAATGTCAGTTTAAATTTTAGTTGATGTCTACAGCTAGATGGGACTAAGTGAGGTACCCTAATTTTTTTGGAAAGGGGGTTTCAAAGTTACTAGCACACATGATTAAATCTGTCTTACAGAGGGACTTCCCAGTTGGAAAAATGCACACACCATCCTATTTCTTCCTTCTTATTTCAAGCATTGCTTATACAACTCCATAATCCACTTTGAATGAGTTAAGGACAGGATGTGCTTTGGATAGAAAGACATGTGCACAGCTGAGAGAAATAAAGTCATGGAAGCATTAAAAAGAATCCATGTACTTAAGTGCCTAAATTTCTAGAATATTAGTTACATTGCAAACAGAGACTGCCATATGGTTAGTTTCTTCAATTTGAACAACTTTCAACCAATGCTCCAAGCCAAAAAACCCTCTGCATCATGATTTCATGTAATTAAAACACAGGAGGATCATATTAATTTTATCAATCGAATTTTTTGCAATCTTCATGGAGAAAGAAAGCTTCACTTAATGGGATCTTCTGATATATTGGTGTTACATTAAACAGAAAAAGGGAATAAAAATCAAATACAACAATCTGCTTCGCAAGAAAAAAATTGCAGGATCCTGATTCTAATGTTTAGTATACCTCGTAGGGAAAACATCAAATGGGAAATACCGCTATAGGCACTACTTCATGCTCTTCTGAATTTTTGCACCTATACTAGGGTTTGGGATGATTTAGAGGAAAGAGAGCTTCAGAGGTAAAGTAAAATGGGAAAAAATCACTGTTGATGGCGAAAATTCAAACCACTAAATCATGCTTAAAATTTCAATCCAATCTTACATGCATTCTTCTTTGAGCTGCTTTCCAGTGACTCAGATGTACTGGATCCCGAAAGTGGAAAAGTGAATGATGACAGGCTCCCTTCACTCATCTACAAATACATAACAGTTGTTTTAGAAAGTTTGGGAAGTAATAATACCCGCTAAATACCACTTATTTCAGAATTCTTTTAATGGACTTAGAAATACTTGTTCAGCAACAGTGGCATTTGGTAATTTGAAGGGCAATCAATATGGAGAGTTTCCACTGAGTTTTCTCTTTTTTTTTCTTTTTAAGGAAGAATTTGTCCAATGATATAAATAAATTCAAGGTAAAAGAATGGATGCAATTGATTCCAACCTTCCTAAAATTTTAGTGGATTTTCATAATCTCACCCAAGCTAATCTTCGCTAAATTTAAACAACTGCTGTACATAGATGGGGACTTCAACAACTGCAGAATTAGGGCCAGTCGACAGGAAACGAATGGTAATCATTCAGGGGTGACTAAGAGGTCCTTAAGGACAGGCTGATAAAAATGGGCTTCTGTCATCAGAAGGCAACAGGAGAGGGGCTTACCAAGAGACTCCAGCTATCTCACACCATATTTTTATACGTGGTGGTGAGCTTCTACAGTTCACCTACACGGGATTTTTTCAGTTCAATACTGATTGATCAATGTTTGTTATAAAATACTTTAAACATACATTGTCTTTGTAGGCTTTATATGTATATATTAATCGGTTCACTTTTGAGATTATGGAAAAAGAATCACGTCAGAAAAGAAGAATGCTTGGAACTAAGTTCCTTAGAATGACTCACAAACTACTCAAGAGCTCCATCCACCTTGCTTGCCTGTCCACTCCCATCTCTCGTTCTTCTCTATCACAAAGTCTGCACCTCAGCCGCTCTGCCAAGCTGCCAGGGGGCCAGGCCTGTGTACATGACCCTGGACAGACTCATGGTCAGGGCCATCTTTGAGTTCCTTCTGGCCTATGGACTACATTGCCCGATGAATCCCACAGCTACCCACCTGGCTGCTCTGAGAAGGTCTCCTCTCCGAATGGAATGGGCCAGCTTTGACTCTTCCGACTTCCAAGGTTACCGTGCCTAGGGAACACTGCGGGGGAAGTTGTTCGATGAAATGTTTAAATAAAATGCTACAGTCAGCTTTAGGATTACATTTTACTCTTCAAGACTGGGTTTTTGAAAGGCATTTTCCTTTTGGAATTTCCACGGGCAAGGATACCTCCAATCCTTTGTGGAAAAGGGCTTTTCTAAAACATTAAAACTAGTAAAAAAATTATAACAACAAGCAGCAGCAGCAACACCCAGTGTCTGTCTTACTGCCTCATGATTTACATGGAGAGCGTGTCTGTCACGGCAAAGAGAAATGGAGAATCAAGCAATTATCTCACGAAACGCACTAATTTAGATAGGCCAAAAGAACTAAGTAACTCAGATCTTAAAAAACAAAACAAAAACAATAAAATAACCACTACCGCAACAGTTCGTTTTGCCCTCAATAGCAGAGGTACTCAGATAATTGGGTAAGCTCTCTCCTGCCTCGCTGTACCTGAATAGATATAATATACAATATTTAAACAAGCCATATTGCTGTAAACACAAAACGAGAATTGAAGACAATTTCCCCGTGGTCCTTTGCAAATAAATCATAGGCATGCAAGAAATGCTATACAGTCTAATGTGAAAGTAGCACAATGAGGTGTTTGAGAACTCAGGCTTTTGGAGTCAGATACACTGGTTCAAATCCAGACTATGTGATTTACTAGCTGTGTGAACTTAGCAGATGTTTACCTTGATAAGTCTTTTACTCTGCATTTTAAAAACAGAGACCATTATAGGTTGTTGTGATAAAATAAGCCATGCACAATTCTTATCAAAGTGTCGAGCACAAAGCAGTATCGTCAATTGTGTTGCTTCCAGTTTTCTGTTATTACAAACAACACTGCAATGAACCTTATGTACGTGAAGTTTTTTGTGTATTGAGGATTCTGCAAGATGTTTAAATGAAGAAATAACAAGTCAAAACAACAACAAGCAGCAGCTGGAGGTACAAATAGCAAAGCTATATAAATATTTAAGGCTCTCATTATATACTGCCAAACTGGGTTTTTAAATGGTGATTTAACTGGTTCTAAAATTATTTAGGTTATTTTATGGATGTCTCCTTCTCTATCTTTGAGAGGTATGTATCTTACAGAGTTAACTATCATTGTTAATTTATCTCCTAAAAGAAGCTACTTCTCCTTAAAGAATTCTAATTATTTTTTGAAAATTGATAACTCTAAGAAGAAATGATAGACTCTAAGTGTGCTTTATTAATAACTAAATTTATATGTATATACCAGATCCTATGCAAACCACAGAGGTTTATAACAAGATGCTCACTTGAAAATCACTCCATCAAGCTAAGCTTAGCCACTGAAGAGGCTCCCACTAGCATCTGAGAACTCTGCCATTTCTCCTGCTGTCAGACACTGTCATGAAGTTATGTGCTCATGTTACTGAACATGTGCCACATGACATGGATACTGATGGCGATCGATTTTTAATCAACACTGAACTACACTTCAGGTCATAAAAACACATGTTAGGTAAAGGAAAACAATGAGATAAACACTGCTTTATGTACTTGTAGGAACACAAATCCCCTCTGGAAACTGGAATATTCCCTGATAGGAAATATGTCTAAACTTCCACGAGTTGTATTTTTAAGTGACTATTCTATATTTTCCATTTTTAAAATGAGACTGGCTCTGCCTTTCCAGTCAGAAAATGATTCTTCATGGAGAGTTTACTCCATGGAGGAAAGAGATTTCACAATGTAAAATGTACTTAAGACTAGCAATGATACCTTGGGATGGAGACATTATAATTATTGAAACAACAACAATAATAACTGTTGAAGGTACTGCCCGGTAAATCTGCATTACATTGTCTTCATTTCATAAGGATGACCCATCCAACTATGATTTTAAATGTCAAACTTTAAATAGTTCAATAGTTTTGAATCAGAATAAGATGTGAACCAAACATTCTCTTCTGTCATTCAAAAAGGATAAAATCTTTCTTCCACATTCTTCATCTCTGGGGAAATATAAAGATGTCCAATTTAGTGCGCCCAGTAAGGGGTTAAGGAAGGGGCTGGGACAGGGCAGTCCAGAAAGCATGACTTCCAGAGGTGCCCTTCTTGCCTCCTATGATCTTCCGCCTTTCTGCTGAGTCCCTTTTCAAAGAGCACCCGTGCAAGGGAGGAGATTCTTTCCTTAGGCCAGAGGTCATAAGAATAAATCCAAATATACATATGGGGAGGCAGGGGAGAACCGAGGTTAAGACTTTTTTTTCTCCTTTGTGGCCTGAATATATGTTTTTCTTTCAAGAAAAGAGCCACACAGTAATCACTTTGTGATAAAAGATTTACTAAGAACACAGACACTCAGTTCATAATTCTTATTACTGCTAAATAAATATATAATAATATAATAAACAGCTGATTGTAAGTTTGTTATTTAGAGATTTATCACTGAAATATGGTGTCTAATGTATAAATATGTCTTATTTGAGAGAACATATTAGATAAATACTTGTTTGAATGTGGCCGCTCCTCCTTCTCTTACACTATTACACACGACCATTTGTGGCACTGGATTTCTACCTTTAGCAGAGCTGCGACGGCTTCCTGGGTGGCGTGACGGACGTCTTCTCCATTCACCATTAGTATCTGGTCTCCCTGCATCAGCCTTCCATCAGCATCTGCAATTCCTCCTTTCACAATGTCGGACACGAATACTCCAGTATCATTTCTGCAAACGTAAAATTTTGAATGTCGACATTATTATTTTTTCCCAACTGTAATGCAATGCTCATTTAATGAAAGGCTAACATTTTACAACTGGAAATTTTACTTCTATTTTTATGACTTTAAAAGTTTTATTGTTTTCAGCAACACTGGTGCAACTATGAGAATTATTTTTTGTAATAAATAGTATCTTATGTCTTTACAATATTTCATAGATTGAACATATCTTTCATAAGCATATTTATTCAACAGTTCTACACTGTGAGTAGAAGTGGCTATTATACTCATTTTATGAGTCACACTTACTAAATGGCAAAAACAGGACTTAAGAGTCAGTCACTGGGAGCTAAATCTATTGTTCTTTCTACACCATAACGAAGCCTTGAATGGATATTGACCTGTGCCTACATAAATATGTTGCTATTATCACCAGTGCCATTAACGTTACTGAAAATAAATAATAGCTATGTATCTCAAACTAAAACCATTTGTTACTCAAAATTAAGTACCATTGCTGTGATGTCTCTTCTTTTAAATCATTACAGGTCTAAGTTTCATACAAGATAGGTTTATGCAAAATCAACAAATATTCAACTTATTTCAATCTTCCTTTCATAAAAGTATAAATAACTCAAGGACTTCTTGTTGAGATACAAAGATAACTCTTAGCAGAAACATTTAGGAAAAGTTGAATTGTATCACTTGTTCTTGCCAAGGTCATGACCTCAAACAAGCCCTTTCACCATCTGATACTCTGCTTTCCCATCTTAAGAATAAAGGTGTTGGAACTTACTGGATTATATATTTTTTAATATTAACTATATATACATATTTAAATAAATGAGGTACTTAATTTATGTATATTCACCAATCTACTACCCTGGCCTCTTAATTTACACTTTCTATTCCCTTCTGATGGTGTGCTCTTGTTCATGGTGATCCTTCTCCCTAGGATATCCTCGCCCACTTTTGTCAGACCAACTCTCACCTCTCATTTTTGGCTTCATCTCTGGCACCTCTTTATGTTTTCCTAATCTACTTCCCTTAAATAAGGTCATGCAGTCGGTCCCTTTCTCCTTTGCGTCCATGGATCCCCCACGATGCGTTTCTGCCTCTCATCAACAGATTCCTTTGTTGCAAGAATATATTTAATGCTCATTTACCAAACAGAGTTTTTTGAAGTCAGGATCCATGTCTTATTTAACTCTGTTCCCCAGAACCTAATGTATCTCCTGGCACCCAGCAGGTACTCAAAAATACCAAATGGTTTTCTGTCTAGTACCTTCAAAATCCCCCAAAATACTGACTAAAAAATTTCAACACCAATGTCTTCTGATGTTCCACTACTGCATGGGCTGAAATAGCTACCTCCAGAACACTAGCAGTTGAGAAAGATTCTACTACTGCTAGTACTCTTTAAAGGAATTTAAATTCAATCGTTTCCAAGAGGTCATTGCATTTGCCCTGATCAGTCATACCTTTTACCAACAATACTCAACCCCAAGCCTTTGCCCGGCTTCTTCTGCAGCTCGATGGTGAGGGTGTCGTACACATCCTCCTCTTTGTACGGGGCCTCATCTCTGTAGAGCGTCAGGCGCACCCTTTGCGGTGTTTGTCTCAGCACATTTATTGCTTCATCGTGTGTGGCCTTTCTCAAGTCAATTCCATTCACCTGTACAGAAACGGGACACAGAGGGTGAGGAACCAGGTGAGCTGAGTAAAAGGAAAAAAGATAGGGAGAAGGGAGAGAGGGGGAGGGAAAGAGGGGGGAAGAGGAAGGGAAGGAGGGAGGGAAAAAGAAATAAGCAAAGACCATCCTCCCCAGAGTAGCCTTTTCTTCGTTAGTTGTAAAGGTCAAATGCACAGCATTCTGTACCTCTAAAATCTGATCTCCAGCCCAGAGTCTTCCGTCTTTACATGCTGCTCCTTCTTCGTAAACTTCATGGATGATAATGGCACCCTAAGGGCACAAACAAAACACACCCATGCTTTATACCATTCTCCCTAGGGAGGGTGAGCAGAAATGGAGTCAAAGCACACTTCACTTTTAGAGACAGTGATACGCGTTATACACTCACGGCATCCGTATGTGAGTCACATATCAAAATTGAAAGAAAAGCATAAGAAGAATTTTTGCTACAAGGCTCAAAGAAGCTTATATTTCTTTCACATGATAGGGAAGTTTAAAGAAAAAAATTATAAAATATATAAGTCACTCACACACGCATATATAATAGACATACATCACCTCATCACCTTCCCTATCCACAAGTGGAATGAATGCATTTTAAAAGCATTTTTGACATTTAGAAATTTTTATCTATAAATTATCCAAATTTTCAGATTTTTCTCAATATGGGTCTAACCCAAGAGTATCCAGTCAGTAAAAAGAAAATTAAAATATGGCAAGAACTAATAAACCCACAGAAATATTTTGAATCTAAAGGTCACAATCACAAGTATAAAGAAATATTATTAAGTCAGTGTTGGCTTACTCAAAATAAAAATCCCAGTACGCAGCTGAGTATCTGCCCTATACATTAAAATAACAATGAATGATACATTTTTCTAAGCCTTTGTATTTCCTTTAATAAAACTGATGGAAATCGCCCTGACAGTAATCTCTCAGGGCTCACTGAAGAGGCTGCCTGTGTCTTTGGAGCATCTCGGGCTGTGTCCTCACCAGCAGTGTGTCAGACCCCCCAACGATGCTCAGGCCCAGCCCTGTCCGCCCTTTGGAAATCTCAATTGTTGTTTCACAGCCTGGGATGATGGGGCAGGTTGCAGGATCAGAAGCAAAGATTGCTGGTGTTGATGACCTGCTTGTACCTAAAAATAAGTCAAAAGTGAAATGAAATACAAACAAAAATTGATTAGAAGGCATATACATCAAACTCACCACACTGGGTGCCTTTGGGGGATGGAGCAGAAACATGGGCCCAAGTTGGGGACAAAGAAGACTATATAATTCCACCTTAATCTTTTAGTTACATTTAAAACTATCCAACAAATGATTAAATCGTCATTGTTAATTTAGGGTGGTGGGTACAAAATTACCTGTTATATTATTTTATGCAGTATTCTGTATTTTTTTTAATTACTGGAGGTAACGGGTAAAAGGAATGAGAACAGAGAGTTGAACTGAACCTCTAGTTCCACTTTGATATTCTACGTTTCATGGGACCCAAACAAACTTCTTATGAAATTATGATTTGTAAAACTCAGAACTGAGATATGTGGTGGAGACCTAACTCACATTCAGGGAAGACGACGAAACACAAAGGACATCAGTAACTCTGGTCATGGTGCCTGCCATTCAGGGCTTTTTAGATTTTTGATTTGGTTTTCCTTTTCATCCTATCTTAGAGCAACTCTACTTATGTAATCAAATCTGAGCATACAAGCAACTGGATTTAATATCTGAGTTTATATGACATCAAGTGAGACCCACTTGCAGTTTCTTTCCTTGTGTCTCAATGTTTTATGAACTCGGATATTAAATCCTGGTGCATAAATGCTCAGAATTAAATAAATAAGATTAGATAATGAAAAAATAAGGAGAATATAATTTTATACTTTGTTTTATGAGAGTCTTCACATCATATGGTTTGTGATATACCAAAAAGCATAGAGCAAATGTCATATTTTGGGAAAGCTGGGATACTTGATAGATTAGCTTTAGAAAAAATGCTCTCTTTCTAGGAATCAGAGGCAGACTATTTTTTTGCTCCTGAAATGGTAAGAACAGGTGTAAGATATTTTCTTTTCTGTTATGTTTCCATTTAGCATTTTATATTTTTATAGACAATGCTATTTAGGGATCTACTTAAAAATGAAAAATGAAAAAATTTCCATATTTTTTTTAACATTTTAGTGATTAGTCTTTCTAAATAAGGGATTGCTTTCATCAGATATTTATTACTTTAAGACTTTTTAGACAACAAGGTCCAACTGTATATAGCATAGGGAACTACATTCAATGTACTGGGATAAACCATAATGGGAACGAATATAAAAAAGAATATATATGTGTGTGTGTGTGTGTGTGTGTGTGTATATATATATGTAGCTGAGTCAGCAGAAATTAACACAATATTGTAAATCAACTATACTTCAATTAAAAAAAAGATTTTTTAACCAACTATATTACAATGTTTTAAACTGCTGCTTCCTTAAAAACCTGTTCAAAAGAACTGAATGTTTCAGTCTGGAGGCCAAAAGAGATTTTTTTCCCCAGTTGCAGAAAAAAGCAATGTTTTTTAAGTACTTTTTTTTTCAATGCTGCAAAGCTTGAAATTTATTCTTTTATTAAACGCCAGTGTAATTTTTCTCTAAAAAGTAACTCAAAGGAATAATTTGCCTCAATATACTAGACTGGCATTTTAATGATACACGAAAGTTTCATTCCATGCTCTACATACAACTGTTTCATCTACTTTGACAGTTATCTACTACTTACACTCAAAGGATACAACTCATATCAACTACATATATGTGCATTTTTAAGAGTCTGATGTGGCACCAAGCAATGTTGATTTCACACCAGTGAAGTGGTATCACTGTATCCATCTTAAAATGAGAATACTGAGTCTTTGGGAAGTTAAATTACTTGTTCAGTAGTATAAAAAAAAGGAATGTACAAAATGGTGTATCTAATGTATTAGTAAGATACCTGGAATCACAGATAGCCTTAGCGGAAGATCCTTGGAGAGCAAAGAGTACCAGTCCCTTGTCTTAGAAATGAGCAAGCGGAGGCCCAGAGTGGCTGGATGGGTTTCCCAAGGCTCTACGGATGGTTAATGTACAGCAGGCAGATCCCCTGCCTCACAGCCCAGTGCTCTTCCTTCAGGAGCCCCTCTCTTTATACCATCCCTTCACCAACAGGCTCCCTGACTACGGCCTCTCAAGCAGTGGGCTACGTACAGGCAGGCGGCTCCCAAACAGGGACCCGATACTGAGCCTGAATGCGTCACACGTGCAGGACTAGCAGGAGACCAGCCCTTACTTACTTCGGATGGGCTCTGGTTCCGGGGAGCCAGACGGTGGGACCATCAGAGACTGGGGGCTGCTCTTTTTTTCTCCATTGGCTGTACCAGCTGCTGAAGCAACAGCCTGGGAATCTGGATTCTCAGCACGAATGGTCAGTTTCACTGTTGTCTTCGCTGTCTTCAAAAGGCTAATAAACTGGCAGGGTGTTGGTTTAGAGGGGAAATAAAATTTACAGGCAAATTAGTAGACTTATACTTCCACTATTATAGCTGGAATCTAGAACCATCTATGGTTGAGAGAAGAGTCAGAGGCAAATTCTTTCCCTGTCAGGATTTCAGTGGTCAAGAAAGAATGGTTGCAGTTTCCTTTCTAGTTTCTCCAATTCCCTGATATTGATTAAGGCCACAGTTAATTTCTACTGTAAGTCTAGGTCTGACCATATTCTTCATTATATAAGTAACGGGCTTTCAACTTTTTACATTTCTAATTAATACTGCCCAGTTCTCTGGATTATTACAACCTTTGAAGACATATGGGGTGCTTTACCCACCTCTGATTCTACAGAGAATGTGAAGCAGCTTACACAAACATTTTTAATATGGAAATACTTAGGTTAAAAGCAACATAAGGAACACTATGCAACAGAAGAATCAAGTCAAATGGAAAGTTAGAACATACACATGTGAGTTAAAGGATGAAACCCATACAATTATTAAAACTGAATTTAAAAATGGTTTAGGCATCTTGCTGGCCAATGTAGAAATGGAAACATTGGCACTCCAAATCTCAAGAAAAATAGGGTTTTTTTCCTAGCACTTACGAAAGGCCTCAAGTGAGACTCCTAGTAAGTACAGTATTAACATCACTTTTGAGGAGGAAGAAACTCAGGCACAAATAACTGTTTAACCCCAATAAAAGTTATACATTTAATGGTTGAGTTTTAAAATCTGTCTATAAAGCAATATACATAGTGGATATTTTATAGGAGCAAACATCCATTAAAAAACATTCCTTTAGTCTTAATACTAAGTTGACCTTTGTTTAGAAGTTCCAAGTTTTCCTAAGGAAAAACTGAAATGATATTTATCAAAAATGCTGACTGAACCCTGAATTTATCAGGTAACAAAAAATACCTTAACATCATCTTAATTGGAAAACAGAAAGTAGAAATTAAATAAGTTCCAAAGAATCTCTTCTCTTCCTTGCAGATATCTGTCTAATACAGCTACACAGCTCTGATTCCCTATGACTGACCACACACACACACACACACACACACACACGTTTAGCCATGCCCAAGGATGAGTTTATGGTATCATCTGCTTTCTTTTGGAAAAGTACCTTTTCAACAGGATAGCCAACAACTACTTCGTCATCTACAGCAAAGATCTGATCTCCAACTTTGAGCCGTCCATCCTAGATGGAAACATGGAAGATTTTGAGTGAATTTACAGAAAGAATTCCCTCCCCACCACTTTCTGAGAGTGAGAAGGGGGAAGCCTCACCCTGGCTGCTGCCCCGTGCTCTGTTAGACTCTTTATGATGACCCCGCTGAGAGTATCTTCTTCACTGATGGCAATGCCCAAACCCCCCTGATCCTAGAGAAGCAAAAACAGAAACACTCAGAAAACGTGAAACAGATTAAATTTATCCAAATGGAAAGGTATGTGACCGAAACTTCTGAACACTGTCTTCTTACCCAAGGGCTAGAAAAGAAATTAAAACTGTTCTAAAATCCACTATTAGAAATCTCTTCTTTTCTTAAGCAAACTTTCAATTATTTTAATGGGATTAAATTCTCCTCCATCAAATAAATAGTCAAATGTTTTCATTCCTCCCATATGTCCACTATCTCTAGTATCTTTAGCATATATATCCAGTAACATATCTCTAGTAACTCTAACAAAATATCCAGAGAACTAAAACGTATTCAACAATTTAATGACTGTACAACGTCTGAGAATTTAGCTCTGTGTAACTGGCTAACTAAGTGATTCAACACCAAAGTATCCTCCTTCTTCGTCTTTCTGGCCTACAGCTTAGAGATAACCGCTAACACTGGCCCCTTCATCCCTTTCTGCTGTCCTTCCTCCTTTAGCAGACAGACTGCCATGACTGCTCATGCTCTGTCCTTTCTGGACCTGAATACCCAGACTGGTTACTTCAAATACTCGTGTTCTGATGTGGTGCAGAGTGAAAATTCTCTCAACTCTTAACCCAAAGACGTGCACTGAAAACCTGCCAAAGCTAGAAGAGCTACACCTACTTCTGTCTATATTTTCCACACTTTTTTTTATGAAAACCAAGTGTTCCATAACATGGGGTTTTACCTTTCCTTAACGTTTACGTGAACAAAATTACCATAGGGTTTTACACATTTCATTCTGGTTAGAGCTAGCAACATTTCTCATTATAGTTTGCACCTAGGGAGATGGAAAGCAAAAGAGAGAAAAGGGAATCTCGCCATGGTTTCTCTGAAATGTTTACATGAGAGCCAAGGTTGCCACCAGACATTTAAGATCATGACAGTGAGATAAGGCTTCACCATCATTTTAAAGATTATCAACACTGTGGCTTTGCAATGGTGATTAATGCTTGACGACTTTCCGACTGTCACTGTGCCTCCTCTCTGCCACTGCTCTTTTCACGTGTATAATACAGAGAAAATCACACACTTTCAGGGAAAGCAGAGCTCAGCTGTAATTTCCTTTCTGGCTAGCTGTAGAAATTTGTATAGGTTACCTAACATCTCTTAACCTCAATTTTCTTATCTCCAAAAAAAGGGAAAATAATTCTTGCCAACTACAAGTTTGCTGTGAGGATCAAGTGTAGTAAGAAAAGGCTTAAAAGCCTGACACACTATGCAAAAGTGTTGTTATCACACACACATTCCTTCTACTTATAACTCTACAGGATATAATCAAACTGACTTCAGATAAAGTGTCTAAACTTGCCAGCATTTTGAAACCCCGAACTCTGATCTAGGGGTCAAAGAATCAGGCACAGTGAATAGGAAGGTCAACGTGCTACGAGACTGACAAGTCTCAATGCTGATGCCAAATGTAAAAAACTGAGCTACCCTCTATTTGGGACACTCCACACCAATGCTCTTTCCTACTACAAATAAATATTTGTTTGAATAAGTAATACTCTATATCTACCATGACTGTACGTACTCAATTCTGAGATTTGATTCTATTACTGTCTATTCACTTAACTGTAGTCAGAAAAGTACTTTACTAAGTACAGAGGGCATTTGCTGGTTGTTTTACCTAACATCCATTCTCGTCGTACTCCTTTATACAAACTCAGAGACTTCCATTAGAATATCCAGTTCCCTCTCCCCCTGCTACCTCAAACGACCCTCTCTTAAATGGCAATAGAATGAGGGATTCTTGAATGGATGTGTATGGACTTCTTTATGGAAAAAGCTTTAATAACTTCTTTTCCCTCTACCCACAACACAAACTGCCCACGATGACTTTTCTTAAACATATAAGACCAGAGCAATCCATTTTTGTAGAGTTATTTATTTTTTAAAAAAGAAATCAAACCAAGAAGAGTCACAGTATTTTTTTCCACTAAATGCTTAACAAAATCTGATCACATGCCAGGCTTTATGCCCACCACTTTATAAACAACTCACTCAATCTTTATAATTACAATATTATCAGAGGTAATACTATCATCTCCAATTTACAGGTAAGAAAATGGAAGCAAAGCAAGACCACACAATGTGTGAAGTCTGGACCTGATGAAACAAAGATTCAATCCAGACAGACTGCCTCTGCTGCCCTGGCTGCCTTGGAGCTGGGGAATCGCAGAGGAAGCACCCCTTTCTGCTGCAGCATTTCATGTTCCATCCCTCTATCCCACCACCCTACCTCCTCCCTTCCTCTCCTCTTCCCTGAGCATGTCACTACTCTTTCTGCTTCTACTCTGTTCATCCACTGCCCACCTGCATTCCAGCATGAGCCTGCAGCACTTGAAAACACTGATAGGTTTCTGTTCAACAAACCACTTCTTTAAAGTGGTCACTTGAACCTAAGGCTCAGATCTTTGCAAAAGCAAATACCTCAAGGATGCCTATCGGTGAGATTTCTAGTTATTTGAGCTTTCGGTTTCATGAAGGACAAAGACTATAACTTCTGTTTCTTTATTCTTTTTATTTCCTCCATAGCAGGTCCTTGGTAAATAAATCAAAGGAGAGATCACTAAATGTCATACCTTGGGATAATCATAAAGGCAGGAAAAGCTGGGTCCCTGCCCAAGTATCAATTAGCACAGTGGTTCTCAAACTTTAGCGCACACTGGCATCACAGAGAAGGCTTATTACTACAACACAAGATGCGGGCGCACCCCCCAAAGCTACTCATTCAGGAGGTCAGGGTGGGCCCAAAACACCTGGAGTTCTAACAAGCTCTCAGGTGATGCTGATGCGGCTGGTCTGGAGCCCAGCTTTGAGAACCAGTGAATTAAAACACCAGTGTCAAGGCAGTCACGTCATTTCACTCCAATTCAAAGCAGATTTACCTTGGGAAGCTCCAGATGCTGCACGTTTGGAAACGAACTGAGGTCCACAGCTGCATCGGAAGTAGTAACGCTCGGTTCAGCCTGACAGAGGGAAAGAAATGACAAAATAGGCAACTGAGTGTTATGCAGTTTTGTTTGTTTAAATACAGGGGCTACTTAATCAAAATCATTTCATATGCTGTAATTCTTTATTACTATTTTATTATTTCATGACATTTATGAACATTATATTCTCTTTAAAATACGAATGAGGTGTGATTAGACGGCAATTATTATGGAGCACAAAGACACAAGGTGCTCCTCAAGACTGCCTGGGTTTACTCCACAGTGCTATCTAACAACAACCCAGCTCCAAATGGTGCAAGCGCTGAAACACAGAACACCAGCAGAGGCACCATTCACTATGCCTTACCGTGCTAGTCATCAAGTGTATTTAGGAGCTATTAAATGTTTTACCTGAAAATTATTAAAATCCATTTTCTTAAGGGACATATTTGGTACAATTCATATGAAAATAAAATTTTCCCCCTTATAATCTTGAAAAACCACTTGACTCAGTTCACCATTATGATCAGTGAGTTAGTTCACCAGCATGAGACAATGATTTCTGCATCTTATGTACAGAAAAACCCAATGTATAGGTATTAATTTAGGGAAGAGCGTTTCCATTTCTATGCCTTTTCCCACTGAGAGTTATCATGGTTCCTCTAATTTTAAGCTTTTCACTCTCTCCTATCTCCTTTTACTCATTCTAAACATGTATCCAATGCATCTCCAAATCAAAACAAAACTCCCACCAAAACCTCAATTTTCTGTCACCCTCTAGCCACTGCCTCGTCTTTCCTAATTTCGTACCCATCGTTTGCTTTCTCAAAACCACTAATAATCTCCTAATTGGGAAATCCAAAGAACTCTATTCACCTCCTCACTTGAGCTCCCTGCAGTATTCAAGGCTGTGGAATATACCCTTTCTCAACGGGGCTCTCCTCAGCTGCTGTGCAACATGCCCGCCTGGTTCTTCTTCATCTCTGACCTCTCTTTGTCAGCCTTCCTCCTTACTGCTGATATTACACACTACTGACCTGAGCCCTCTTCTTCTCTGAATGTTCTCCATAGGCCAGAGCCTCAGCTCCCATGGCTCCCAAGTCGGCATCTATGGGGATTCATCTCTAAACTCTACATCAGCCGTCTCCATGGACACTCCTACTAGGCTTTCCAACAGGCACTTCATTCTTAAGCTGCCTCAGAGAGAATGTTCTCTATTTTTTTTTTTTTTTTTTTTTACAAATATCTGCTTCTCTTTTTAATTTTAGTGAAAGTTAGCCATCTATCGAGTCACTAAGTCAGATACCTGGAAGCCTCATACCTCTTGTCTGTTTCCTTCACCAGTTTATTCTCAGCCCAAAACACAGAACCTATTACAAGGCAGATACTCAACAAATATTTGTTGGATAAACAGATTCTCAACAAGTCATTTTTCCTCACTGAGTATATTTAGTTAGGGATGATGTAATGTCAATTTGGGTCCTAAATATCTGACATAACCACTTCTTCTTCTCTCTCTCTTTTTTTTTTTTTTGCATTCGTTCAGGCCCTCATTATCTATCCCCAGAACTACTCCAATAATGTTCCTACTCCCTTTAACTTAACTTATCTGCCCTGCAACCTGTGATTTTTCTCTGCACCATTTCCAGAGAAGTTTTTAAAAATATAATTTTCATTCTTTGAATTTGCAAAGACAAAGTCTGCACCATGATCCCCATGATCCGACCCTACCCACTCCCTGCCTCCCACTGTTAGTAACACTCTGCAGTCATCAATTCTCTTCATTTGCCAGAGCCTCCAGGCCATTCCTCAATCCATGTGCTCTGCCCGCAATGTTTATGGCCCCCAAGTCATCTACTTCCAATATACACTTCATGTGTAACCTCCCCTATGAAGTCTTACTCTCACTTTCCCTCCAGAGGTAAAACTGTCAACTCCTTTTCTACCTTCATTATTCCCTTTGCAGACTCTACTAGTAGCCTTCATGTAAGCAGTGTGCTTATTTACATGAGTGTTTCTTATACTAGGGTATAAACATCTTGGGTGCCAAGGCTATGACTTACTTATCTTTTATATCCCTGCAAGAGTTCTATAATTGTTAGCTGAATTAATAAGTGGTGTATCAAGCAAATCTTCCCAGAAAAACAAACATAAGCTACATACCTCCTTATTTTGAAGATTCTCTGAGGTAGCAGGCAAAGGTTCCACTGTATGCCCAGGACATACAGCCATCTGACTCACTGCATCTTTACTTCTAAAGGAAAAAAGCACTGACCTATCATATCATGAGCATTCATATGATTTTCATTCTTTAGCTTGAAGACTCAGATTATTAGAGAAAATTCTGGGACCTGGAACTACAACACTCACACATTTATATATGTTTTATTTTCATTCAAAAGAATTCAGAATTGAAAGGCAAAGGAAAAATACTTAATAAACCAGAAAAAAATGCTCACCTTATAAAAATTATTTTTACTTTAGAAGGGGCACATTTGATGATCGATGAAGCATTCTGATGACTTCTTCCATATAAAATTTGACCATTGATCTATGAGAAATAAATATCATTAATTGAACCTAGAATTTTAATTTCACAAATTTTGATCATCCTATCTAATGAAAAGCACATTTGTTTCTCCTTCTAAAATATTATATATATTTTTCTTCCTAGAACATGAACCTGACTTTGATGGTGAGAAAAGAAAAGCTCGTGTTTAAAGCCAACATTAAAATAACATGCATGTAGTCTGATCTCCACGGACTAAAGAGGCACCACTTGGACTGACTATAGGACAGTATTCAGGCAGGCGACAAGCTTCTAGTGTGCTTTGTACCAAGCAAGGGCTCTGTGGAAGCACCTGTGACCCGCACAGATCATCCTGGGAAGGCCCTGACTGTCATAGCTCCTAATTAATCTCAAAACTCAAGGCCTGGGAATAGGCCACTGGGGAGAAGCAGTGCCAGGGGATTCAGGGTTTAGGCAGCAGAATGTGCTTAAGCAGCACAGTACCTAATGGAAACTGCCAATCATCCTGTCATTTAGCCACTGCTGACTGAGCCTTCCTAGCCAACAGGGAAACACATGAGGCATGGTTCAAGCAGCGTAAAGACACATGGATCCCAGCCTACAGGAGGCGAGGACGAACAAATCAAGCAAACACAATTCTAACACTGTAAAGTATGGTCCACAGTTTATTTTGCTTGGCGGGCTGAATTACTGTTTGTTATTTAGCCTCAAATCTGACCCCACCACATCCCATCCCCATCACGTCTACCATTAGGGATTCAACTCCTAGAAGGTTCAGTGGATCAGTCTCATTACCAGGGCATGATTGGCCATTTGGTTTTTTCAAAAGCTCCTAATAAAAATGCAGCACACAAAAAAATGTTTTTGAAATGCGATCTTTATTACTGTCTTGGGGCAAAAATTGTTTCTGGTGCTATATAGTCACAACCTTTTAATGGAAATTAATGGGAACATGGGCTGTAGTTAGTAGAGATTTGGTCTAGAGCCAAATTTGCTGCAACGTATCTATTTTATTAGAGAAGCGGTAGTTTCCTCAGTCACCATATGAGACCCGGGTGGATTTTCCGGAAACTGATGGTTCCATTGCACCAATTCAGCGAGAGTAAATTCAGTGTTTTCCACAAGAACTTACCTCTAGAAGCTCATCTGCAATCTGCAATCGACCATCTCTCCCAGCTGCTCCATTTGGATCAATCCCCACTATAAAAACACTCATCCTGGACCGGTCTTTGTTCCCAGCAAGACTCAGACCCAAACCACTACGACCCTTCTCCAGTTCAATCATATGTAGCTCGCCTGTTAGGGTTCCATATCGCTCTCTGATATTTTCTACACACAACAAGAACAAAACACCCACAGATAGTAAGAGCTAATTCACAGCCAAATGCTTTACTACGGAAGGTTATTTAGAATGGCATCATAAGGGCATTATTTGTACCAAAATGTAATCCTTGGCAGTTAAGAAAACGCTAAATAGACTGGCGGCCTGGGCGTCAAGACTGGTTTCCTGGAGCACCCAAACTTTGAGGAATTTCTCTGCATCCAGGGTGCAGAGTACAGTATCTGATTAATCAGTTCACCTGGAGTGATCAGGCCCAAAGAAGTGATCCACATTAACAAACTCTCAAAAGACTGTGATTAGAACAGAAAGTTACTTTATCATTTGCAGAGAACAGAACATCCAGAGGACTTGTCTTTACTGGTCAGTGGAAGCTTTTCTCCCACAGGAAAATCTACATGGCATGTCACATCATGTTGGATGGCGCTCGGTACAAAGATCCAGAATAAAGGGGATGGGTTTTCTTATTGCACAGAGCCATCAGGCCACACACACTGATGTACCTGCTGTCATTAAATGAGACCTTTCATACCTCACATCCCACATGTTCAAGAGGTAGAGTTTATTCTTTAATCTGAGAGGGCAAGGCCACAGGTAGGTGCCCCAGGCCCAGATGAACCACCAGCCAGTGGCCAACACTGATCACCAGGCACGTGAGTGAGCCATCCTGGAGGTCCAGCCCAGCTGAGCCCAGCCAACCACAGCACCTTGACAGATTAATAATAACTTGTTTTCTTAAGCCATTAAGTTTTGGGGTGGCCTGTGACATGGCAATATATCAACATTCCATTTGATGTTTTCCTCAGAGTACATTCTGGCCACCTTGATGGATTAGCAAAACAATCTAATTTCATTAGAAATATACCAAGAAAACTGCAAACTTTACAAATCATTTCTTAGAAAACGTTATTATTTGGCTAATGTCATGCATTCTATATTGATTCTTAACTGCATCAACTTCATAAACTGCCATTTCCTGATTCCTTCTTGAATCTAGCAGCACAAATTTTGTACTCTGTACTTCCTAAAAGCATATACCACAGCATTCTTAAAAGAAATACTTACATTTTTAAACGAAACTTTTTAAAGCACTGACACATAACTTTGAGCTTAATGTTTAATGTTTCCCTGTAAAATGGCTTATTTCCTTAGGAAACGGAGACACACCCACGATCCTAGTAACAGCTGCCTTTGAATGCTTCCTATGCATCATTATGGCTCCTCAAACATTATCTAATTCACTGTTAGCAACAGGGAATGCAGGAACTGAATTTTAAAAAGGGGGATACCACCAGGCTAAAACTTAGAGGCAGTTAAACAACTTCCCAAATGTCCCAAGTTTTTATCTCAACAATATACTATGTTACCATCTTAGTACAAAAAATACCTAACATCAAGGCTGTTCTACCAGCAACAACAAATAGATTTTACAGTGAGGAATCTGAGGCCTAAAGGGGGGTGACGACTTGTTCGAGACCAAGAGATGGCTCATCCAGTACAGCTTCTGAGAGAGTGCCCTGTCCTTTTTAACTCTCATACAAATGGCAAAGTGGGCTTGAACAGGGATGCAGATTTAAAAAAAGGAAGAACGTGATTTCATGCCTCAGGAATGTGTGCTGTATTCAAGTATAACGAACAGCAGTTCTTTCCACACAAAACTGCAGCATGTATAACTGAAGGTGAAACGTACTTATTCATCCAGGACATAAGCCTTGAGAAACCCAGAGCTACTTTAATTTAACCTCTTGTAAGTCAATGCATTTCAGAAAGACAACTTACTCCAGCTGTAACCAAACTCATCCTCTTTGTCCACATCTGCTGAGATTTCACTTGCCAGTGACTGTGCATGATCCTCACTCATTTCTGCAAATGCTGGAGGAGGGGGCGGAGGCACACCGCACAGCGGAGCCTTTTCTGGCTCGGATTCTGACTGACTGGGAGCCTGTGGGAACAAGAAGAATGCAGTGGGTATGCAGTCTAAGGAAGGAAAACTCAACGAAAAGAAGTAAGTCTGCAATGTCAAAAAAAAAAAAAAAGAGTAGCTTTAAAATATCTCACATATTAAATAATGGGAAAATATACATATATAAAAAATGGTAGAAAGGATTCAGGTAAGGTTTAAATACACTCAACAAAATAGTATGTTCAGAGCACAATCCATTAAATGGTTATATGGTATTTCAAGGTGAAGAATTAAAGGCTTAAATAACTTAAGATGAAAAGTTGTACAAACTTCCTTTTTTGGAAAAAATCTCATTCAAAAGTTATCTGGGCAAGATTTTGGGGGTCTAGAAAAGGCTTCCAAGAAACTAGAAAAAAATTAACGAAGTTAATCATATAATCAAGCAAAGCAGTTCAAAGCTTGTTAGTGAGAATATATATAAAGAATTTTTTATTTCTACCTGAATCCTCTCTCAAAATGACTTGTAACAAATTCATGAAAATGAGCATTGCACATGCAGGGTTCATCTACCACGGAGACAGTTTGTTAGCAAAGAGCACACAAATTCAGATCTCAGGGGGGCTGGTTTTAAGGGACAAAACCACCGGCCCCTTACCAATGTAGCCCTAAAGGAAAATGGGAAAACAGGGTTGAATACTTCATACACACCCAAAGTTTGGCTGGTATATTTGCTGTCACTTAGGGTTACAAGTCTTATTTCAAAAAAAAAAAAAAAAAAAAAAAAAAAGGACTTGGTATCATCAGGTTCTTTTTTTCTTTAATTGAAACACAGTTGATCAAATTTTTGTATTATAGATTATCAAGCAGAATATTAGAGTTAGAAAGGCCCTTAAGTCATTTTATTCATTTACTCATTTTGCAGATTAATAACCCAAGGCTGTGAGATGTGAAAGATTTTGTTCAGAATCACCCAGTGAAACTAGACTTCTTTTTGCTTAATTCTTAACCTAATCCAATGCACTTTCCATTATATCATGTTGTCTCCTCCAATTTCTACAGTAAGACAGAGAGTACCTAACTCAAGGGTCAGAGACACCCAGCTAAAGTTCCAACATTGCGGTCAGGCTGTCCCTGATGCCTTAAACATACATTTTTCCTTCCTTCTTTGTTTCACCTTTTTTTTTTTCCTATATAAAAATCCCTCTGATATACCTCGTTTTGTTTTATATGTATATATCTGGAAAAAGATTGTGACTAAGAAATATTTCTTAGAGAACACACTAAATGACAGGCATATACAAATACTTAAGAATAATTAGTGTCAAGAATCAAAATATACCTAAAATTGAAACTACAGGGCACTGAATGTGATCTTTCTTTGATGATTCAGAAAACACTTCGGATGCTAAGCTACCCCAAAAATGATCCTGGCAAACATGAATTACTATTTTTCCGGCAAAGCACAGGTGAGCTGATTGATAGACACTTAGGGGCAACAGATTTTCAAGTCACAGAATCTGCTGCATTAAAATGTTTGGTTTACATACCATTGGCCAAGCAGACAAAAATTACTAGTGGAAACAGAATCCTTGTCATCCTCCCAAGTGTTGTGCCATAAAACACTCAAATTAGCAATGTACAAATAAATATGAACAAACAAATAAAAAACTTCATTTGATCCAATGGAGGTTCATTAAACATACTAGGGTAGGAAGGAACATGTAATTTTTTCTGGTTAAAAGTTTTTTAAAAATTTACCTCTCTAACAATGGGAAATGTGAGAAAGCATGAATTAAGCCCATTTCATTTTTAAAAAGTAGAACAAAATCTAATATAAACTTGCCATAATTTTAATAAATTTATGGATGCATATTTTATAGATCTTACTCTCTGCATAACTTTTCTGAGCTGTTATTTTCCTTAAAAACAAACAAACAAAACCTGCTTGTCTAAAAACTATTCAGGATCTTACTTAGGCAGAACATTTTCGCACTGTGAGTGAACTCAAATGGTGCCCTAACATAACTGATTAATCATAAAGCCAATACAAGCCTACATTTACTAAAGGGGCAATTAGGTGTTCTATTTTATTATCCCTGATACTCTCATTCTTACTGAGATCATGTAAGTTAGCTTGCTGTTGACACTTCTTAAAATTTACCAGTAAAAATACAACTCTTTAACAAAGACCATTTAGCCTTCATGGGCAAAAATGCAAAGTGTACTTGAAATCACTCCATGCCATGTATGCACACAAGTATAACGTACACACACAGCACACTGTAACACACCCACTTACTTGTGAAAATTTCACACTAAGACAAACCTTAAATGGTGTGGGAGCAAAAGGGTTAGTTGGGGAACAACGGAAGAGAACTCTACTTGAATTCTGTAATGCCTACAGTAACAGAAAACATATTCCTTCAGATATAGCATCTTTGGTTATCCATATTACAATAACATGAAAAATCCAATGAATATTCATAAAATGCTTCCTGAAAAAAATTAACAGCTTTCTTCCTTTCACGATCAAATTATAGTATACAAGTTCTTGTAAGTTTTTGTTTCAATTTTGGATTTATAATTTCATCAGAATATGAGAATATCCAAGTATAGATTTACAAATGTTGAAACAGTTCCATGTTTCCTCATAAGGCATTTACACGGACATACTTTATGAATATTCAACAAACTCCTGCATATACACAATTATGTATGGAGTGATTAACTAACAGAAGAGCTTTTAGGACTACCTTGGATAAGTATGAGAAGGATTTAAACCAATACAAGGTTTTTAAAGAAATTATGTGTGAAAGTAGCTCATACATTTGGCAACTAACAAAAATTTATGTATCTGAAAATTCAACTCACACCAAAATATAGGAAAGGCATTGGACTCACGATTCTCCCTTACTCTTCAGAAGGGCCATGTAATTTCAGCTATAAAAATGAATAGGTTCTGGCAAGAAAATGTGCTTAAGAAAAGATTTGCATGCCCACTCCAAACACACAGTTTTCTGTTTTTTTTTTTTTTAATCCTTGCCCAAATTTAGTAAACACTGAACTGGGACAAAGGCACAGTAGCAACAAAGAACAAAACATTGGCAAAAGGCAATGGCAAGACAATGGTCATTATCCAACCTTGTCAGCGTTGAACTGTAGAGAATCAGCAAATGGGTTAGTGCTGCTGAACTTGTACTTAGGGTAAAGGTTGTGCGGCAAAGAAGGCAAAGGGGATTTCTAAAAGGAAACATAAGAGGCGCTGAGCGCAAAAGAAATGTACTTAAAACAACTCATTTATAAGGACAAAGCAATTGCTGATTTAAATAACTGTGCGACACTAGATTCTGTCAGAGCTCATAATTAATAACAACATCTTATCAAACAGTCTAGAACTCAGGGTTTACCTCTAGCAACCTGAATCCACACTCAAATCTAAATCTGGCCACAAAACACAGAGGAATCAAGTCTGTCAAACCGATCCCAAATTTCTTTTGTTTTCACTGAGTGTCTTCACTATTACTGACAGAGAAGCACATATATTTCACCCACTTATATTAACACATGTTCCATGCATATCAGTAAACATTCTTCAAAATTGAAACCATAAAAGGCTTTCATTTACACTTAAAAGCAAATTATGCTTTTTTGGTAAAACAAAGAAAAAAGAGTCCATCTGTTGCAGAGTGCAAATTAAACATTTGTCCGCTAGTCCGTTGGTAAACTTCAGTATTCTGTTATCTTGTTTCCCAGTAAGGAAACTTTTCATACCTTGACTAGATATTAAGTTTGCTTCAATCAACAGTATTCTTTAATTTAAAAAATGAAATCAACAATTTTTAAAGAAATGACCTGCTGTACAGTGATGTTCTCTATTTCTGCCCACTTTTTGTGGAGCTAGGAACATATGTATGTGTGTATATATACATATATATAAATTTCCTATAAAAGTTCCCATATTACTGGGGAATTTACGAGGCTTTGGGTAATATTTGAAGTCCTGCCTTACAGTGTTCACACAGGCTTTGCGGCTCGCCTGTGATACACTCTGAGCTTGGACTACTGGAGCTGAATATATGTATTACAGGCAGGATGACTGCCAGAGAGAATGTAGCATTTTCATAGTAAAAAAAAGAAAAAAAAAGAAAAGTAATTTCCCTAGCACAATAAATTCTTCTCTTTTTTCACACTGCTATCTTTTTCTTTTATTGACTATATCTTTCAGGGGAAATTGCAGACGTTTAAAATTCATCTTGGCTCCAACTAAATGTTTGTGTTACTTCTCTCTATAAAAAAGCCCTACTGGCAAGCATCAAGAGTAGGGAGAGGTTGTCATGTGACACCACCCTGTATGAGAGAACACTCTACAAAGACTATCCTCACTCAATACGCCTGCACTAAAGCTTATGCCACATCACCCTTTCAATCTGCTCTTCTTGCAATGTTTTTCCTACAGAAGGAAGATGGGTAAAAGAAATGGGCACACTGACATTTCTGCTCATCTCAACTTTCTCTCTGCTTTTCAATTTAAAATGTCAAACTCCTGCTTTACAAAAGAGAAGATCACAAATGCCAAAAAACATGACCATTTATTAAGGTGGAAGAAATGACTAGGCAGAGATTAAAAACACATCCTAGGCAAAGTAACTCAATGTTATGGAAAGTAGATTATTTCTAATCCTCATACATGGAATTGTCAGGTTTTACATTTCCTTTATAATTCTGTAGAACAATATAAATCAAAATAATAATGGGAAGAAATGGAATATTTAAAAAGAGCTCTGGTTTTTTTGTTTGGCTTTGCTTTTTGTTATTTCAACTTGCAGCTCTTAAGGATTAGAATTTGGCCCTGATAGGAAAGTATAAAAGTACAGGATGAGCATAGCAAATGAAATAGTAGATCACTCTATTATTAGGGAAGGATTTATAGAAACAGACTATATCTCTTATTAAAAAATCAGTGATGAAACTTGTGTTTATAGTTCCAAGGGCTGATGAAAACAGAAACGTTGTTAACTAAGAAGCAGCACAGGGAAGACAAAATCATCCTCTGGCCCATATTAGTGGGACCCACCCTTTAATGAGACAATGTGGTCAGACTGAGTTTGAAGTGTCATACTGGTGGAATTATCAGGGCTAGTTCTGGGAAGTTCTAATTCTTGAACAGTTTAAGAGCCAAAGAGACTGACTGGCTTTTCAGTCTATGTACAAGTTTTTCTTGAAGCTTTATTATATCCACAAATAAAATGTTTCCCATCAAGAGACTCTTATGTATGTGTAATTTTTTTCCTTTAGATTCCTGGAGACATGATTATTTTCATAGGGAAGTAAATCATTAAAAACAAAGTAGATCTCCTCTTAAATGCAAAATTAATTCTAATTTCCCAAAGCAAAATATGTATGTAGAGGAGGAAAAATATCTTTCCTCTACCTATCGTAGATTCTTGACTGGACCTCTGTAACGAAAAACAAATTAACGAGAGAAAAGCATGTATATTGATTTAACGTAAGTTTTGCATGACACGGGGCCTTCATAAGGAAATGAAGACCAGAAGAAATGGTTAAGTCTGAGTGTTTTTACAGGAGGTCTTATGAAGAGTAGAAAGTTACAGAAAATATGATAGGACAAAACAGCACGAGCTAAGTGTAATTAACTGGGGGAAACTTAGCAAGGCCTGTTCATTCTGATTCCTCCCAGGATTCCTCCTCCTCCTCTGGAGATAAGGATGCTCCTTTCCTTAAGATCTCTCAGAAGAGTCTTCTGACCTGCTTCAGCAGAGAAGGGGGAGGTCAGAGTCTTTCCAGCACTCGCCTTTTCTCAAGTAACTTCAGTTTAAATATTCAATATACCAAGGTGTCGTATTTCAGGGTACCATGTCCTAAACCCTGTCACGTATCATTTGACTACACATGTCATTCTAAGCAAGATTTATTCTGGAATAATTGCTATAAATCAGGCTTCATTATACCTCAGATAATAAAATAGGAATATTTTCCAGGTGCATGAGAAAAATATCTTCCTAGTGCATTAGAAAATGTGACTGGCATTGAAAGAAATGTTTGTAGTTTTTTCAAAAGTAATCTGAGAATCCTATTCAGCAGTTTATAGTATTGTCCTAAATGATATAAAAGTTGGAAATTAAAAATAAAACAAAAAAAGGAATAAAACCCACCCACACACAAAAAATAGCTTTAACTTAACTTAAACAGCCATTTACCAACATTATCATACTGTGTCTATGTTTAACACAACAAATGGAAACAAATGTAGAAAGATCTGTAGTTATTTAAACAAACTGAATAGCATCTGAAAAGAATGCAGGATGATACAGCCCCACCATTTGGCAGATTTTCTCATCTGAATGGATAATTATCACCTAACAATCAACAACTGAATGATTAAAAACTGCAGATGTGAAGATAACTGCTTACATTAAGAACTACTATTTCATTTCTTACAGTGAACTCAGACCAGAGCTACACCTGTCTTGACAACAAAAGGAAAAACCAATAGGATAAATCTGGTCACTTTGTTTCCCAGGGCACAGAATATTGACAAGTTCCTTTTACTGATCTCATCTAAAAACCTGTTTGCTATGCTCCTTCCATCATTTGAGCATTGCTATCTTAAATTTTTAATTTTAAGAATTAAAATTAAATGTATTATACATAAAATTACATATTTTAAGTTTTAGATGATTCTTTTCACTTCCCTCACATGTGTTAACATTTTCTTTCTAAATACAACAAACCCTAAAAGCTAATAAGGAGGTATTTCAAAGAGATTCAGTATGACAGGGGTTCTTAAATCCAGAAGTGGAAATTCTCTATGAGCCTCAGGACATCTAGGAAACTCCTGAAATGCTATGCAAACTTTGCAGTAAATGTGAAGAACTTTCTAAGGGGTATGTGGCCCCAAAATATTTAAGACCTGCTGCACAGGAAAATATTATTTTTTTCACTGAGGCATAAAGAAAAAATAGAAAAAAAGTTTTAAACTCTTGGCATAATTTTCATCTTCGTAATTTTCAACACATCGAATACACAAAGCTTCACTTAGTATCTTCATAAACAACATTCACTGAATGTGCTTAGAATTTCTAAAACATTTTTTAAAGCCACTTCACCTGTGACAACTGACGGTAAAATGCATTAGTAGGTCTCTGTCCACCAGGGGCTGTACGGTAATGAGAGCTATACAGTCAGTGATGATGGCTGGGAAACAGCAGGTATGAAATCACTAGCATATAAACATACAGCTTAAACAAAATCCATCATGTGGAAAGTTAATGTTCACTGGGATAGACAAATACATGAAAGATCATGCACAGGAAATCATGAGATTGCATAAACTGGAAATTCTGTCCAGAGAATAAATTTATAAAGAAAATGAACTCTCTCTGGCTTCTAAGGGACTTGACTAGACGTCACAGACTGTCAACCTGAATGACTCCACCACATCCCTCTTAACAACTTCAATATTTTATGACTATAGTGAACACTAATAATTATCCATCTAGATGCCTATGGGCCACCAATGAATCCTACTTGTGTGTTTTTAACAGGCCTCAAGTGTCTGCTAAACATGGTAGAAGGGATTTCCAGGACAACTCAATGGGGAAAAAAAAAGAAAAAAAAAGAAAAATAAACTTCTAAAAAGTCTCCTGAGATTTCAAGACTCGAACTCGGGTCCTAGAAACAACTTGGCCCTGGATACATTAGATTCCAAGTTGAATACTGTTTGGATATGCCTACCTTGCCCTTTGTGTTTGCTTACCCTTGGTCTGTTTATAATGCTCTGTACCATAAAGACTACAGGGTTGCCTGCTTTCCGAATGGCTTCCACAGCTTGTTCATGGCTTGCATCTCTGAGGTCCATGCCATCCACCTGCAATGGAAGGCCTCAGCTTAACATTTCAAGAAGCTACAGAACAACAGAACAATTTGTCGATCTGGGGTTTTGAGGATCCTGGGTGGGTCTCCTAAAAAATCTGTTTCAGATTCAAAAATAATTGAGAGTACTTATGAGGCTCCAGAACTTTTCATTTGTCCAGCAGACTTGTGGTCCCTTGTTTTGGACACAGATTTCTGTCTCCAATAATCAACTGAAATAATAATCAATTAGAATGAAGGCTCTGCTTCTGCTTCCCTTACATTGCCCAGTTGTTCCTTTCAATTAATAAATCAGCATCATTAAAGAAATAATATAAGGGAACTGCCTAGCAGCACTGTTTTCATCATGAAAGTCACTGTACAAATTTTCTTCCAATTCATTACAGAGTGGTTTGGGAAGTGGGTGTGTGAGGCTTTGTGTATTTCTCTCTGTACAGGGAAGCTTGAAGTTAAAAACAAAATTCTGATGTTCAGAAAATCAGGTTATGGCAAGGTTAGTTTGGCAAAAGAATCTTTGCAGTAGACGTGGTAGGAGCTGGAAGCCAAGAAATTGTGCTTATCTGTTAGTAATTCTTATATAAATAGCTTGAAAGTGAAAGTTATTTTGTAACTTTTTATTGACCATGGCTTGCCTGGGTGATGATCAGCTCAGCTTATGCACTATACGAATAGGAAGGAAAATAGTTTGAAAGGCCAAATGCTAATCCTGCCAGAAAACTATAGGACACTGGTATAATTTTATCATTTCCAATTACCAGAGAATGGTATATACAACAAAATAGAAAAATCAGAGTAGACATAATTCTGAAAAAGAAAATTATTAGATCTCTGCATAGAACATTATCACCTTTAAAAGAATTATGTACTATATTTAATTGAAAACTTCCCTCATGTTGATACTTAGATGAAATAACAACATTTCTTTCAGTGCATATTAAAAATGGCTTCTAACTTTTTGTAAAATAAAAGTATTTATGTTTACTATATATTTCATTAGTGGGAAAATTTAACAGGACATTAAATATCTTTGCTCAAGTCCAAAGAACTCTATACTTAGAATGGAATACTTCTCAGGTCTCTAATTTACATACATTTTCAGAAACTCTTAGCAGAGACATGTTCTAGAATCCCCAGGATTAAAGAGGCCTAAGGCTTCTTATTTACAGAAAAAAGCCCCTGCACGTAACAACATTCAACAAACTGTTGCTTAGCAGTATTTTACCACAGGCAAAAATCCTTTCTTTTCAATTTGAAAGGGATGTTTTAACTCTCTTAATACACTGAAACAAACATTTTGGTGCAAACTATGATTAATCTTTTCTTGAAATAATTTATAAACATTTCTTACTTTTTTCTACTTAGGTCAAAGGTATTCAATAGTGAAGTACCTATAAAATAAACTGCCTTGTGATAATCTTAAATTAGAAATTTTATGTAGTACTATAACTAAAAAAGAATCCTTTAACAGGGGGCTAAGGTATCATCTAATGAAAAGTAAAGATGCAGGAAGAGAGAAAAAAAAGCCCATCATTCTTCCTTATAAATGGTCAGAAGAAAAAAAAAAACAAAACACCAGACATGGCCCTTGCTTTCTCTCAAGTCTCAATCTTCTTCCTTCTTCAACTCTCAGAGACAATCAATAAAGGAATAAATAGATCAATGCCCAAAATGTTCATTTCAAAGTTGTGACTGATATGTATAACCTTCTTCTACACAATTAAGGCATTTTAGTGTCTAAGTTATATGGATTTCAAAAATGAGAGACAATCACTTGTACAAAGTAAAAATAATGGTTGTTATAATAACAAAGTGATCGGTTTCTATTTGGAAGTTGTCTCTTTTAGTCTTCTCTCTAAATCCTGACAACTCAGCAAACCTGGGTCAGCTACTCCTTCCTCTAACCTAAACTAAAACTATGCTTATGCTGATCAAATAATTCATCACACTGCTCTGAAGTGACTTGATCACTTGTCAAGTCTGTCCCACTTGACAGGCAGGCACAGTGTTTTATTTACTGTGGGATCCCCAGAGCCTATTACAGCACCTGGAATGCAACAGCTTCTCCAGGAATATTTGTTGAGTAAATGATGAGTGACTCATGAGAGAAGAGTTCATTTAAAATATTAAACTTAGCTTCGAATTAAGGGATTAGGTACAGTTTGACCAAACACTTCTCTCTCACACATAACGCAGTACTCATACATGCATACACACATGTGTGTACGTACCAACTCACACGTGCACACACACACACACACACACACACACACACACACACACACACAGAGCCCTTATTGATGAATGGGGAATGGGCACAGCACTGAGATGGAGGAAACGCCACGTTTGGATTGGCAGGGGTGGTGGGGGAGACATTTATATAAAAGGCAATCAGGATCTTAACATAAAAGCTTTACCAGAAAGACTCACTTTAAAAAATCTCATCCAACAACATTTAAGTATTTCTCGAAATAAAATCTCATTTAAGGGATTAATTATGATGTACACATTCTGTGTGTGTATGTATACTTTTAAACGATTCAATGATTTCCCCAAGAAATTTGCTGTGTTCTTTAAACCGAACTTAAGTATTTTATCTTAGTGCCAATGTTTTTTTAAACAGTTGATTATACCCCCAAACACCCATCTCTACATCGAGATATATAATCTGTCATCATATACTGAAGAGAAAAATTATGGACGAAAACAAACAAATAAGAAAGAAATGCTTTAACAGCAAACACATTTTACTCTAATGTTGGGTCAGTGTAAAGATGATGACTCCCTTGGTAAAGAGGATGGCCCAGGTGAATAATTTTAGCACAGAAAGCTCACTGGAGGGTACCTCTACTATTCTATCTCCAGGTTTCAAGGTTCCGTTTTTGCCAGCTGGACTATCTTCAAGAACATGTTTGATGAAAATGCCCCTCATCACTTCACCGTTGCTTAGACGACTCCCCATCCCTCGTCCACCAACAATGCTGATGCCCAAGGATTTGCTTGGTTCTCGCCAGAGTTCAACCCTATAAAAAATAAATGAAATTTTAAACTCTCATAAGAAAGTATAGGGGGAAAGCCTCATCATATTGGGTTTGGCAATGATTTCTTGGCTATGACGCCAAAGGCATAGGCAACAAATGCAAAAACAGACAAACCGGACTTCAATAAAGGTAAAAGCTTTTGTTCATCAAAAAGTACTACCAAAAGAGTAAAATGGCAACCCACAAAATGGGAAAAATATTTGCAAACCACATATCTAATAAGGGATGAACATCCAGAATATCTAGAGAACCCCTAAAACTCAACAACAAAAGAAAACAAACAGATCAAAAATTGGGCAAAGGACTTGACTAGGTATTTCTCTAGGGATGATATACAAATGTCCCATAAGCACATGAAAAGATGCTCAACATCACTAACATTAGGTAAATCAAAACTACTATGAAGGGCTTCCCTGGTGGCGCAGTGGTTGAGAGTCTGCCTGCTAATGCAGGGGACACGGGTTCGAGCCCTGGTCTGGGAGGATCCCACATGCCACGGAGCAACTAGGCCCGTGAGCCACAATTGCTGAGCCTGCGTGTCTGGAGCCTGTGCTCCGCAACAAGAGAGGCCGCGATAGTGAGAGGCCCGCGCACCGCGATGAAGAGTGGCCCCCGCTCGCTGCAACTAGAGAAAGCCCTCGCACAGAAACAAAGACCCAACACAGCCAAAAATAAATAAATAAATAAATTAATTAATTAATTAATTAAAAAAAAAAACTACTATGAAATACCACCTCACACTCAGTAGGATGGCTACTATCAAAAAATAAAAAAAAAAAGAAACCCAGAAAATAAGCGTTGGCAGGGAAAAATTGTAGAAATTATGGAGAAATTAGAACACTTGTACACTGTTGGTAGTGATGTGAAATGTTGCAGCTGCTATGGAAAAAAGTATGGAAGTTCCTCAAAAAATTAAAAACAGAATTACCATATGATACAGCAATTCCATTCCTGGGTATATACCCAAAAGAATTCAAAGCAAGGTCTTGAAAACATACGTTTACAGCCATGTTCATAGAAATATTATTCACAACAGCCGAAAGGTGGAAGCAACCCAAGTGTCCATGGACAGATGAATGAATAAACAAAACAGTATATAAATACAAAGTAACATTATTCAGCCTTAAAAAGGAAGGAAATTCTGACACATGCTAGGACATAGATCAACTTTGAGAACATTATGCTAAATGAAATAAGCTACCTAAGTGAAATAAAGGACAAATCCTATACGATTCCACTTATATGATGTACCTAGAGTAGTTAAATCCATAGAGACATAACATAGAATGGTAGTTGCTAGAAGATGCATGGGGTGGGGGATGGAGTTACTATTTAATGGGTACAGAGTTTCAATTTTGCAAGACGAAGAAAGTTCCGGAGGTGGATGGTGGATGGTCACAGAGCAGTGTGAACACACTTAATGCCACTGACCTAACACACTAAAAAATGATTCAAAAATGATAATAGTAAACACATTTTTTTAAATTCAAAGGAATAAAATGTTATGTATGTTAATTTTTGCAAATATTATTTGCTCAATTTATTAAGGTTTTACCAGTAGTAAAACAAGATCATTTTAAATACTCTTCCAATTATGTGTTTTATAGGGTCTGATAAATACTAATGTATTTCTGAAGCGGATTTGTTACAAGTTAATATTGGACTCATACTCCAGGCTGGGGCACCGATGAATGTAAAAGGACCATTTTCCAGAAGCTCTAATACTGCAGACATCAAAAAATTCAGCTACCCTCAAACAGATGGTACCGTCTAAGCTTAGCAACCCAATCAAGAGAGAGAACATTTCTGCATGCACTGTATCAGAAGCCTACCTCTGTAGAAGTCTGTCTTGCCAACACAGACCTAGAAACTAACAGTCAGCGCAAGAAGAGCAGTTCTTGTTAGCAGCGCTACCGAGATCCTCCGTGATCTGATCCCATCACCACCTTCTAAATGCATCCCTCACAGCTCTCCACTTTCCTCTCTCCCACCCAGCTACAACATCATCTTGCTGTTCCTTAGGTTCATCAGACATGCTCTCCCGCCTTGGGGCCATGGCGCTTGCTACTGCCTGTGTCCTGAATGTACTTCCTCTACCCACATAATAACCACATGAACTCTTATCTGATAACTGCAAATAGCTGTCAGAGCTATGGATGAATTGAAAATACATGTCTTTTGAAAAGGCGGGATATAAGAATAAGGTGATTTGCAGCGAGGTGTTGGGCCAAGATGAAGGAGCAGCTCAGGTGACTGGAAGCAAACAGAGACACTGAGTAGAAAGCTCTGAGATAGGTAATGAGACTGTGCAGTCTACTCCCAGCTGCAGGAAGGGAGTCAGCTGACACTGGACATCAGATAAATGAAGAAAGCATGGTCCAGCATGCTCTCAAACTTGACATTTGAGGTGCTCCCAGAGGAAACGGAAGGATGGAGGTAGGACTCCTGTGCAATGAGGGAGGTCACAGTGAGAAAAGACTGGGATAAAAGAGCACCACAGGTGGCGTGAGAGGGCAGGCAACTGGTCACATGAGGTAGGTGATGAAACCCACATGTTCTTGGGTCAGCACTTTTTCCTTTATTAGAAATCTAAGATCCTAGAGATCTACTGTTTAGTCTAAAAGGATCTCACCATGATTCCTGATCTTAACAAATCTGTGAGAAGAGCTTAAACTAGTTAAAATCCTATTCATCATTTTCTTTCATTCTAGGAATTCTGGGAAAGACAAGAACCAACTTGTTCCATTTCCTAAGGTAAAAGGGCAAAGTACTAAAGTCAGCAGGGTTAGCCATTGTGTTTCATATTTAAGAATCCAAAATACATAGATGGGGCTTCCTCGCTCTTCTTTTAAAAATGTAAAAAAAATAAATAAAAGAAAGAATGAAAGAAAATGTCTCCTAGGGCTCTTTGTGGTTGCTGTAAACTAGAGAGTGGTTCTTATGATTCCCTGAATATGAAAAAGTGCAGCAGCAGCAAACACTTATTAAAGGCTTATCATGTGCTCAGCGTTGTTCTCTAAGTGAGTTCCACACACTTTGATTTAATTCTCAAATCACTCCTATGAGGAGGATACTCTTGTCAACCCCAGTTTACAAAGGGAAGAGGCACAGAGAGGTTAAACAGCCTTTGGGTACCAGCGCCTTGTGCTTCCTCAGGATGTGGCACAGACAGCAAAGTGCTTTCAGATCCACTCCTTAGAGGAAAGGCTGTAACTCCTCAAAACATCAGAGCAGATAACCAAAGACAGAGGTGCCAAAAGGACCCCAGCGCTGAGGAACCAGACTCAGGATTCACAGAGCAGAACATGGTAAACATTCCGTGGAAAGAAAAGAAAAAAGAGACCTATAAAAGAAAAATTTTACAGAACATGTGCAGAGCTGGTTTTACAGAAAAACGGCAGCCTTTCTGGAGAACACAGGTTTAAAAAAGAGTGAAATTCAGAAAAGCAAAGGTAAGACAGAGCTCTGAGGCCAGGCTGCTTGAACTTAGAAGCAAGAGCTCCTGGGCTCAAGTCCTGCTCTTCCACTCCTTAACAACTGTGTGACCCTCTGCAACTTCTTTAGTCTCTCTTTTACTTTCCTCAGCTGGGAAACGGAGCCAACAAGAGGCTCGACATCAGAGAGCTCCTGTGAGGATTACATTCAGGAATACATGTAACGTGCAAAACAAAGCTTTGCGACATACTAAGCAATCAATAAATCTCTGATTACT
Organism: Balaenoptera musculus; assembly: GCF_009873245.2. Lineage (NCBI taxonomy): Eukaryota > Metazoa > Chordata > Mammalia > Artiodactyla > Balaenopteridae > Balaenoptera > Balaenoptera musculus. The sequence goes on along the minus strand of NC_045790.1, from coordinate 53,430,582 downwards.
CTTATTATGATGATTATAATTATGATTACTGAAGTAATGTCAACAAGGTATAATATTCAATTCATACGACAAATGAGCAAATGTGTACCCCAGCACCTCAATCCTGTTATGCCTATACATTGTTTACTAAGATAACTTACCATTTTCTACCCATCAGGTTGACAAAAACAGTTTTTAAATGATCATACGATGTGGTAACAAGGATGTGGGGAAAAGGAAACTCATATATATTGGAAATAAAAGTAAAAATTGGTATAGTGAATTTAAAAAGCAATTTGACAACTTCTAGTAAGTAATACAGTTCAATCTATGAGCCAGCAATTCCACTTTGGGATATACACCTAGATAAATTCTCATCCATACATATAAGAAAATAAGATATATTTACTGCACAGAATTATTATAATAATAATTAACTGTTAACTACTCAAATATCAATGAGAATAAACTGTGGTATATTCATATACTGAAATGCACTGCAACAAACTGAATGAATTAGATATTTAAGTATCAACATGACAGATCTCCAAGACATTGGTTTGAGAGAAGAGTAAGTAAGCTGGAAAATGATACATACAGTATGATACAATCCTGTACATGAAAATCACACAAAAGTGTAACACAGATCATTTACAATCTTAAAATTTACGCTTTGCTAAAAAGTATTCTCTATTTCCACACAAAGTAAATTTTTCTTGACTGCATGAAAAAATGTCCTAGCAGGTTTCCAATGTTGTAAAGCATATTCATAACACTTGTTCCTCATTTACTAAAAGCTCTGGCTATTTTGGTAAGCTTCCTCATGAATTTCTATGAACTCTCCCCCCAAAATACCTTAGTGCTTCTATGTAGGTTAGGGAGGGCAGAGTATCTTCTTTAAGATTTATGGAAGCTCCAGACATATCCTCTCTGTAAATTAGTTACTGCCTTTAGAGACACCTCTTAGGCTGATGTGAAGGCTAAAATCGAGGATAAAAGTATAAAAATCTTCTGGTCCATAAGTTATACCCTTCTCATAAGAAAATTTCATAATGATTCCTGTGTTCAACACTTTATTTTCTTTGTTATGAGTAACGATGATGAAGATGCTGAAAAGATCGACACTGACTGAGTGCTCACTCTGTACTGGGCACTGTACTAAGGACTTTACATGCATTATGATATTGAATTCTCCCCCAAATTTAACAGGTTCTACTATTTATTTTTATTTTTAAATTAAAAATTTAATTATTATTTCAAAAATGTTTCTTAAGTGAAGTACAGTTGATTTAACATATATTAATGTCAGGGGTACAGCATAGTGATTCAGTATCTTTACAGATTATTCTCCATTAAAAGTTATTACAGGGCTTCCCTGGTGGCGCAGTGGTTGAGAATCTGCCTGCCGATGCAGGGGACACGGGTTCGAGCCCTGGTCTGGGAGGATCCCACATGCCGCGGAGCAACTGGGCCCGTGAGCCACAACTACTGAGCCTGTGCGTCTGGAGCTTGTGCTCCGCAACAAGAGAGGCCGCGATGGTGAGAGGCCCGCGTCCCGCGATGAAGAGTGGCCCCCACTCGCCGCAACTAGAGAAAGCCCCCGCACAGAAACGAAGACCCAACACAGCCAAAAATAAATAAATTAATTAATTTAAAAAAAAAAAAGAGTAGCCCCTGCTCGCCACAACTGGAGAAAGCCCATGCACAGCAACAAAGACCCAATGCAGCCAAAAATGAATAAATAAACTTATTAAAAAAAAAAAGTTATTACAAGATAATGGCTATAATTCCCTGTGCTATACAGTACATCCTTGTTGCTTATCTATTTTATACATAGTAGTTTATATCTCTTAATCTCTTACCCCTAATTTGTCCCTGCAGCCTTCTCTCTCCCCTTTGGTAACCACTAGTTTGTTTTCTATATCTGTTAGTCTGTTTCTGTTTTGCATATACATTTGTTTGTTTTATTTTTTAGATCCCACATATAAGTGATGTAATACAGTATTTGTCTTTCTCTATCTGATTTATTTCACTAGGCATAATATTCTCTAGGTCCATCCATGTTGCTGTAAATGGCAGAATTTCATTATTTTTATGGCTGAGTAGTAACATTCTACTGTGTGTATATATACATATATATAGATAGATATATAATTTCATCTAATATTTATAATTCTATCTAACTTACTTCTGCCTCTTTCTTCAAATAAACAAGGAACTTAGTATCTTATAATATTTTTTCTGCCACAGGTCTACCACTTATATTGTCAATGTGGGTAATAATGTAGAAAGACCTTAATTTCTCTAAGCAGTCTAAACAGTTTTTAAAAAATTCAAATCAAAAAGTCATTTTAGATGGCTGAAAATGCTTACTGTCTTTCGTGAAAGCAACATAAAAGGTTTCCTATACTTTGAACAGGATTTGACCTAGAGAATGTTTACATGTGATGGCTGTAGCCTCAAGCTCATTTGTAAGCAAGGAAACTCATCAAACTGTACTACACATCTGCAGAGTAGAAATTTTTCTCTCTCGAGAATTTTATTTATTCATTGTAGAATAAATATTAAGTATTTACTATGTAAAAGGCACCTTTGTGATGGTCACTTTTAGATCTGTTTAGAGAAAGTACCCAACGATTACTTATATTTTACACTTAATGCAAAATACCTTACATTTTTCTTTAATTACTTTGTGTGTCTCTATATCTTGCCTCCCCAAATGCATAATAGCTTCTTTAAAGGCAGTATTTATGCCTTACACTTCCCTGTTTTTCACAAAATCACCTGCCTCTCATCTGGGTCCATAATCAGGATTCAAAAATTTCCTATTAGACTGAATTTGATTCTACTCAGCATGAACATGAAAATACACCATAGTAATACACAGTAGTATTATCTGAGCAGATTTAGGGAAGTCATCTTTTCTATTATATATGAGATTCGTTCTAGAAAGAGCATGTTTTAGAATAACTGCAGCCTATGATAAGATGCTTACACACACATTTTGAATATATATGCTTGAATATCTCGTTTCTACAAATGCTAGAAAAATTTCAAGTTAACATTTGGTGGTTTACCTAAGATCAACTCTACAAAAAATATTCCAACTACCTATGCATAATTTTCTCTAGGTTATTTAGTCCCTACTATGTGTCAGATCCTCAAATACATGTTAGTTTTAACCCTGTGTGATACAAATTATCTTCTCCACTGTGCCCATGAAGAAATGGAGGGTAAGGGATATTAAACAACTTGCTCAAAGTCACAGTAGCAAGTTGCAATCCAGTACTTGAAACCGCCCCTCCCTATTTTTAAACACCAAGTAGGTGGAAGACAGAAATAGTTCTTACCGCCTGGATTGATTCCAACTGCTATATGTTGCATTTTGAAGTTCACTTTCTTCCCCCTCTCCTTCTTCTCGCTCTGGTAGCTCTGGAATGTCTCTGTTAAAGAGTTACACAGTGAGTACTCCCAAATCCTAGTAAAGCCATGCAAGGTTATCTTATATGTACTTTATTGTTGGTTTGGCTAAAAATGCAGAACTGCATTATATTTTCACCATACTTAACTAATAAGTAGATAATAATTTACATTAAGGGGAAAAATAAAACCTGTATTTTATTTTACATAAAATAAAAGCCATACATTACTATAACTGAGTCTGGAGATATAGCAGAACACAAAGAATCTTGTCTAGTCTGTCTCTTTCCTAACAAAACATGGACGAAGAAAGGAAAGGCATGAAAATAAAGGGAAAATGCCAGAATTTTAAAGAGAACTATTCAACAAGTTATTTCTTAAATGCTTACCGTGCGCAAGAAAGTAGAAGCACCATGTGGGTTATAAGCTTGCAAAGCCCTGATCGATCCCTGGCCTGAAAGAGCTTATCATCAAGTACACCAGGAATGTAGCATCTCTGCTTCCTCAGCATGGACCAATGCTTTCCCTTCAACTTTTGAAGACAGATGGAAAATGCTTATGGTCCGGCTCAGCCCATCCAAAGGAGCCAGACACAGAATTCTCCTTACAGGAAGCAATTTACAGTACGCCTGTGTTCAAGGTCAGTTTTCAATTTCTGTAGGAATTCAGATTTTGCCAAATGCCAGGCATACAGCAAAATGTGTCCAATGTGTTAACTGACTATAAATAAAACCGTAAAATAATAACCTTGTCAAGAAACATTTTGTTTTCCCAAAGGAACACTTTGCATCAATAAATGGCATTGTAAGAGCCATAGAGAATGGTTAAATCAATTATGGTGTGGCCTTACGCTGTTAGTAAAAAATGGATTTCTAAAGAAATATGCCCACATGTTCTTTTGAAAATAGAGAAGGCTTTAAAAACTCTAATTCAATAAATGTTTGCAGTTGATTTTTATAGAAATTGAAAAAATCTCAAGACAGTATACGTTCAGATTATATCCATTCTCCCCTGACAGGAATACTGAATTTGATTCTACTCAGCATGAACATGAAAATACACCTTAGTGATACACAGTAGTATATCCGAGCAGATATAATTCTGTCAAATTATATCATCTTCAGACTTTGAGATCAGAAGTCAGCTAATCCAATAATCAGACTGTGTTTGAATGTGTTTCCCAACATTTCTGCCAAACAATTTGTCCAGGGTCTCCCTGAACGTCTCATTCTTTCTCTGACCTGAATGTTAGATTTTTGTTTTTCATCTGTTAAAAGGAAATCCACCTGCCTGTGGTTCCTACCCATCGGTTGTGTGACTGAATTCCCCTTCTGTGTAAACTGAGGAAGGAGACTCTGAATGAGGCTGGGGTCCCCAGAGCCTAAGCCCGACAGCGGGACACGATGGTTGAGAACGGATCCAAAGAAGGATTTTCAAAACAATGTTAAGAAGCTGACTGGGAACTAGTCTGAGTGAAGCTCAATCCGTAAGATGCGAGGCAGATAAAAGGCCTAACCCTCTGGAAACACCACTGGAGAGAATATGATAGGAAAAGCAGGTAAGGAACATAGACAGGAATGAGAACTTTGAAAGAGTACCTAAAATATTCAGTCTTTACCCCTAAAGCCCAAGCTGGGGGAGCTGCTCAGACACAAGCACACACATTACATCACACGCTCCTGCCTTTTGAGCTATAAGATGATGAATATCCTGAGTCTTCTGATACAAAAACCCCATTCCCTTCAAATGATTCTCCAATCTCGAATCATTTCACCAACCCAGATATGCTCCTGTAAATGTGCTGATTGTTCTTTATCCATCTTAGGCTGGGGTTTACGGGCCTTGGGTCATGTGCTCCAAAGAGCAGAATGGACCGGTTCTTCTCCCCAGCACTCACTCAGCCAAGAATGAATTTTGCACTCGTGTTTGCTATTGAATATCAACGAAATTTCTGTCGACTGTAATAACTAACTCTCTTTCATGTGCATTAAGGTGCCAGAAATTGGCACGAAGTCACACAGTGAAGGAGCAGAGGTGAGACTTGAATTGAGGCCACCTTATTACAAAACCTGAACTCTCAACCTCCATGCTATGCTGCCCCATATTTTTATACTGGGCTCGTGCAGTTCTTCTTTTTTGGATCCAGTGGTTAAGAACATGGAGCCTGACTGCATGCATCTAACCTTGACTCTGCCACTTATTAGCTATGAAACTTGGGCAAGTAACTTAACCTCTCCGGTGCAGATTCCTCCTGTGTAGGACGAAGACCATTTTGTTTTGAGCACCCTTACATTAACAGCAAATATACTTTTTCTGCAGGGAAGCAGCTAGTCACAGCATTGTACAATTCAGGCCCTTCTCCTTTCTGTGCTGGGAGGGAAGCACAGTGTTGAAAGTGGCTCTTTCGCTCTAATAGTAAATTTTTGAGTGCTTTTAAGGCCTCAGAACTTAGTAAGAATACCATGTTATCTTGGCATATTCTTTAATTAAGCCATCTGAAATGATATTTCAGAGGACACTGCAATTACTGCTTTTACCATTTTAATAGGAAGTACCAGGTAGCTGTACTCAATTCATGTCATTAACCCCGAGATGGAAATTCTAGACAGGAGTATGGCTGAGTTTTGTACAGGGTGGAATGAATACTCCTTTTCCCATAAAATTCAAGAGGCCCTAAGGGCCATGACATTCTTCGCTTTTATTAAACACATAACACACCTTTCCTTCCCCGACACTTTCTGGATAGCTGCAGCCATGTGCAATTTGTAGAGGAAAGAGCAATGTGATATCATGACGCCTGCAAAGTCACTGGACACCAGGGTGCCCTGGGTATGTTGGAACTTTTGTGAGCAAACCTCAGAATGTTTGCAAAGCCATTTTTCTCTACAGCATGCTTAAAGAGAAATCTGTTACTCAGTTGCTAATGTAACTGAAAAAACACAGGCCCACAGCTGGAAGTGTAAAGCGGTGCATTCTTCCTGGAAAAGCAGTAAGACGTTATTTCTCTCCCTGTGCTGAACTCAGCAGCAGCATCAAAACCTAGTTTCTGCCTCTCCTAATGGGGGGGTGGGGGGGACTACTTTTCCTGTATTATTTAAAGGTTCTTAATACACTGCGTATCAAAAGGCTTTAAAAAGCCATATACACTATTTCCTAACATGCATATATACAAAGACGTTCAACTCCACGTTCTCCAAAAGAGTAAAAACATAACTATTGAAAATGTTTCTGAATCTGTATGTACGTTAATAAAGAAATAAATAAAATTTCTGAAAATGTTTGTTTATGAAAGAGGAAAAGTGATACAATACCATACAGATTGTAGGTTCCAGGGAGTTCATGAAATCATACTCGTATCTGGGGTAAATTCCCAAAACTCAGTATGTTGAAAGTGCTATATTGAGTGGTACAACTAAAGATGTTTTAATTTCTTGATTTGATTTTTCACAGTTTTTTCCAAATTTTCCACAATATATGATCACTCCTTAAGTAATATGGGGGAAAGGGGTGAATATTTTTTAAAATCTTGAAAGAGAGAAAAGGAATTCAGTCTTTTTCATTTCTACTGCTCTCTGATTCTGGATTCAAAACTCTTCTTTATAACCTGCCGTATCATTCATTCACTGTAGCAGATTTACAGTTTCACCTACCTGCCAGTGTAGGAAGAAAAAATATCCAGTGCCATTATTCCTCCAGATTGTTGTCCCAAACTTATTTTGAACTCTTCTAAATGTTCTGCAGGCACATAAGTAATTCTGGAACAAGACACAATCCATGAAAGCAAAGGGAAGCAAAGTTTTGCCTGTTAGGGGAAACTTCCAAAATATAAAATAAAATTATATTGTCCCTTCACCTCTACTTTTTCACACAACTCATTTAAATTGGCTTAACTCAGTAGAGAATCCAAACTTCAAAAGGATAAGGTATCCTATAGGCAAGAATAACAACAGAAATTAAAATTTTAAACACTGCTGATAAACTATGTGTTTACCAATAATCATATGGGGGAGGAAAACAGCATAATATCTATTTCCAGATGAGAAGACTAACAGGAATTTTTTGAAATTAAAGAGATCTATAAATCCTTAGAAAAATAATTGTCAGTAATAACATTATTTTGTCCAAAGATTTTTGGGTTCCTTAAGCAGAAACAAATTAGGTGAACTCTATTAAAACATTGGGTATACCAAATTACTTTACATTCTCCCATAATACACAATTAATTTTGGACATTAACAAGCATTTACAATAATCATATCCTAGCTTTATTAAATGATTAACTCTCAAGTCTGAAGTTAAACCATTATAAGTTTATGGAAAGACTCTGTTACTAATCTGTAGCAACTTCTTATATGTTCATTTTGGTTTCAGAGAAAAGCCTACTGTGTACACTTGAATGGTCTCTTACTAATTCAACAAGTGCTGGCTGAATGCCTATAATGTGGAAGGCACAGAGTAAGATGCTTATTACAGCTATAATGCTTAGAAACTGACATTTGAAAATTTAAGTTTACTGCTGTCCTATCAGGCTACACAATTGATTGACTTGTTTAAGTAGTCTGTTCCGAGATCCTCAAATTAATGAATAGTAAGGCAAGACAAAGAATGCATTTGAAATCGGTTCAGCATATTTGTGCAAAGAAACAAAAGTATGTAACAAAAATCAAAGACTATTAAAAAAGTCTTCACAAAAATCATGAAGACTATTAAACTGGCTAACCATAGCTTACCCATGAAGACAATAAGTATCAAAACCTTAGCACTAAAGGGCAAAGAAAAAGGATTGTCTTTCATGTTATAATAAAATAAGAATTATACCAATGGCATAATTTATTGAGTGAGGAAGATATATAATTTCAGACATACTGGTGATTTCCATAAAAAGCATTCACTCTGTGAGGTCGCTTAGGTTTAGAGTCAGAGGACACAGTTCTGCTGCTTCTCCGGAGTGTTCTGGTAGGGTAAATCACCACCAGTGAATCTCCATATCCTCAATCACAAAAAGGATGTCACTTTTTATGAGGCTATTGTAAGCCAAGAAGCACAATACAAACATAACACAGCGCTCTAACAGAGCGCCAGCCAGCCTGGCCACACCTGATCATTCTGGCATAAGCCGAAGACCCTTACGACACTTTGTGACACTTTTACCTCAACGATCAAACTGAAGTAAAAAACACAGTTTCAGTGGATTTAGGACTAGGCTGGGTGAGAGAGTTGCATTTTAATTCTGGCGCTACTTTATTTATTCATGTATAAAAACACCTTCTCTATAGTGTTACAAAAGTATACTGAATAGCAAATTTGTATTTATCCCTTCAAAAACAATGAGTCAAAAATGTTTAACACGTTAGGTTGGGGAAGAAGACTGACTGCCTTTACACAAAGAAAAATAAAACATAAAACCTGAAAAGCCTATTCAAGAAAACTGGTATTATTTCTGAAGGTTCAGTAAAGTTAAAACTCATATAAATAATACCTTAAGAAAAAAAGCCAGAACACAACAGGCAAAATAAGAATAATCAGTTAAAAGTATTTAATTTTTTAATCAGTTTGAGAAGGAAAAGCTGTTTCTATCCCAAACACTGTTGAAAATGAATTCTCCTCTATATTTATTCAAAGGTGTTTACCCTTTACCAAAAGGTGGGGGAGGAAGAGCTTTACAAATATTTTTCTGATATTTTAGAGCAGTGAGAAAGAGGAAAGAAAGCAGTTTTCATAAATATTTAGCCCAACACAGACAGCAAGGCCATCAGAACAAGCATCCCACAATGCATTAGCCCATGCAGAACAATTATAATACATGCCTGGTCACACGGCCACACAAAACCTCCAGACACCAACCAAGAACACCAAACTACATTATGAACTGCATAAACACACTGAAACTGCTTATTTGAGAGTTGTATTAAAAATTCTTAAAGGCAAACTAACCTTAGGTTACACATGGAGTGGAAGAAAAAGAATAGCATTAGTGATGCTGAAATGTGACACAGCTATTAACCCAGAGGTTGCACCTGCATATGCAGACAGGATCACTCCCTGAAAAAAGAGCTGGAAAGCTTAGTAGTAGGAAAGTATGATCTTCAAATGAGTTCATAATCACCAGTACAATGTGAAAATGTAACCATCTCATAGCTGTTGGAAGTATGTTCTTACATAAAGAAGAAAAAAAAAAAAGCCAAAATGTATATACACTGAATCTCTATCTGGGTCTATCGCCACATTGGGATGCTGCAAAAGCATGAAGAGGTTTCACAGACAAGTTGTAACACGCAGCCATAATGAGCTTTTGAATCGCCAATACTCACACATAAAAGGGGGCTCGATCGTCAGCAGGTGCTGCAGAGAATCTAGAATGTGAAGCATACACCGCGGCATCTTTTTACAATGGTGTTAACAAATGTCAATGTCTTGTGCTGAATGTGAGATGCATACATATGTAGTTAAAAGTGGGTGCTCCCGGTTGTTTTTTCCCCTTCCCACCTCCCTCCTATCTACACCTCCCCCAGAAAAGCATCTGCTCTTTACTGGTGTCTATAGCACTGATTATTAACAAGCATAGAAAAATGTAACTGCAATCAATCTTTTATTCCTTGATCAGGAATTCATCCCACGCTTTAGGTTAAGGCAGGTGAATTCTGATTCAGCTCGGTAATTATCTGGCAGATGTTACAAGCAGCTGCCGCTAAGTGCAAAACCCTGGCTATTATTACAGAAATATAAGCACTCCTGGCAAGGTGGAGTGGGAAGTGAGACAGAATGCATTCTGGTGAGGCTTCACATCTGGTTTTCCATAGAAAATAATGAAACCTGGAACTTACACTGGCTGTTCCTGAACTCTTGAAACTCAAATTATCTACCCAGGCACGCACGAACACGCATACACAAAGTTCCTAGTCATCTCTCGTAAGCGGCAAAAAAGAAGCCAGTGTGTTGTCTCAATAAGCAATGCTTTTCCTAAAACCAATCAGTTATGTAACTGAACAAATTAGAGTCCTTTTTTTTAAGTCCCTGCAATACATTCCTCCACCATCAGCCCAGATTAAGCTAGCTTCCTAACAAGAAATCAAGAGGAAGAGACATGGATGGAGCCTAGATTAAAGCAATGACCACAACACTAAACTGGCACTTAACATTATGGTTCCATGCAGAATAATGGAAGGACGAGCCTTTCCATTTGGAAGGATTACCCACAGAGTTTTCAAGGTAATTTTAAACCTTTTGCTTCACGAAGGCAAGTGATGGGGAGGAGAAATGGCCAAAAACACTTCATGCAAAATGCATGGAACACAATGCTCAGCCCTGGTCAATCTAAATGGCTGCTTTACCACTTGACACAATTTTTCTGAAAAAGAATTCTATGATTCTCATTTCTTTTTATCATTTACCCAATGAGTCAAGACTATAGCAATCCGAATCACAGCCTTAATAGGATACCTGAGGAGAAATCAAGGTAATTTGTGGGTGTGTTTGTGAGTGTGTGTATGCACGCATGTGTGCATGTGAGAAGGAGACTGATTGACTGATTTCCAGAGGAGGGAAGGTCGTAGGATTTTTCTTATTTTCTCTTTTCAATGTAAGATACTACCTTACATTTTGCTTCCTGGAATCCTAAAGCAATTTTTTATGAAACTAGCTCTCTAGATACTCTTCACAGTCTTAATAAAGCTGCTGAATGCATAAGTGGGTAAATCCTGGTGCTAAATCAGAGGGTGGGAAAACAAACAACAAAACAAATCAAAACAAACACCCCCCCCCCCAAAAAAAAAACACAAAACAGGAAAGGAGAAAAAGGCTTTGTGGCCTGAAAATGTACCTGACACCTTTTCTAGAGTTGACTAGGTACATGACTTAACACTAAATCAATGTCACAATGATCTAATTTTTGGGCCACTTTTTAAGTTCTGCAGTACATTAGAACGGCGAGGTAAGGTTAAAACCAAGCACCAATTCTAGTGCTCAGTGCCAAAAAGTGGACAGGAGACCTGCCATCAGGGCTCACGACATAAGACGTGCATTATCACACGATAAATCAAATGACCAGTTACGAGGCCATCTGTATTTTATAGTACCTCAAAACTACATAAGCTAAAACCCCGGCAGTAAAGAGTCTCCATGTAGATCCTTATCATTCATCTTTGAAGCAAGATGAAGGGACACTAGCCTGCAAGTGGTGAGGAAAGCACTTAATGTTTCTCTTTTTATTTATTGTAGAGGCACTGACATTTTTAATGATCTTCGCTTGTACTTGCATGATTAATAAGATAATTATGGAACCGTCACATGATCTGATGATCTGTTTCATTATAAAATAAAAGTCAAAAAGGCAGGCAAAAATATGAAAGCCCCTGAGTGAAATTCTGCCCTAAAAATAAAACTTCCTTTTTATAAGACAGCAGAATGCACTCTAAACAGCATATATTTTTCTGCTTTTTACTGACAGAAAAATGAGAAACAGGTTGTAAATACAGTTTTCTTACCTAAGCTCTACTGATATGTATTTTGCAGAAGAAGAATACAGAATGCAGTCAGTAAGATAATATTAATACAAAAAAGTCTCCCATACTAGTATTCATCACATCAATTTAAAGTAAACAATCTTTCCTTGAACTCTTATTTTACTATTTTATCCCTTATATGCAAATATTCAATTAATGCTAGAGAAAAAAAGGAACGCTTTTACATTGTTGAGGTGTGCCAATAAAGTTATGAACTGATTTTTATGCTGGCTCAAGAAATGTCTAGTGACTTAAAAAACAAACCACATATATGACATGCTTTTAGTACATTATGGGATGATGAGACATTTAAACACTTCCTGACAAAATAGCCTATATGACCTACCGTCAGACTGTATCAACATTTTGGTGAATTCTCTTATATCATGAGGCAGTTCAACAAAGGATAAATTATGGGTCAGACTGACACTGTTCTATATGATCTTTACCATGCCTGGCCCTTAAAGAACTGGCTGACTTGGAGGATTCATACAGATCATTAGGTAGCGCACAATTTGCTCTACTGAGGCCAATCCAAACTTCTTTGTAAGTTCCTAAGAGTGGACTGTCCTGCTCTATGAAAGAGATTTCACATCTCTCACATCTAAGATTTTTGCAGAAATCACTGGAGAATTAAAAATAAAAATAGAAGGCAACATTGTTTTGAAGTATAGCTGTCCCTAGGTATCTGCAGGGGATTGGTTCCAGGTGCCCCCATGGACACCAAAATCCATGGATGCTCAAGTCCCTTACATATAAAATGGCAGAATACAGTTGGCCCTCTATACCCACGGTTCAATCAACCTCAGATGGAAATTTTGATCCAAGGTTGGCTGCCCCTGAGGATGTAAAACCCAGAGGGAGCCAACTGTGTATTTACTGAAAAAGATCCGTGTATATTTGGACCTGTGTTGTTCAAGGGTCAACTGTATTTCAGTATTGTTAGTATTAAGAAGTTACTGATTGTAGATTTAGTGTCCTAAAGACTACAATCAATACAATCAATAACTTCTCAGGAATAGTCAAATTCTTCAGTGATTTATATTAAATAAATATATAATAATTTTTGTATATCAAACAGAAGTATGTACTGAGAAAAAAATTCTGATTAATGAATTGAAATTCCTGAATTTCCCAAGCCAAAACAGGACCCAAATGATACTTACTTTATGTCTGGCCCAATGAGAGAATGTCTTCTCAACATGGCTCGTGCCTGGGTATTCGTTAAACTGATAGTAGATTCTTCATTAATAGACAAGATGCAGTCCCCAACAGCAATCCGACCATCTCGACTAATGGCACCTCCATGAATAATGCTTCGAACAATCATCCCCAAGCCATCTTTATTAGCACTTACTGTCATTCCTATGGTAAAGGAGGGATACACATTAAATGCATGACTTTCATGGTCTCCCAAGGCAATAGAAACAAAAGCAAAAATAAACAAATAGGACCTAATCAAATTTATAAGCTTTTGCACAGCAAAGGAAACCATAAACAAAACTAAAACACAACCTACGGACTGGGAGAAAATATTTGCAAATGATGCGATCGACAAGGGCTTTATTTCCAAAATATACAAACAGCTCATACAACTCAGTAACAAACAAACAAACCACCCCATCAAAAAATGGGCAGAAGACGTAAACAGACACTTCTCCAAAGACATACAGATGGCCAACAGGCACATGAAAAGATGCTCATCAACATCACTAATTATTAGAGAAATGCAAATCAAAACTACAATGAGGTACCACTTCACACCGGTCACAGAATGGCCATCATTAAAAAGTCTACAGATAACAAATGCTGGAGAGGGTGTGGAGAAAAGGAAACCCTCCTACACTGTTGGTGGGAATGTAAATTGGTACAGCCACTATGGAAAACAGTATGGAGGTTCCTCAAGAAGCAAAAATAGAATTGCCATATGATCCAGCAATACCACTCCTGGGCATATATCCGGAAAAAGAACTATAATTCAAAAAGGTACATACACCCCATTTAAAATACACAGCGGCACCATTTACAATAGCCAAGACATGAAAACAACCTAAATATCCATTGACAGATGAATGGACAAAGATGTGGTGTGTATACACACACACACACACACACACACACACACACACACACACACACACACACACAATGGAATATTACTCACACATAAAAAAGAACAAAATAATGCCAATTGCAGCAACATGGGTGGACCTAGAGCCTATCAGACTAAGTGAAGTAAGTCAGACAAAGAAAGACAAATATACCATATGATATCACTTACATGTGGAGTCTAAAATATGACAAACTTATTTATAAAACAGAAACAGACTCACAGGGAGAACAGACTTGTGGTTGCCAAGGGAGAGGCGGGGTAGGGGAGGGATGGATTGGGAGTTTGGGATTAGCAAATGTAAACTATTGTATATACGTATAACTGAATCACTTTGCTGCACACCAGAAACTAACACAACACTGTAATCAACTATACTTCAATAAAATTAATTTTTTTATAAAGCATGACTTTCAAATTCATTTTAATTGAATTTAATAATCCCTGTGGATTCACAGATAAAAGAATAGGAGTAACTTTTTCAGCAGTAAAAAAAAACAATCAAAAGGAAAGCATTTAGAAATGTTTGTGATATTATACCTAAAGACACTCCATGTTAAATACATTAGAGATGAAACAGGGTCTACACTGTGGAGTGAATGTAGCTTAGGCTATGTGATATGTCGCCACTTACACAGAAAGCTCTCTCAGGGAGAACATTTTAACAGTATCAAATCAATTTTATAATAATAGTTCAACTCTTACATACATGAAAGAATGAAGAGCAGGACTATAAATGGAAAATAAGTTCTCTAAGAAACTCTCCGATATTACCTGATTTCTAGATCATTTGTTCATTTGGTGTATATTTACTATATGTTTACTATGTGCTAAGTACTATGCTGGTAGCTTGATATAAAAAAGCATAACAGAATTCCTAACATCAAGAAGCTTGTATTCAAGTCTTATCCGCAGTGCCTATCACAGTGCCTGAACATACAGTAGTCAGTTGAATTAAACTGATGTGAACATTAATCTATTACCACTTTATTTCCAAATATGAACTTCAATGAGCTCCAGATTTGGATATTTGTTTGCCCTCTTGACATGGTCCCTGAATGATTCATAGGAAATACAATCCCAGTAAGTATAAAATTGAATTCCCTAGTCTCCATCTCCCCTTATTTCTCCATTTGTCCTCCCCTTTTTGGTAATGGTACCACCATACCGCTCTCCATTACTCAAAGCAGAAATGTTGGAGTTGTTCTGGATTCCTACCTCTCTCTCACTCCCTATATTTAATCCATCACCAAGTTCCACCATTTCTATCCCCAAAACTTATCTTGAATTCATTCACCTTTCTCCACATCCACACTAAACCTAGACCAAGCCAGCACTTCTCCTGCCTCATTTTTTGAACCAGCCTCATTACTGGGCTCCTGGCTTACAAAGTTGTCCCTGCCAATGCATTCTTCTCATAGCAGACAGAGCAACCATTCAAAAAAGACAAATCACATCACATCACTCCCTTTGCTAACAATCCTTTAACAGTTTCCTATTGTGCAAATATACAACCTATCTACACGGCCCTGTCTATATGGAACTCCTGGCCTGGCCCTCCCGACATGCACCCTTCCTTTGGGCTATGCCCTCCTTGCCCCACCCCCCCACCGTGTTCCAGCAACATGGCCTTCTTTCAGAAATATACCTAGTCTCCCTTTTCAGAGTCTTTGCCTGACACTCCCTTTCTGCAGCTCTTGCACAGCTAACAACTTCTCATTCTTCAATATCAATTCCTCAGAAAAATATTCTCAACAAACCCATCTGAATTAATGCTCCCTTCTCCCCCTACCCTCACTCTATTCCTTCAAAAATATAAGACCTACTGAAATTTAAAACTTTACATAAAATAATATAAATTCACTTAAAACCAAGTACTAAAAGTTCCTTCCAAAACAAGATTATATAATTAAACAATATAAGGAGAGCTATAACTCTCTTATTATAACTTTGAGAGAAGTCAATAATCCGTTTTTAGTTTTTTATAATTTTTTAAAAGAAAGAAATTCTCTCTGAATATTAACTTTAACTATACCAAATTAGACATGATATTTCAAATATTTTTTAAACAACGATCCTGACTACAATATGTTTCCAGCCTGATGACTTCATGCCTCGATTTGGGCCATCCAGGCTCCTAGTTACCATTTTCTGATAGGAATGAACCATTAATCAAATGTAGTTAAAAGATTCTGTTGAGATTCACACAAACGATTTTTAGGTGCATGGCTATTAAGGAGCTTACCATAAACCAAAAAACAAGATTAGACGCTGCTTCATCCAAGGTGGGTTTCACACGAGCAAAGAGGCTGGCTCTGAAACGTTTCCATAGGTCCTCTGGTTTGCCCTGATGCTACCATCTTTCCCACCAAGACCCACCAGACAACTATACTATAGTAAAGTCAAAACGTATGACTACAAAACACAACTTAACTCAGTGGCCCATCCTGGGTATCTAAGCCATCATCTTGTTCTCATTGGCACCATGCATTCTGCAATAGAGCAAGCCACAGACATGCGACAAGTCTTCACGAGCTATGGTCAACATGACCTCTAAATTAATTCTTAACAGCGTACTTAACTCATGACCCTACCAGTTATTAAGGCTGTCAGGTCATGTCAACCACATAAACAAAGAGGTTGACATCAGTTAGCTCAGCTTATACTTTCCTTTCACCAAATGATCATTTTCGGGCTTCAATAACTTCGAGGTAATATCCACTGACTAGATTTTGGCTGTAACTCATAAGATCTCTCAATTTTTTTCCTAAAAGAGGTATAGTAGGATAGCCCAAACCATGTACTGTAGAACCAAAAAACTGGTTCCAAATTTGAGTTCCAGCACTTCTAATCAGTGTGGCTTTGGGCAACTGACTTAACCTCACAATGGCCTGCATTTTACTCATCTGTAATATGGGGATAATGTCCACTTTTAGGGTTGTTTAAAGAATTTTTTGAGAAAAGCACAATGTAGTGTTCCTTTCAAAGTGCTCGGTAAAGTACAAAAGAAAACTCACAGAATATATTTAAAGACACCTCCAATCCAAAGCTACATTGCTTTCTAATGCCTTAATGCAAATCGTAATTCAGCTTCAAAATGAAGCTTGTTATTACAGCAATGCCACTGCAGCTCTGAGTGACTCAAGGACTCACGTGCCTTGTATGGTGTGTGAAAACCAGAGACAGACTCAGGTTTGAGTCCTGGTTCCAGAGAAATTCCTGAGTCTATGTTTCTGTACCTAATCAGCGAAGAAAAGGTAACACCTTCCTTTCCTTCTTACTTTTTTACCTTCAAGACCTAGTACAACATAATTAGCCAATGTACCACAGACCTATCAAAAATAATCAAGATTAAACTTTTCAAAGGTCACTATATGCATATGTACATAACTGTGTATATGTGCATATAACATCCCGCCACTAAATTTAACAAAGTTTAAAAAACCCAGGTTATTCTTAAAATCACAGCAAATGGATGATGACAGCTTTTACAGAAGCCTATCATTGATTAATAATTTCTTCTGATTATAACTAGGAAAGAAACAAATTACCCAGAAAGTGAAAACTGCAAACAACTTCACATAAAGAAGAGACCTATTCTATGAAAATGTGTTCAGTGATAGACCCTTTCATGACACACTCTCCTACCAGCACAAAACCAGTCTCTACTAGATATTCTAAAATACTACCACACTTTTTGTTACTTCAAGTTGTAAAGGCAACAACTTCCTACATTAAAAGCTTAAATGAATGCTTTAATTAAATTGTTCTGATGTTCTACTGAGATTTTTAAAATAGGCCTTTTTCATTATTCCTTTACATCTAGTTACTCTGGGCATTGTAGAAATCTGAATATTGAAATCTCCTGTCAAATGAGATAAGAGAGAAATATTCTTGCTCTGGCATACAGAATTTGCACTCCAAGATGCCAGGAACTCCACTGGGTCCCAGGAAATCAAACAGCTAAGGACAAAGCCCTATAAGCATTTTGGGTATGTACATTATTCAAATAATGGAAACTAAGCAGAAAAGTAAAACTAAAAGATATATGTTACATATATATGTTAACACTTTTATATTACAGTTTGGTTGGTAAACTAATGGTGTTATAATTTCACACAAGTGGTTTAGTCTCACAAAGCAAATTAAAGAGTTCTTTTATATTTTAATGTTAAAATCAAACTATTGAGGTATAAATGGATTTCCAGATATGAAACCAAGGACACTTCACCTTCTACTCTTTTTTTCCCCCGAAATCCTAATCATTTTGGTATATTTTTTAAAATCAAAACTCAACGGCTAAAGTAGAAGCAACCGAAGTTTCCAACGACAGATGAGTGGATAAATGAAATTCGGCGTAAAACACACACACACACACAGACACACACAGGAATATTATTCAGCCTTTTATTAATAAGGAAGGAAATTCTGACACGTTACAACATGGATGAACCTTGAAGACATTATGAAATAAGCCAGTCACAGAGGGACAAATACCATACGATTCCATTTACATAAGGTACCTAGAGCAGTCACAATTTATAGAGACAGAGAGGAGAATGGGGAGGATGCCAGGAGCTAGGGGAGAGGAGGGAATGGGGAGTTAGTGATTAATGGGTATAGAGTTTCACTCAGGGAAGATGAAATTCTGGAGATGGATGGTGGTGATGGTTGCACAACAATGTGATGTACTTAATGCCACAGAAACATACACTTAAAAATGGTTAAAGTGATCAACTGCATGTATCTTGTACTACACTAAAAAAAGGATATATCCTGACGTCATAACAGAAAAAACAAAAAAATCCATATGACTGTCTCAACAGATGAAAGAAAAGATTTCACAAAATTCAACATTCTCTCAGCAAACTAAGAACTGGTGAGCAATCCACAGGGTCAGACTGTAAAATCAGATGTACTCCAACCCCGGCTCTTACAGCAGCCTCCCAGCTGCTTCCGATCTAATTCATCCACCTGTGCCAGAATGATCGTAAAACACAAATCTGGTCACGTCACCCCTCTGCCCTTAGCTCCCACTGGCCACTGGCGCTTAAGGCAGGGGGGTGTCCTGAGGGAGGTCCTGTGTCCTGCACACAAAGAACTCGCCCGGCAGCTGTCTCCCACCTACCATTCCTTCAGCTTCAACTCTTACTTTGCCCACCATTATGCTACACTTCACCCACACCAAACAAACTTCAGTGGTGTTTCACAGTTCTCTGCCTTGGCTCTTCCGACTTTCCCAATGCCTCAACGAGGTGGTAGAAATCTCCTTTTTCAAGGATTAAATCAAACATCTACTCTTCTTTGAAACCTTTCTAGAAACTCCTCCACACTCAGAGAGCAGGGATCAACTATTCCTTCATTTAAGGCTTCAATGTTCTCTGCATGAGGGTCTCTCACAGCAGGTATGACATTTTAATGCATTGAGGATTTTAGAAGTCAGTTAGTCTACTCTCCTAACCTCATATTGCTTGAGGAAAATGATTATATAATGGTATCTATGCATAGTAGCCAGAATACAGAAAATAATTAATGTTTGAGAGTTGAGGAAATAAATACACTAGAATACGATTTCTCATATGGGCTCTGCAAAATTTCTGTCTTATGAGTTAATTAAAAAAAACGGCCAATGACATGTGAGAAATGCTGCATCCTGTAACCTTTTCTTAGAGATCCACAATGCACATTTGACTCTCAAAGCTACTGAGTGATGAAAACAGAAACACCTGTCTCCTTAAGTTTATCACATTCCAAACTTTGAAACTTGGAACCCATTTAATAACTCCTATTAACAGCCTACAAAACTAGTATTGTAAGCAACATGCTTTCAGAAACACTGCATTAGCAGATGAGACATGTCTGACATGTTTAGGTATCTATAGTACATATCCCATAATTAATGAATTAGAGAAAGTTCTGTAGCTTAAGTTATATATTATTCTGTTAAATGTAATATATAAGAAACAGTAAAGCTAATTAAGTAGAAATTCTCTGCTATAAGTCTCCATGTAGCTGCTGTTGGTAGCGCCCAGCTGCCAGCAAATGGAACAAAATCTAGAAGGAGGCAGAGACTGGAATCCCAGTCACCAGCTAAGCACTGCTGGGCTTCTCTGCCAAGTCCAGAATTTAACAAGGAAACTAAACCCCACCACAGACACCAATGTAAAGGGTGCTGGCTGGCTACATCCTAGAAGGAGGAAAAAGCTCTCTGAAGCACAGCTAACCAGAGTCTTGAGCTGTAATCAGACCTCCAGGGAAGCTGATTTATGGCCCTACTGATCAGCACCGAGCGCTAAAGACAGAGCTGAGCCATGTCCCTGCTTAACTCAAAAGAAGAACAAATGTGATCTCCCTGGGTATAATTTTAGCTACTGTAATTAGGATTATATTTCTACAGTGAGTCTTCTTTGCCCAATTCAGGAGATTTGGGATTATTAACCAGCCACAACCCTGTATGGGTAAAAGAGGACACAAAACTCCTGCCACCTGGGAAGGACTATTGAATAACTGCACTTAGGGTTTGGTGGTTGCACACCTCCTGTCTTTCTAGTCTTTATTTCAGCAAATGAAAGAAATTAAATACTGACTTATGCATAACTGGTAGCATTCAAAGAAACTAATAATTTCCTTTTCCAAAGAATTTAGAATTCCCAATTGCTGACTTTTCATTTTCTAAGAATGCCTTTTCTGATTTGCTGTATCATATATAAACACTTCGTATATCTTTTACTTGAATGGAAATGAGGCTCATGAATACTTGTAAATAACTAGGAGAGTGAGAGTTATAAACTAGTCTGAATTAAACAAACCTGTTAACCATTTCAGATAAAAATAATGAGTACATAAAAAGGATAACCATAAAAACTAGGGGAGGGACCTCCCTGGTGGCGCAGTGGTTAGCAATCTGCCTGCCAATGCAGGGGACATGAGTTTCAGCCCTGGTCCGGGAAGATCCCACATGCCTTGGAGCAACTAAGCCCATGCGCCACAACTACTGAGCCTGTGCTCTAGAGTCCGCGAGTCACAACTACTGACCCCACATGCCACAACTACTGAAGCCCACGCACCTAGAGCCCGTGCTCCGCAACGAGAGGAGCCACCGCAATGAGAAGCCCACGCACCGCAACGAAGAGTAGCCCCCGCTCGCTGCAACTAGAAAAAGTCCGTGCACAGCAACGAAGACCCAACACAGCCAAAAATAAATAAATAAATAAATACATTTTTTTTAAATGCTTAAAAAAAAACCTATGGGAAATTTTACAACATCTATTATCTTACCTACACTCAAAAACATTGAAACTATGTTCAATATTTCCTCTTGGCCAGGGGTTTGGGAGGAAAGGTGTATGTGGAAAATAAGAAACTTACCCAGGCTAGAATTGCCTTTTGCTATCGTAATAGTCCTCTCGAAAGAGTCTCTGGATATAGTTTGGAGCATGACACACTCAGCAGCAGAGGCCAGGGACCCCTGTTGAATTAAGAACTTGGAGCCCTGTCAGAAAATAAAAATAAGTCATGTGGAAAGGAAAACTAGACTTTGGAGTATGATTTCAACATCACCCATGTTCTCTCACTGGTTATGCTTTATTCAGCAAGAACCTACAAACAAAACAAGTTCATAGGTTGTCTTCTGAAAATCTCAGTATCAGGAAAGCGCTGGCTCCAGATGAGCCAGAATAACCTAACCCCTCACTGTCCCCAACCTCATCATCATACACAAACCATCTCTTTAGAATGTTACCTTTCCAGCTGAATCAGTCAGCACAGGAGAACTCAGTTCTGCACTTGATATAACTTCAGTTGGTCGGTGAGGTTCAGTCCACACTCTTGTGTTGTCACATTCGTATTGCTGTTCAATAGCATTGGCAGGTGTATAATCATTTATGGTAAAGCCAGAAGCAGTCCCCATACTCAAGTCCACTGAAGGCGGACTCTCGTCCCGTCTCTGCAGGAGATTCTGGGCATATAGCTCCTCCAAGGACATATGCAAGTCAAGTACTGGATCTGAGGAATTTTCAGTAACATCCTGATGATTAAAGAACAAAAAATAAAAAATATGGCCAGAACTGCATCAGTGCATTTCCTAAGATCTTAATGAACAACTATTAGTGAAAAACAAACACAACATAATTTTTAATTACTCAAGAAGTATTAGCAATCATACATTCTTTGCTTAGCTGATATTCCGCACATGTTTATTTTTATAAATGATTTTGAATACATTTCCTGTAAATCATACATCCCATACTGAGTCATATTAGTACAATATATTAGTACTTAAGATCATTAAGACATAATATTCTGTTCTACTCACAAATAAAATTATTCAGAGTTCAATATATATAGGAAAGTAAATATGTATTTCTAAATCTCATTTAAAAAGTATTTCATATCCAATCTGTCTGAAAGTTTCTATTCATTATAAAATTCAGAAGAGTATGACATTAATTGATTTCAATTTATAAGAACCTCCAAGAAAAACACTGTTTGGACAGGGATTTGTAGGTATTTATGTAGTTGAAAAGGAAGTCACATAATTCATACTTTTATAGGGAAATTTTTTTCAAATATTATGCAAGTTGTAGCAGAAGGAATAGTACTAAGAAATGGTGTCATAAGACGTAGGTTCTAATCCAGACTCTCTTATTAACCATCTATATATCACAGAACCTCTCTTGGCTTTATGTTACATAATTTCTAAAATTCCCCGAAACTCTAAAATTCTACAGATCTACATAAACACATGTATCTACTTACAACCCATATATTGCATCACTTATGTGCTTTGGACAAGCAGTGCTCCTCCATGAACTGCTGTTGAATAAGTGTATTAATTGTTCCTTCAATCCTTTTACTGATGTTTTTAAAGTATAAAATCAGGGTATGAATACATTCTCATCAAAAAAGATTCAGGCCATACAGAGGTATATTATGTATGCATACAGAGCACAGTATGAAAGTCTTCCCTTACGGCTCATTCATCCAGTCCTTTCCTCAGTAGAAATAAGGCGCTGGCATCAGTTGGGTGTTTATTCATCAAATTTTTTATGTATCTGTCTAATACATATGTAAAAGCACAGATGCACACATTCACATGCACATATACATGTTCATTCTTAAAATCTAAACTATATACTAAGGAGTATATTTCTACTTGCTTTTTTGAAGTATCTTTAATATCTTAACATGAGAGATTTCCTTGTCAGTAAATATGTTGTCATGGACGTATTCTGAATATAAAGTCATTGTGATATATACTGCAAGTATTTTCCAAGCTTGTCACTTGTCTTTTTTTAAAAATAAGTTTATTTATTTATTTATTTTTGGCTGCGTTGGGTCTTTGTTGCTGCGCGCGGGCTTTTTTATAGTTGTGGTGAGCGGGGGCTACTCTTCGTTGCGATGCGCAGGCTTCTCATTGCAGTGGCTTCTCTCGTTGCGGAGCACAGGCTCTAGGTGCGCGGGCTTCAGTAGTTGTGGCACGTGGGCTCAGTAGCTGTGGCTCGTGGGCTCTAGAGTGCAGGCTCAGTATCTGTGGCACACAGGCTTAGTTGCTCCAAGGCATGTGGGATCTTCCCGGACCAGGGCTCGAACTTGTGTCCCCTGCACTGGCAGGTGGATTCCTAACCACTGCGCCACCAGGGAAGTCCTTGTCACTTGTCTTTTAAGTTTTTATATGTTATATACCTATACATGCTGAAGTTAAATTCTTTATGTGATCAAGAATTCTTGGGCTTCCCTGGTGGCGCAGTGGTTGAGAATCTGCCTGCCAATGCAGGGGACACGGGTTCGAGCCCTGGTCTGGGAAGATCCCACATGCCGCGGAGCAACTAGGCCCGTGAGCCACAACTACTGAGCCTGCGCATCTGGAGCCTGTGCTCCGCAACAAGAGAGGCCACGACAGTGAGAGGCCCACTCACCACGATGAAGAGTGGACCCCGCTTGCCACAACTAGGGAAAGCCCTCGCACAGAAACGAAGACCCAACACAGCCATAAATAAATAAATAAATTAAAAAAAAATTTCTTTACGTAATTTTTAATGAAATTCTTTATGTAATCAAATTTGTCAATATTTTTATGCTTCTAGGTTTTATATATTGCTTAATAACTCCTTCCTCGGCACAGAGTAAATGAAATGCTTTGTAGTATTTTTCTCCAATTTTATAAATGGTTAGTTGGCAGATTCAGGATTAACCCATCTAGAATTTATTTCAGGGTGTGGTGTGAAATATGGGTCTCCTTCATTTTTTTTCCAAGTTGGTAATCAATGGCTCCAACACAGTTTATTACACTCTTGTTCAATCAAGTTTTCGTCTCTCTGGAAATATCAAATATTCCTGGTATAAAGCACTGAGGCAAGTAGGAATATCATACAAGCAAATACCATCTTTAAAATCCTCAGGAACAAAAGGATAGAAAGTATCATCCGCCACACTCCTAGAACATAAGTAACAACCTGTTGGCTCATTCAACCAACTTTATTTTAGTCTTATGAAAAAAAACAAAAAACAACGTACTTACTAGAGAATTGGTTAGCTTCTGTATTACTAAATTAATTATAATAATAATTATCAGTAAATCATCCCTACCACTTCTCAAATAAAGATGACAATCAAAACTACTTTTCATCACAAAAAGAGGTCAAGCTGCCCTTGTTAGCTGGGGTTTACTGTGAATCATGTAACAGAAATCGCCATGAATTATTCATGAAGGAGTTAACACCAGCACATAGAAAAGAAAGAGCTAATCAACATAGCAGACAACATACGCCTACTTCAGAAACATTTCTAGTTGCTGAACAACGGAGTTTTATTTTTAAAAGTCTCATGGATCTAAAAGAAAAGCAGTTCTTCCCTCATAAGATGTCCAAAAATAACTACGGTTTCCCAGTGCAACTTGGTATCTAAACTGAAGTCTTTCAAAATTCCATATTAATAGATGCCTCCCCTTGACACATTCTTGTTCTTAGGAAAAATGGGGGAAAGGTTAAATTAAAATGCCAATTATATTTGAAAGTAGCTCTTTTTTTTTTACATGTAATGCATATAATGTTATACTTGGGCACATTATTTACCCACAGAATATGTTTACATAGACGAGCTAAATACTTAAGCATTCACTGGACACAACCTGCTTTTTTTCAATGATAACTCTATCACAGAAGTCCTTCTATACTTTTAAAAATATATCATAAGCACAGCTGCTCCAACTTAAATTGTTCTCCCACTCTTTCTGAGATAAGGTACCGTTCCTTTATTATCTGTATTCTTACCCTACTGAGGGAAAAGGCAACATCTTTCATACCTTTGCGAGCTTGCAGTTTTGTCACTAAGACTTCCACAATCACTCTCATCATCTTGACTAGAATGATGTAATTAGTTTTTGATACTAACCCTTTCTCCAAAAAATAAAAATTAAAAAATGATATCAACATTTTAAACTTAAATGTGAAGGCAGCAATATTTTATGCTACAGTACAACACTAAGTGGAGATTTGTTCCTCTAAATATGTAGATTTTTTTAAAAAATCATGGAATCCATTAGTTTCGTTTGGGGTGCAAGGCGTGAAGAGGGGTTTCTATCGTGACAAACATGAAGTTCAACCTGCACTACAGCAACAGCATTACCTAGATGGTCCAATATTCAGCAATGCAGGACATGCACCAAACTGGTAATCATTTCATCCCTGGAGCAAGAGTGTGAATGTGGGTGTACTAGGGAGTGTCGGGCATGGGCGTGTAGATAAGAAGAGGAGATTCATTACATAACTATTGAATCTTTATTGATTGTACTTTTAAGCCAAAATAGGGAAAAATCAATGAAAGCATCTTCTTCCCCAAAACTATATTGAGCTTTTAAACGAAAAGTCTACAAGCACTTAGTAAGTTTCTAAAACAATTATTTCTGCATTCTATTATGTCTTGGGGTGACAAAGAAAGGGGGACAAAAAAATTAATCGAAAAGTTAAAACCTAGAACCATGAGAAAACCCACTGGCTTCTTGCCTTTAAAATCCACATTTCAGTGACCTGATTCTATTAATCCAAATACCATGGAAGTGGCCATATTTTTCAGATTCTTGAGTAATGGTTGCTTCCCTTAAGTCCTTCAATGATAATTAATCAAATTAAGCAAATACAACTCCTTTAAAAAAAAAAAAAAAGCAGAATGGTCCCCCAAATGGGAGAATTTTGTGCAAAGGATGTCTACCGTATGCCTACAGCCCTATGCCGTCTAAGCAGCTGTCCTGGCCCAGGCTCTACCCTTAGGGGGAAGACCTCCCTCCATGACGAGTCCCTGCTCTGGGTGATCAGCTCTTGGAGCTTCCAGTGGCATACCTAGCAAAGGTCCAAAGGCTTCTCATCAAGGTAAAGGAGAGAGGTAAAATTATTTGTGCATTTCCAGCCACCATTTAAGGCTACGAGATTATTACATAATTAGCAAAGTCAAAAGCCTGAGGAATCACTGAGATCCTCACACTCTATTTTATCCTTCTTTCAAATCTGTATGGAAGCTTCTTTGTTTTTCTTAAGTATCATACATGGTATGATTTTATCAATTAAAGAATTCCAAAGTAAGCTCACTTTTCTTTAAGAAAAATGGTCTACTCTATATTCTGTAACAAATTGCCATTCTTTTTAAAATAAATTTAGTGCAAAGTAATAGGAAGATGAATGAATCATCTAAGTTTTTCAATTTTCCAGTAAAATATCTAGGTACTAAAAAAAATGCCATAAAACAAATACAAAAACAAACAAGCCAAAAAAAAATGTTGCAGAGATTTACCATGATACAAACAGTCCTACTTTCTAAGAAAACTGAAAGCACACAGGAGTTTCACAATGTGTTTTAAAACACCCTCATTAATATATTCTTTGTTGTTTTGTAGTTTAAATATTTCAGTTGACTGACTAGAAGAAGATGGCGGAAGAGTAAGACGCGGAGATCACCTTCCTTCCCACAGATACATTAGAAATACATCTACACGTGGAACTGCTCCTACAGAACACCCACTAAACGCTGGCAGAAAACGTCAGACCTCCCAAAAGACGCCCTCAGGCGACCTACATGCAGAGGCGGGTCCAAATCCAAAGCTGAACCCCGGGGAGCTGTGCGAACAAAGAAGAGGAAGGGAAATCTCTCCCAGCAGCCTCAGAAGCAGGGGATTAAAACTCCACAAACAACCTGATGTGCCTGCATCTGTTGAACACCTGAATAGACAACGAATCATCCCAAATTCAGGAGGTGGACTTTGGGAGCAGGATAAATTAATTTTTCCCCTTTTCCATTTTTTGTGAGTGTATATGTATATGCTTCTGGGTGAGATTTTGTCTGTATATCTTTGCTTTATAATAGCTTTATTTTACTTCACTATATTTTATCCTCTTTCTTTCTTTCTTTCTCTCTTTCTTTCTTTCTTTCTCTCTTTCTCTCTTTCTCTCTTTCTTTCTATTTTTTCTCCCTTTTACTCTGAGCCACGTGGATGAAAGGCTCTTGGTGCTCCAGCCAGGCACCAGGGCTGTGCCTCTGAGGTGGGAGAGCCAACTTCAGGACACTGGTCCACAAGAGACCTCCCAGCTCCACGTAATACCAAACGGCGAAAATCTCTCAGAGATCTCCATCTCAACATCAAGACCCAGCTTCACTCAATGACCAGCAAGCTACAGTGCTGGACACCCTATGTCAAACAACTAGCAAGACAGGAACACAGCCCCATCCATTAGCAGAGAGGCTGCCTAAAATCATAATAAGGCCACAGACACCCCAAAATACACCACTAGACGTGGACGTGCCCACCAGAAAGACAAGATCCAGCCTCATCCACCAGAACACAGGCACTAGTTCCCTCCACCAGGAAGCCTACACAACCCACTGAACCAACCTTAGCCACTGGGGACAGATACCAAAAACAACGGGAACTACGAACCTGCAGCCAGTGAAAAGGAGACCCCAAACACAGTAAGATAAGCAAAATGAGACGACAGAAAAACACACAGCAGATGAAGGAGCAGGGTCAAAACACACCAGACCTAACAAATGAAGAGGAAATAGGTAGCCTACCTGAAAAAGAATTCAGAATAATGATAGTAAGGATGATCCAAAATCTTGGAAATAGAATAGACAAAATGCAAGAAACATTTAACAAGGACGTAGAAGAACTAAAGAGGAACCAAGCAATGATGAAAAACACAATAAATGAAATTAAAAATACTCTAGATGGGATCAATAGCAGAATAACTGAGGCAGAAGAATGGATAAGTGACCTGGAAGATAAAATGGTGGAAATAACTACTGCACAGCAGGATAAAGAAAAAAGAATGAAAAGAACTGAGGACAGTCTCAGAGACCTCTGGGACAACATTAAACGCACCAACATTCGAATTATAGGGGTCCCAGAAGAAGAAGAGAAAAAGAAAGGGACTGAGAAAATATTTGAAGAGATTGTAGTTGAAAACTTCCCTAATATAGGAAAGGAAATAGTTAATCAAGTCCTGGAAGCACAGAGAGTCCCATACAGGATAAATCCAAGGAGAAACACGCCAAGACACAAATTAATCAAACTGTCAAAAATTAAATATAAAGAAAACATACTGAAAGCAGCAAGGGAAAAACAACAAATAACACACAAGGGAATCCCCATAAGGTTAACAGCTGATCTTTCAGCAGAAACTCTGCAAGCCAGAAGGGAGTGGCAGGATATACTTAAACTGATGAAGGAGAAAAACCTACAACCAAGATTACTCTACCCAGCAAGGATCTCATTCAGATTTGATGGAGAAATTAAAACCTTTACAGACAAGCAAAAGCTGAGAGAGTTCAGCACCACCAAACCAGCTTTACAACAAATGCTAAAGGAACTTCTCTAGGCAAGAAACACAAGAGAAGGAAAACACCTACAATAACAAACCCAAAACATTTAAGAAAATGGGAATAGGAACATACATATCGATAATTACCTTAAATGTAAATGGATTAAATGCTCCCACCAAAAGACACAGACTGGCTGAATGGATACAAAAACAAGACCCATATATATGCTGTCTACAAGAGACCCACTTCAGACCTAGAGACACATACAGACTGAAAGTGAGGGGATGGAAAAAGATATTCCATGCAAATGGAAATCAAAAGAAAGCTGGAGTAGCAATTCTCGTATCAGACAAAATAGACTTTAAAATAAAGACTATTACAAGGGACAAAGAAGGACACTATATAATGATCAAGGGATCGATCCAAGAGGAAGGTATAACAATTGTAAATATTTATGCACCCAACATAGGAGCACCTCAATACATAAGGCAAATACTAACAGCCATAAAAGGGGAAATCGACAGCAACACAATCATAGTAGGGGACTTTAACACCCCACTTTCACCAATGGACAGATCATCCAAAATGAAAATAAATAAGGAAACACAAGCTTTAAATGATACATTAAACAAGATGGACTTAATTGATATTTATAGGACATTCCACCCAAAAACAACAGAATACACATTTTTCTCAAGTGCTCATGGAACATTCTCCAGGATCATATCTTGGGTCACAAATCAAGCCTTGGTAAATTTAAGAAAATTGAAATCGTATCAAGTATCTTTTCCGACCACAACGCTATGAGACTAGATATCAATTACAGGAAAAGATCTGTAAAAAATACAAATACATGGAGGCTACACAATACACTACTTAATAACGAAGTGATCACTGAAGAAATCAAAGGGGAAATCAAAAAATACCTAGAAACAAATGACAATGGAGACACGACGACCCAAAACCTATGGGACGCAGCAGAAGCAGTGCTAAGAGGGAAGTTTATAGCAATAGAAGCCTACCTCAAGAAACAGGAAACATCTCGAATAAACAACCTAACCTTGTACCTGAAGCAATTAGAGAAAGAAGAACAAAAAAACCCCAAAGCTAGCAGAAGGAAAGAAATCATAAAGATCAGATCAGAAATAAATGAAAAAGAAATGAAGGAAACAATAGCAAAGATCAATAAAACTAAAAGCTGGTTCTTTAAGAAGATAAACAAAATTGATAACCCATTAGCCAGACTCATTAAGAGAAAAAGGGAGAAGACTCAAATCAATAGAATTAGAAATGAAAAAGGAGAAGTAACCACTGACACTGCAGAAATACAAACGATCATGAGAGATTACTACAAGCAACTCTATGCCAATAAAATGGACAACCTGGAAGAAACGGACAGATTCTTAGAAATGCACAACCTGCCGAGACTGAACCAGGAAGAAATGGAAAATATGAACAGATTAATCACAAGCACTGAAATTGAAACTATGATTAAAAACCTTCCAACAAACAAAAGTCCAGGACCAGATGGCTTCACAGGCGAATTCTATCAAACATTTAGAGAAGAGCTAACACTTATCCTTCTCAAACTCTTCCAAAATATTGCAGAGGGAGGAACACTCCCAAACTCATTCTATGAGGCCACCATCACCCTGATACCAAAACCAGACAAAGATGTCACAAAGAAAGAAAACTACAGGCCAATATCACTGATGAACATAGATGCAAAAATCCTCAACAAAATACTAGCAAACAGGGGCTTCCCTGGTGGCGCAGTGGTTGAGAATCTGCCTGCCAATGCAGGGGACACGGGTTCGAGCCCTGGTCTGGGAAGATCCCACATGCCGCGGAGCAGCTAGGCCCGTGAGCCACAATTACTGAGCCTGCGCGTCTGGAGCCTGTGCTCCGCAACAAGAGAGGCCGCGATAATGAGAGGCCCACGCACCGCGATGAAGAGTGGCCCCCACTTGCCGCAACTAGAGAAAGCCCTCGCACAGAAACGAAGACCCAACACAGCCATAAATAAATAAATAAATAAATAAATAAAAATTGTAAAAAAAAAAAAAAAAACTAGCAAACAGAATCCAACAGCACATTAAAAGGTTCATACACCATGATCAAGTGGGGTTTATCCCAGGAATGCAAGGATTCTTCAATATACGCAAATCAATCAACGTGATACACCATATTAACAAACTGAAGGAGAAAAACCATATGATCATCTCAATAGATGCAGAGAAAGCTTTTGACAAAATTCAACACCCATTTATGATAAAAGCCCTGCAGAAAGTAGGCATAGAGGGAACTTTCCTCAACATAATAAAGGCCATCTATGACAAACCCACAGCCAACATTGTCCTCAATGGTGAAAAACTGAAACCATTTCCACTAAGATCAGGAACAAGACAAGGTTGCCCACTCTCACCACTATTATTCAACATAGTTTTGGAAATGTTAGCCACAGCAATCAGAGAAAAAGAAATAAAAGGAATCCAAATCGGAAAAGAAGAAGTAAAGCTGTCACTGTTTGCAGATGACATGATACTATACATAGAGAATCCTAAAGATGCTACCAGAAAACTACTAGATCTAATCAATGAATTTGGTAAAGTAGCAGGATACAAAATTAATGCACAGAAATCGCTTGCATTTCTATACACTAATGACGAAAAATCTGAAAGTGAAATTAAGAAAACACTCCCGTTTACCACTGCAACAAAAAGAATAAAATATCTAGGAATAAACCTACCTAAGGAGACAAAAGACCTGTATGCAGAAAATTATAAGACACTGATGAAAGAAATTAAGGATGATACAAATAGCTGGAGAGATATACCGTGTTCTTGGATTGGAAGAATCAACATTCTGAAAATGACTCTACTACCCAAAGCAATCTACAGATTCAATGCAATCCCTATCAAACTACCACTGGCATTTTTCACAGAACTAGAACAAAAAATTTCACAATTTGTATGGAAACACAAAAGACCCCGAATAGCCAAAGCAATCTTGAGAACGAAAAATGGAGCTGGAGGAATTAGGCTCCCTGACTTCAGACTATATTACAAAGCTACAGTTATCAAGACAGTTTGGTACTGGCAGAAAAACAGAAATATAGATCAATGGAACAGGATAGAAAGCCCAGAGATAAACCCACACACATATGGTCACCTTATCTTTGATAAAGGAGGCAAGCATATACAGTGGAGAAAAGACAGCCTCTTCAATAAGTGGTGCTGGGAAAATTGGACAGGTACATGTAAAAGTATGAAATTAGAACACTCCCTGACACCGTACACAAAAATAAACTCAAAATGGATTAAAGACCTAAGTGTAAGGCCAGACACTATCAAACTCTTAGAGGAAAACATAGGCAGAACACTCTATGACATACATCACAGCAAGATTCCTTTTGACCCAGCTCCTAGAGAAATGGAAATAAAAACACAAATAAACAAATGGGACCTAATGAAACTTAAAAGCTTTTGCACAGCAAAGGAAACCATAAACAAGACGAAAAGACAACCATCAGAATAGGAGAAAATATTTGCAAATGAAGCAACTGACAAAGGATTAATCTCCAAGATTTACAAGCAGCTCATGCAGCTCAATAACAAAAAAATAAACAACCCAATCCAAAAATGGGCAGAAGACCTAAGTAGACATTTCTCCAAAGAAGATATACAGATTGCCAACAGACACATGAAAGAATGCTCAACATCATTAATCATTAGAGAAATGCAAATCAAAACTACAATGAGATATCATCTCACACCAGTCAGAATGGCCATCATCAAAAAATCTAGAAACAATAAATGCTGGAGAGGGTGTGGAGGAAAGGGAACACTCTTGCACTGTTGGTGGGAATGTAAATTGATACAGCCACTATGGAGAACAGTATGGAGGTTCCTTAAGACACTAAAAATAGAACTACCATACGACCCAGCAATCCCACTACTGGGCATATACCCTGAGAAAACCATAGGTCAAAAAGAGTCATGTACCAAAATGTTCCTTGCAGCTCTATTTACAATAGCCAGGACATGGAAGCAACCTAAGTGTCCATCATCGGATGAATGGATAAAGAAGATGTGGCACATATATACAATGGAATATTACTCAGCCATAAAAAGAAATGAAATGGAGGTATTTGTAATGAGGTGGATGGAGTTAGAGTCTGTCATACAGAGTGAAGTAAGTCAGAAAGAGAAAAACAAATACAGTATGCTAACATATATATATGGAATCTAAGGGAAAAAAAAAAGTCATGAAGAACCTAGTGGCAAGACGGGAATAAAGACACAGACCTACTAGAGAATGGACTTGATGATATGGGGAGAGAGAAGGGTAAGCTGGGATGAAGTGAGAGAGTGTCATGGACATATACACACTACCAAATGTAAAATAGATAACTAGTGGGAAGCAGCCACATAGCACAGGGAGATCAACTTGGTGCTTTGTGACCACCTAGAGGGCTGGGATGGGGAGGGTGGGAGGGAGGGGGATGCAAGAGGGAAGAGATATGGGAACATATGTATATGTATAACTGATTCACTTTGTTATAAAGCAGAAACTAACACACCATTGTAAAGCAATTATACTTCAATAAAGATGTTTAAAAAAAAAAAAATTTCAGTTGATAGGCCAGCTTGCCAAAATTTGCTTCAACAAAAGAGTAAACTGTTTAATGAAAAGAAAAAACAAAAGGAAAACAGACCTCAGTAAGCCAATACGTTGTACTGCATACAGCCAGCATTTGCCCTGTAAAATATATGCTTCTCAGTACGCAGATTGTGTAATCCCTTTAAGTAACAATGACTAAGTTAAACAATGCGATCCGTCCCACTGGCAAGAATGAGTGTGCTATGCTGCAGATTAGGAGATTCCATGAGGAGACGAACTCAGCTTCCAGCCCTGAGGCCAGTAAAGATGGAATATGTTCCAGACAGTACTCAGCCAGATAGACAGTCTCAGTCAGGTGTGGTGAGAGAGGAACAGCTGCCCCATTCAAGATTATACCTTGCAAACCAATTCAAGGAGATTACCCAGCATCATTTACAAGGATAACAGGTGCACCCTGAACATGAAAGAAAATGCTTTTAAAATATTCTGGCCAAAAAGTTACTTGTTAATCAGGAAAACTGCCCAAGGCCTATGGAAATTCCACTTTTCAACTTATTCATAAATACAGATTCCCTTCCCACTGAATTTACGTGAAAAACATATACTTCATATATTTAAGAAAGAATTATTATTCAGTCTTTTATCTTAATTTTTATATTTATTTACAGTATATTTTCAACACAGAAAAATAAGGAAAATATATCCATATATGAACCCTTTGCCCAGATTTAACAGACATTAATATTTTGGCATATTTTCTTCGATCTCTCTTTCTTCTTAAATGATATAATGTGTTACAGATACAGCTAATTCCCATGCTTTCTTTTTTCTCCAAGAATAACTTCTTTCCTGAAGTTGAAAGGAATCATTTCTACACATTTTCAGATTTTTAAAGTATACACACTCACACATATAAATATACACTGAATTGCTCGGTAGATCAATTCTGAGAAAATATAAACAACTCCAACTAATCAATAGAAAGCCAAGCAACTCCATACAAAAATGGCCAAAAGATATGAAGAGGCCATTGGTGGGAGTGAAAACCAGATGGCCAATATAGGAAAACCTGTTCAACCTCATCAGTAATCAGGAGCTCCAAATTCAAACAGTAAGATATCATTCCGCACCCAAAAGACTGGATAAGTTTTAAAATATTAGTTAATAAACATTATAGAGTGTGTCATCAAGAAAATAAATAGCATTGGGTGGGGCACTTACACCAATAATCTATTTCTAAAATTTAGATGCCACAGACATGTCAAATAGTAGCTAAATTCTCCATTCGCATCCAGTGACTTAAACATAATTTTGCCATTCACTGGGGTTTTTATATAAAGTATTCTTTGGCATCATTTTATATAAAAACGTAAGACAGCATTACTTTAACTTAGCTAATAAATATTAAATTAATGAAAGGAATATTTTACTGTCCAACTTTCCATGAAAGTCAGCTTTAAAACCATTAAGAAAATAAAGTAACTCTTGTAATTTTTCCAAGGTAGACACCGCCAAGAACACAATTTGAGAAATACATTTCATTAAAATTTTTCTAACATGCAAATCCTAATCAAAGTTTTGAACATTTGTGTCTATCACACTGTATCACAGAACCTAGATTTAAATAGTCCCTTGGAGTCTACAAGATACCCAATTAACACTACCTAAAGGAAACTGCACTTTAATCTGATAATGAATCCCTGACTGGAAAAACATGTCTCTAACATGCCCCTCCCAAAACACCCCATTAACAATGACCTCTGGGAAATTACGCACAAAGTTCTCCCATAAAAAAAATGGCATTTCCTTTGTACCTTGGGAGGAGAAGATGGAAGGGAGGGACCAAAATTCAGATTATCACTACAAGCACTGCCGTGAAGAGATAAAATAGAGGCTTGAGTGGAGTAGATACTGTCATTATCAGGAGAGTACTGAGACTCAAACGCAGATTCATCTGCTAAGTCAGCATCATTTGTGTCCACCTAGGAATAAAAACAACAATATCAGTTGGGAATTCTGTTCTGATACATATATGACAAAGTCTCCACTTGAGACTAAAGGGCATACTGCTTTCATTCTTTTGTCTATTCTATTTTCTACATGACCTCTTCAGCCGCTTCAACATATCAGAAACTGACTAATGCAACAGAACAAGGACAAATTGGTGCTAGCATAGAAGGTTACTTTATTCCATCAATAAAAGGGCAAAAGGTAACAATTTACAAAGGGCTTGGAGCAATTCTAAGTGTAAATATTTCCATAAATTAAAAAAATACTTTTTTCCAGTTCACATTTTTTTTAAAAAGTAGCTGCCCAAACTCCTAGAATTTTATAATAAAATGAATGAGATCATCACTTTTCCTATTCAACTAAAATTAATTATTATTCAACAAGGCAGCTAAGCAATTATCTATTTGTAAAGCTCACAAAACAATATATTTTGTTTAAATTATCCTTTAACTAGATTTTAAAACCATTCAAGTTGCAGGTCCAGAATTTTATGGTGATCACTGGAAATCAAAAATAATATCTGTGATTTCATGTTGAAATTATATTAACAAACAAGGGACCTTATTATGATCTGGGTATAGTGAAGCTGTAAGTTATAAACGTCTACTGATGGAAAACTCAGAAAGAGTGAGCTAGAGAATTTCACAACATTTTATAAAAAAATCTTATTACTATTTTCTGTCCCAGAACCAAGTGAAACAATTAAGTCATGATGAGCTTGTAGCTCTTCTTACAATTCACTCACAGTTACACCTTATAACAGACAGAAATGATGTAAATAAATACTACCTTTCTCTAATATTACTAGTATTTTGTCTTGATGGCCAAAACCCATAGCTTCTATTTCTTTGTGATTTCAACTTATATGTTTAGCCAAGAAAAGTATCATAACATTATACCAGGTCACGTTCTTGCAAAAACCTGATTAAGAATACAGGTTGGGCATTTTAAAGTGACCCTCTCTCTAATAATATATTTTAAATACATGTTCAAAGTTACTACTGACTCACTATGTGGAGGTTTACCCTCTACAGATGTACATTATGTATAACAATCTAAATAGTAAATCTTTAACTTTTGCTATCTAGATAGTATTAACTAAGCAGAGTGTCATGGATTATAATAAATATTTAAGAGTACCTAAGAACAATTTGTATGCTTATCGTTGATGCCCTAGAATCTTGAGAGATCCAAATAATCAATTCATCTAATTATTTTAGAGATTGAAACACTAGGGTCCAGAGAGATTGAGTGACCAATACAAGATTACATAGCTATTACCATTATAAGATGTTAAACTCACTTAAAAGTGGGTCTAATTTTTCTTTTTGACTGGCATTTATTTAAGAACATTCAAATATGCCATGTAAAATCTACAGAGAAAATTGTTTCTTGGGGCACTTCTAGAGACAGTAATATATTTGTGTCCTGTAACATTTCAAAAATAATTTACTATAGCTGGGTACTATTTAATACATTTATACCACAGTACTTTATGTAGTTCATAGCATTCTAAGCTATCCAGTTTTGAAGTGGTAATAATGCCCATGGGAAATAGAGACAAATGTTACCTGGTATGTTAAGTATTATAATGTGAAATTATTGCACTAATTACAATATACACCAAAAGTTTCCAAATGGCTAATTCAGGAGCTGACAATTGAAAAATACTAATAGAAGTATTATTAGTATTTTAATACTGAAGAACTATCTCCCTCAACACTAGGATTATTGGAATCAAAGAAATAATTCATACTCCAGTTTAAAGCATGATGTGCACAATTGGTTATAAATACCTAATGGAGAATTTCACAGGTTCTAAGCCTCTCACTAGTCCAACACCACTAAAACATGTATTAAAAATATTCCTTTCTAGTTACACTGAGCAATGTTTTCCCCCCAGAAAAATTCAGGTCAGGAACCTGGCTTCAATGGTGGAAGTACTAGGAATAGGATGTATAATTTGTTACACTTATATTGTATAAATGTCATGTGTATATTTATATCTGGTATTTAGTTTTATATTTTAACTATTAACTGTTAACACAGTATTAGCTCCTCTACCAGACAACAAGGTTCTCAGGATCAAGAATCATGTATTTACCCAACAAAGTGGCCTCCAGTGGTCCCTAAATATGTTTATTACAATAAATGATTTTATATAGATCAAGTAAAAATAAAATTTTAATTTAAAAGTTTCTGGTAAATCAGTAATGTTAACATACATGTATTCATAGGAAACATGAGTTCTGCCTCTTTTGGAAGCTTCTGTGCTCTTAATCAATAACTGAACCAATTTATGTGATTTTCACATTATTAACATCTAATGAAATAATATACCTGTTACCTCATTAAAAAGAAGCCAAAACAACTGATATATGACTGAATACTGAAAACAGTTAAAGAATGCCGAGAGATGCCCAAGTATGAAATTAGAGCAAAATGCCTAGTTTTCCAAAACATAATGAACAATAGAGCAAGACTTTAGAATATTTTGAAAAGCAAAAATAAGACACATAAGATTTTGAAGGAAAGCTTGATAAGCTGTGGCCACTAACCAGAGCCAAGTCAGCCCTGAACAGGGCTTTGTCAGCCAGCCCTTCCTCCTCGCAGGAATGTGGTGGGTAGAGAAAGGAATCCTCCTTAGCAGAAACATAACCCTCTTCTGGTGAAAGCTGCAGGGAGAATGAAGCCCAGTGTTTGAGGATGAGTTCATGGAAAAGAGAGAGAACAGGAAAGAGGGAGGGAAAGGGAAGACAGAGGGAGAGGGGAGAAAAAGTAAGGGGAGGAGAGGAAAAAACAGGAAAGTTTTCAAATAATGTTTTCAAGTAATAAAGTCATAATAAATATACAACTTTAACATAAATGATGAGCACAGAATATGATAAATATTCATGCTTAACAGTTTTATATTTTAAGATACAATGAGGATGTTTATTCCAGTACCAACATCATCTGTTAGATGAGAATCCCTTTCTACCAATTTCTTCATCCTTCTTATAAAAGATATTCAAAATCAATAATTTTTTATATTATAATAATCTTCTGGTCATTTTTACCTGCCAAATATTTGGTTAAACAATGACCTCTTAATATAGAAAGAAGGCAACTTTTAGGTGTTAAGACATAAAAGAAGTTGAAGAAAAACAAAACACTAAAAAGAAGGACCAATTTCTCTCTGTCATCCCTTACTAGAATATTATTCTAAAGAATGTAATTTCCTTGACAAGGAAAGTTAGTGAACCCTACAATGAAGTTTCTTAATTTAGCATGGCTTAAAAAACCACCACCACCACCAACAACAACTCTATATGTACACAATATGCTTAAATTGCACTCCTGAGATATCAAATTATAACCATGATCACAGTGACCGAAAACCTAGCATTCTTATTACAATCTCAGATAAAACAGGCTAAAAGATTTAGATTGTCTTGCCTATATCACCCTATATCACCAATACATGCAGAAATATTTTAGAGAAAAAATGTTTATCTTCTTTTCCCACACATATGAGTTTAATGGTCAGTAAAACTCACTTTATGTAAAAGAGATAGTCATCATATACTGCAATGCATATTAAATTTGAAATATAAAATACTCTTATGAAAGAAACTTATTTTGGATCTACCTAGGAAAAAAAACATTGCTTCTGAGTAAGTGGCATGGTTTCCCGACAAGGGCAGTAAAAAACATGTATTTAGTCACGTTTGCCATTTTCCTTGTGTAACAGAAAGACCGGAACCAGATGTACGGTCAATCTTAATGAACGTGTGGAGTCCCATAATGGCCTATCTTCATTCTTACACTCCCCACTGCACTGATCTCTTGTTCTGATTTCTATAATCCTGGTTTGATTGAGGTTTGCTTAACATACTCTTCCTTCTTCCCCTCCTCTTTCCCTCCCTTTCTTTGTGCTTTCATAAATATATTTTCATAAGTTACAGAAATTTATTGTGGAATAAAAAGCAGAGAATGAAAAATTTAATAAACATTTGAAATATATTAACAAGCTTACAGTTTGAACAAACTCTCTGACAAAGTCAACAAACTTTCATTTGATGTTTATGCAAATGCATCTATGTGTTTGTGTTTTCTTAAGAGAAGGTATATTTGCCTTTTCACTTAAAATATATTTATACACTGAAAAAAACCAAATACTGAGATCGTCTCTAATATTTCATTGCAATTCAGTGATAAGTGCTATGCTGCAATCATTATACCTAATAAGCATACTGACATTATGTAGCATGAATTTATTAGTTGTTTTTATATTGCAGTAATTAATAACATGAAGGTTATTCCCTCCCAGGAGGAGAGCTATAAGCTGATGAACCCACATTGGAAATTTCAATTTCTTGCTCTGTAGTAATTAGACAACAAATATATTGAAGTCAGTAGAATACAGGAACTTAACCCACTCTGACAGAGATTCTACTTTCTTCCACGATAATTAAAGATTCCACTGTTAGTTGTTAATGCTATTAATTTCTCTAATATGCCACCATACTGGTATAGATATTTTAAAGCCTATTTCTTCGAAAATACTTGATTCTATATTGATCATGACCTTATTTTGGAATAAAAAAGGTCAAAAGTAAACCACAGAATGCTAAGTTTTAAATTTATTTCTGAACTTCCTGGCTGTTTTCTGCCCTTTACTCTTTTAAAAAATATTACTCAAAATTAAATCTTTACACTCATGGAGCCAATAACCATGTTGATGAAAAGTACCAAAAGTCATGATTCAATCATGAGAACACCTGAAGATAAAAGCCTGAACGCCAATACTGTTTGCAAATAAAAAGAAATCAGCAAAATCTGAATTCTTACGGGTAAAGGCTTGGCAACTCCTATTCTCACAGTTCCTGATGGTGCACCCTTCAGTGCCTGGACAGCTTCTTCGAGACTGCTGTTTTCCAAGTTAACATCATTGACAAACATGAGTCGATCTCCAGGGAGAAGTCGTCCATCCTTTTCAGCAACACCACCAGGCACCAGAGAACGAATTACGATCACAGTGCTTGCTGGATCAATTGGATCCTGACAGAACGAAAAAGGAAAGAGAAGGCGGCTCCTTTCTACACTTAAAAACGTTGTTACAGGTTGTACACTCTGAATTGTAACAGATGGGTAATTGTTCCAAGTGTCTTTTAAAAATTTCATACAACACTCCCAATGAATTATCTGGGTAAAGGATATATCCATTTTAAAGAGTTTAGGAAAAGTCTATGCTAAATAGTGGCACCCTCACTTTCCATGGTTCCCAAGTAGACCTCTTAAATTATACAGGTAACTGTAAAATTACAACGTTAACTTTTGATAAACTGTTCAATTTTATAACTATCATCTGAGATCCATGAATTATTAACAGCAGCGTTCATTGATAAGATGATAGTATTGTGGACCATTGGTAGATGTGAGTATACTGAGGGAAGGGCCTGTTTTTGAAATGAAGAAATACAGAAGGAGGCCATATCATATTTGGTGATGCAGTGTCTTCAGATACACAGCAATATTAGAACAAGACTCCAGAACCAGGCACTAGAAAGAACACAACTCCCTGGAGTCATCTGAGATGGCTTTCCAGCTCAGTATTAATTAATGAGGAACACAGCTGCACTTCATCAGACTGGCGTTAGCATGCCCTCAGTTACTCAACACAGAACACAACATAAGGATGCAGGCTACACCTAACCAATTTACGATTATTCCTAAGTTTGGTCAAATAATAAGAATATTAGAATTTACAATATATCCAATTATACGTCTATCATTCACTTCCAAAAAAAGAAGTAAGTATTTAATACTTTCTGTCTTACCACTCAAATATG
Source organism: Balaenoptera musculus (assembly GCF_009873245.2). Taxonomy (NCBI): domain Eukaryota; kingdom Metazoa; phylum Chordata; class Mammalia; order Artiodactyla; family Balaenopteridae; genus Balaenoptera; species Balaenoptera musculus. Next base: position 53,389,297 of record NC_045790.1, on the reverse strand, counting down.
AACCATCAGTTAAGAGCAAGGAAATAAAAATAATTTAGGCATATTCCCCAAAGGAACAGAAAGACTATATTTCTGTAACATTCCTAAAAAGTATTCTGCATATTCTTCAAACTTCCAAGAGCTGAAATATAAAAGAGCTCAAAGAATTCAATGTCAAAAGAAATGCTTTACGATAATCAATTAGTCATATAAATTATTATTCAGAAAGACTTACTAGAAACAAGAATACATCTTTGATAAATCTAAGCAGTATTATCTGCTTTTTCTCTGCTATTAACAATATATGTTTAGTACCTGTCATCTTTCTTTAAAAAAATTGTTACAAGTAGCATACATTTACCTGATAATCTAAAATGCTAAAACCAAGTCCTCTGCTCCCTTTCTCCAGCTCGATGTTCTGAACGTCGGCTTCCCACATGGCCAAAGGTCCTTGAACCTCCTCTGCATTCTGACCCACATCAGTCATCACCAGCACAGGATCCTCTGTCTCCGAGGACCCGATAAACTCACCTAGATCTATATGAGGCTGGATAAACAGACCAGACAGCTCTTATTTCAGATGCACTAGATCCACAGATGCACATACAAACACTACAAGGAAAACAAAGATTCCCAGCGTCTGTCCAGAATAAAACAGTCACATATGAGTAGCAACAGCTTCTCATGAAACCATTATGAATTAAAGTAGCAAGTCAGAAATATCTAACTTGTAATAGGCATTTAAAATGTATGGTTCAAAGAGCTCCTATAAAAATATATAGTGATTACATCTCGGCAGCACGATGGTGGGTGATTTTGACTTTTTTCATCAGTGTCTGTTATCACATCTATCGTTAGAAAAAAAAAAGTGATGCTATTTTGATATTAAAGAAAAATAATTCTTATGATAAATAAGAACAATTCAAGAGGAAGTGGCTATATGTAAAAGTTCTGTACTCTAGGCAAACAAGGGTTCTAAAATCCTGTGAGCTGTACACGTGATTATTTCATTAATAAATTAACGTGCACAACGGCAGGACGAGATCTGAAGTCAGACTGGCCTGGGCTTGAAGACTGTCTCTATGATTTTTCATCTGTGTTGCTTTGAGCAGTATTCTTAACCTGGGCTTCACAGTTACCCATCTCATAGAATTTTTGAGGATTAAGTGAGGTAACATTTAAAAAGCACTTGGCACAGAAACAGGGGTTCAAAACATTAGCTTCTTTTAGGAAAAATATACTAAAGTGAATCTGGTTCCACATCAGATAGGAAAAATGTGTTTTTGATGATGAAACGTTAGTTTAAAGACTATCTTTGCTTTTTATCAATTATTGCACAGTAGGACCATGGATGCAAATCCGTCCACCTGCTTTATTATAATAATAAATACCATTACACCACATAAAATGTATTTGGATACATACGGTGCTAGACTGACTTCTACACAATTTGGAATTATGTTTCTTATTCTCCCCTATTCTTATCATGCCTGTGGCAAGCTCTGGGCTGGGGAGGTTACATAAAAGTATCTTCTACTACATATGTACTACATACTCACTACTTTCATATTTCAATTTTCTGTTAAGAGGGACGAGTGTCTAATTCATAGGAATAGTGTGAATAAATTATACAAGCACACATGTGCAGTAATACCTAATATCATTATATATCATATTTAACCCACAGAGCAACCCTCTAGGATAGGCATCAAGACTCATATTTTACACAGGAGAAAAGTGAGATTCAGGAAGATGAAGTGACTTGCCCAAGGTCGCAGAGCTAGTAAGTGCCAAGCCTGATTCAAACCCACGTCTGTCTGACTCCAAGGTCTATCCCATAAGCCACAGGATTTGTGAGGAAATCAAATACCAAATAAGAGAAAAAAGGCTTAAAAATTTTTAAATGCCATTTAACCTTTCCATTATAGATTCAGATTAGTCTCCTATATCTGCAAACCTGGTACCTTTTCTGTTAGTTCAATGTCACATAAGTCCAGGCTCTCCAACTCTGACGGGCTGGTGGGTGGCACCGTTCGACGACAGCACACCATTGTCACCTCTATAGGCAGTTCTTTTAAAATAGTCACCACATCCTGGTGATTCTCCCCAAGTAGAGTTATGCCGTTCACCTATGCAAAAAGAAAAGTTGGCCAAGAAAGAACATTTCCTAACATGACTACTCCTTTCAAAACCATTTTTTTTATTACATAAATATAAACTGTACTCGGGAGATGACCATGGCTCTGCTGTGCTGAGAACTATAGCTGGATCTGGAGTGGTGTTTCCTAAAACAATCTACACGCAACACTACAGTCTTGTTGGAATTGGACTTCTAAAGCACTCACAGGAAAATCACTAGCTTTCACCCATGTTTCATATGCCAGTGTAATCGTTTGGAAAGGGAGAGTTAATAAAATCATTCCCAAAGGATAAAGGGAAAAGGAGAAGTTTCTCTTTAAATGATATGTTATATCATTATTAAATGAAAAAAATGAAGATTAGAAAATGGCATGTCTTATATGCTAGTATGTTTTTAAAAGGGGGAGAAGCGAATATATTCAAATTTTCTTACTTATTCATGGAAAATAGCTGGAAGATTGCATAGAACCAATGATAAGCAGTTACACCTAACGAAGGGTGATGAGAACTGAGTGGACTGGGACAGAAAGAGAATTCACTGGCGTAAATCTTTGTATTTGTGATTTTCAAACATGTGAATATATTACCTATTCTAAAAAGTGAATGTTTCAAAATTTTTAAAGCAAGTTTTTATAGTTCTCCGGCCCTAAAACAAACAAACAAAAGCCATGCAAGGAATTAGGCAAGATCAATGTACATACAGATTGAAATTTCTGCTTTGGGTGGAGTTTTACTTGCCTATCTTTCTCAAGTACACTTTGGAAGAGAAATTTTAAATAAGAACTTACTTATTCACCACATTAAGCCTCCCACAGCCTTTTTAAAATTTTATTTACAAAGGGGAAAATGAAAATAGCTGCTTACTTCCAATAGCTCATCTCCACTGAAAAGCTTCCCACTGTGTCCAACAGGACCTTCTGGTAGAACAGATCGGATAAAATGATGGCCCACTGTTGCTTCCAGACTTATCCCCAACCCGCTGTTCTCACTGAACTTGCTCACATGGGCCACCTGAAACAAGAAAAATCATCACAATTTAATATTCTTTCATTTATTTTCTTCTCCTGTATGTATTTTATGTTCACTTCCTAAAAGGTCAAGTTTCTCACAAAAACTTCAACAACCTTATTGTAAAGCAGCAAACCTTTAGAGCTTTGCCTTGGAAAGAGTGTTGGTATCTATCAGTTTCTTGAACCAACACAAACCAAAACAAAGTAGCCAGATGCAAGCACCCAAGACACTTTGCAGTGCCTACAGGTGCTGATAACAGATAAGAGGGTAGTCAGAGTGACCACAGATAAAATCAAAAGCCTGAGCTCAAACAATGGTATAGAAAAGGCGCATCCTTAGCAGTTCCCGTGTGCCAGGACTGTGCTAACCCCATTACACAGATTATCTCACTTACTTCTCATAAATAGGTGCAATGTCTATCCTTGCTTCCCAAATTGGAAAACAAGGTTCTGAGAGGTTACCTTCAACAGAGTCACACAGCTACAAAAGTGCTTTGAACCTCAGCAGTCTGAACCTAGAGCCCAGGCTCTGGACCATACACTGTATCAAGGGGACAACACTTGTCTTTAAAAGTGAATCAAAGCTTAAAACAGGAGAATAAACTTTCTATTTCCTACTGTTACACTAAATAATGAAAAACGTTAGGAAATCACCATTTTCACAGAGTCCAATCATTATAATATTAAAATCAGAGAGTATACTAAAGATGATCCGCTTTATCCCCTTTATTTTATAGTTAAGGAAACAGGGATAAAGGGACTGAGAAAAATGTTTAATTATAAAAGATCTTTTTCAAGTCTTAATGATAACAAGCACAGGGTTAATACTAGATGTTGCATTATCTGACTTTGCAATCTAATGCTGGATGAAATCCTTCTACTTCTTAAAATCCAATTTAGGTATCACTTCCTCCAAGCAGCCCTCCAGGTCCCCATTTAACTGTCCATCAATCCTTCTCTCTACTACACCACTCCTCCTGTAACTTCATTTGTGCTTGTATAACTACATAGAAAATAATTTGAAGTCCAGATCTATGTCGTATTTACCTGGACTTTGATGAAGACCTATAAATAGCTTAGTTCTTTCTTACTTATAGTAAAATCCCACGCTTGACGTATTACTGAAAGTGCCACCAAAAGAGCATGTGCACAAAGAACAGTTAAAAGTCCATGGTCTTGGGTCTGACCTCTGTGAGAAAATGGCTGGTGAAAGGGTGCTCTTCACTATTCAATTACCACCTGAAGGAGTGCAGCCTCAGTTATCCATGCCAGTCACGTTAACCCCACCCCACAGAAGGAATCTCCCAACTTTCCTTTCCTGCTAAATTAACTACGGTTAAGCTGGACCTTGTTGTATTTTTTCCTTGACTCAACTTAAAATGGTTAACAGCAGCTGTACTTACTCAAATCTCATTTGACTGTTAACCATCTTGAGTGTTTTAAAAAAAAACTTTGTAATGAGTATTAAAAACAAAGAATACTGCTTGGCACAAAGTACTCAATAAATGTTAGTTATTATTTATATTATATGTCATTATCTGTTGTGTTTTATCTCTTCTAATCTAGAGTTACTTGAATATTATAAGCAATATGAAAACTTTTACCTAACTTTGTATTTTATTGTTCCTTTGGAAATTCCTGAAATTTGCTGCTATATACCTAAAGATTCATAATTTGTGTCTACTTTGTTAAACCTCTTTTTAAAATAGCAGATCACAGCTGCTACCCTAGGTATGCAAACCTTTAATAAACAAAATGTTCACTATGGCATAAGTGAAACGAAGAAAAGCATGCAGAATAAAAACCGTCAAGGAGAGTAAAAGCATGAGTGATAAGGAAGAAGTAGGAAAAAGTCCTTTTTACAATTCTGTACCTAGGGCATGATGATTTTTGTTTTATTTTCAACTAAATTCTGTCATTCTATTCTGATTCTTTCCACGAACCCTAGGAATAAGAATCAGAAAAACCCTTCCTCATATCTATATAATATATACTACTGTAAGAAATACTGATGAATTGTAAGTTCTAAAACTCCCATCTCATTTACTTCAGCTCCTTGGTGGCTCTCCAACTTGAATTTTTTAAATATCTGAATCAGCACATTTAGGTCTTTGAAAAAAGCCCTTGGCGTTTGCTACTTCTCTAAGACTTGAAAAAAGCCCTGGGCGTTTGCTACTTCTCTAAGACTCTTTATGATGGTCATCTTTATTATTGTCAGGAACTTCCGGCTCAAATACAGTTCACAAGTTAGGAAGTTAGGGAGGGGAAGCTAACCTACCACTATTTCGTAATTAATGCCCATAATCCTTTGCCACTTGGTCAGCAGGGCAGCTTCCTGTTGCTGATCATCTTCTATATCTTCTCTCTCAGCTGACAGTAATGGATACCCTGAAAGAGTTGACACAATTAGTGACATACCACAAAAATCTCCATATCTTAACATTTGGTACCAGGGACACTGTGATCACAACCTATCATACCAAGTCTGACTGGTCACCCAATACATGAGTTACTCTTATTTCTCTACACATCTTAATAATTCAGTTTAGAAGCCTATCATCTGCATGTTCCAAAACTATTCTCTTTTAAGAGATATCTTTTAGGTCTTAACTATATTTCCATTAAAGTATTCATGTATTATCTAACTTTTATTTAAAAGAACAAGGACTCCAAGTAGTGCCAGGATTCACTTGGTGGCCCTCTTGTGACTCTGTATTAAAAAGTCATACTGCCTTCTATGTTAGTGTATCTCTTTCATTTTCATTTGGTTCTACAGAGGAGAGAAGGGACCATGCTATGACTTAGCAAAAACAAACAAACAAAATAAATTAACAAATAATATATGTACCTCCATGTACAATAAGAAAATATAAATAAAAAAATAAGAAACAAATGGAAAATGTACATTAAGTTAAAACCCTATAATTGGAATCATACTAATTGGCAAAAAAAGGAAAGTGAAAATATACAAAAGAAAATCACTAAACAAGTTATGTAAACAATACTGAATTAAAACACTTAGCTAAAATAAACTGGTTGAGAAGAATTTTCAAGTCATATTCAAAGATTTCCATGACATCACAGTTTTTACTCATAAAGGTTGTCTTCTAAAAAAAAAAATCTCTACCGGCCACTATTCCTTATATTAGATTTTCAATATCATTTTTTAGCATTCAAATTTCAAATTTAAAGAGTATTCTAAAATTCAGATTTCTCATTAGCTGCTTCCTTGTTAGTGGAATGAATGAGCTTCCACTCCAGGACTATTTTTCAGGTTTGTTATGTGTTAGATTAATAAAACGATTCTGTTTTCTCTTTGAGAAACTGGAAACAGTAAGCTATATATTTCTTTAAAATTTTGGAGTCTAGTCCCCCAAAATGAGCGTTTTCTCTTCAAAAGTATATTCATTCCAGAGAGGTATGAATGTGCAGCGGTGAACACAGACTACAGGAAACCTTTCAAGCTGATGAAGGTTAGAAAGAGGAGGGTCAGCTAGTCCTACCTCCTCCCATAACCCCATTCTCTGATTCTGTTGTGTTTACACAGTGATTCAAGCAGGGTGGGATTTGGAATGGAGAAAGTGGGGAATCTGTAAGCTACTGATAACAACGGTCTGAAATTTGTATTCATACAACCAACCTACAGTCACAAAACCCTTCATTCTCCCCCTTTCCCAAATGCCCCAAGATCAGATTTCAGGCATATTTAAAAAACCATAAAGTCCAGTCATTTGTAGTGAGGTGGATGGACCTAGAGTCTGTCATACAGAGTGAAGTAAGTCAGAAAGAGAAAAACAAATACCGTATGCTAACACATATATATGGAATTTAAAAAAAAAATGGCCATGGAGAACCTAGGGGCAGGACGGGAATCAAGATGCAGATGTAGAGAATGGACTTGAGGACACAGGGAGGGGGAAGGGTAAGCTGGGACGAAGTGAGAGAGTGGCATGGACATATATACCCTACCAAATGTAAAACAGATAGCTAGGGGGAAGCAGCCGCATAGCACAGGGAGATCAGCTCAGTGTTGTGTGACCACCTAGAAGGGTGGGATAGGGAGGGTGGGAGGGAGACACAAGAGGGAGGGGATATGGGGATATATGTATAGCTGATCCACTTTGTTATAAAGCAGAAACTAACACACCATTGTGAAGTAATTATTCTCCAATAAAGATGTAAAAAATAAATTTTTAAAAAAATTGAAAAATTAAAATTAAAAAAAAAAAAAAGTCCAGTCTCCTGATGTTACTGTGAAGTCAAATGATTTGTCCAGGCTCACATTATGAGTCAAATTTCTGTGGAAGAGGCAACAACATCTTATCCCCTGTCAGAGGACCAGCACTAGAATAGATGCATTAGAATCATTCAGACATTCTTCCCTTATTTTATTTTAAAAAGAATGTAGGACTCCTGATTCTAAGTTTAGACCCTCTCCCACCTAGCCTCCCATACACATATGCACATTCATCAAAGCAAAACATATGGCTGAGGCTTCAAGACCATCCTCCACAGCCATCCCCTCTTACTCTCTCAAGTTTTATGCTTTGAAACATTTTTATCCTGTCCCACTCCTCTGGACATTCACTTTATCCTAAATAATTTCTACACCTATTAGTGTAAAAATAGCAAAATGTGACTAAACCCCTGAGAGTCCTACACCTCTCACTCCTGGGATATCATTGCAAACACAAATATCCCTTTAAAATAAAAAAGTTAAATCACAATTTTCAGTAGAAAAAAAATAATGAAAGAGGAACTATTTTAAAGAACTACAAAGCTTCAATATAATTATTTAGTGAAGGGCAGAATTCTCATAAGGAAGATCAGTCTTGGACTTTGCTCAGTGGATTTAACTTATCAAACACCTAAAGCAATATGACAGGTCAGGGAAGCACACAGCATCCAGCCCTAAAAAAAAGGCAGCAACGTTCGGGCATAATTATATACTAAAACTATGCCGCCCTAAAATTTTTGAAACAGCTTGATGAATTCTAGGTATATAGTGAGAGAAACCTCAGAGAGGCTTAATAATTTCTCATACAACTCCTTTCAAAATTTAAAACTTTCGAAAAATTTAGAAGAAAAAGTCCCCAAAATAAGGATAATCTCATTCCTAAGAGCTTATGCTTTAAAGATTCTCTTGTGTTTATTTAAAAAATCCTTTTAAACTTTATTACTGCTTGCTCAATAAGAGACAACTTGGTTCTATCCTAAGAAATAAGGGGAATGAAATAAAGCCACGTATGTAACTGAATGATTCCTAAAGGTTCTGATTTAAAAAATGTAGAAGAAAAAAAAGACGGACTCAGCAAGAAAATCTGCCAGCTATAAACTATTTTAATCTACTGTAGCAATTAATCAATCTGTAAATAAGGATTTTCAAGAATCTTCTTTGAAAGATTTTTTTTTAGTAATTTACAATATATCCAGAGAGGTTGAATCACATTTATAAAAATCATTTCTCTAAAAAACAATAAAGAACATAATAACCTGGCTCCAGGTGTTTACCTTCTTCTTCAATTGGTAATATGCTGGTGTTTCTCCTCAAAGATAAAGAATCTTCATCTTCTTCATAATTTTCTTAAAATAAGAAAATTTTAGTAGTTATGTCTGTAATATAATCAAGCACTTGAATTTTTCAAACCCCGCTTTATTTATTTGAACACCTAAATGAGAGTTTGCTTTTTGTAGGTAAACTTTTCATCAACCACATGTACTTAAAGTTCTGTTAATGGTACAAAGAGGTAATAAAGTTCTCCTGTGATTTGCCTCCCTCTCTCCTGGTCTGCGATTAGTAGTGTACAGCATAAATACCAGAATGGTCAACAGTCTGAGAAATGAAACACACTTTCAAACCAACAGCCTGACTTCTACCAATAAATACTTGCATCAGGGAGCTACATGAGGATTTCAGTAATTTTCAGAGATATCCACGTACAAACAGCTTATGAATGACATTTCTAAACGTGGAAATAGGAGTCTCATGGTCTACTGACTGAGCTAGCCAAGCCTACACATTGAATTAAAGTTGATTCCATCAAGGAAAGGGTGGGCATTTAGAAACATTATGGGGGTCACACACATAATCTAGGCAGAACATATTTCCCCCTTAAGAGAAAGTGTAGCAATGACATCCAAAAGCAAGGCAAGGACAGAAAGCAAATGACTGCACATGTTTCCAAATGAGAAGTGGTGACTGAATAAACAGGATAGAAATCTGCTTTATTTGGAAGCCCATTCTATAGTTAATGGATGCATCTCTGCTTCCAGTTAATCCCAACTTTATTAAATTCCCTTTTTACTTGGTTCATAATGAATAGTTAAGACGAAAAGTGACTCTTTAAATAATTTCAGAATTAGAAAAAATACAAAATGATGTTAAGAGCCTAACTGAAAACCAGATTCATGTGGCCTTACCTTTGCTTACGCTTGCATTAACAGGAGACAAAACTGCATCTTTTGTGATGTCCTCCCGTGACGCAAGCTCAGCGTCCTGCTTTGTTCCTCTCCTCATTAATGTCAGGTGAACAGTCTGTCCTGTGTGTCGCAACACCTCTACTGCTTGTTGATTGGTAAAACCCTGAAGGTTTGTGCCATCTACCTATGATAAGAACAAGACATGTTAAAAATAAAAGGATAGTTGTATTACCAACCCACGAAACACACAGTTACTGCTTGTCAGTGAGAACAACATTGGGAATGAGTATTCCCCTAGGTGGGGGGATGGGCTAAAACCTGTCTGGGGACCAGTACTGGCTCAGACGCACTGGAATCATGCAGGAGTGTTTCATCTGTTTTAATACAAACTAAGGGGTCTCACTTCCAGAAATTATGAGCCAGCGAGTCTAGAGAGGGGGCCAGGATTCTCCACCTTTTAAAATATTCTTTTATATTTCTTAGGGGATCCTAATGCACAGTCAAGTCTGGAAGTCAGTACTATACAGAGGTATAGAAGACAGTGAGGGAAGTGGTTACTGAGAGTGCTGACAAATTCCGAAATCATACTTACACTGGCTTTAAAAAAAGAAAGACGACAAAACTACCTTCCTTTTTATTTCTTTGCCTCTTCAAAAAATATCTTCCCTTTTTCTAGTTCACAAATGACAAAACACTTGACAGTGCCCCTGTGACCTTTCCAAACTACAGATATGATCCCATCACCCCACCCGGCCTTTCGTAGAACACTCCTTGAGACAACGCTCCAAATTCTCAACAAGGCTTAGGATGGCCGTGTCAACCCCACCTCCCATCACCAACCTCATCTTGCACGATGCTGCCTATTTCTCTGCACTCCAGCCCCAGAGGATCATTTCCATTTCTCTGACCTGCAGTGCTCCCTTCAGCCGTGAGGTCTCTGCAAGTTCTGTTCCCTCAGTCTAGACTCTCTGGACAGCCTGCTCCAGCCCATGCTCTTTCTTATCTATTTACTTAGAAAATGCCCATAAGTACTTTAGATCTCAGTTCTATAGTTATTTCCACAATTAAGCTATCTTGATGCCCCTGACTTTAGTCAAAGTCCCCTTTACCATTTCTCCTTCACAGCACTTTTCAGAAATTTAATTTTACATTGTCTGTCATTATTTGGTTTATTTCTGCATCCTCCAAGAGGACAGGCTCTGTGTGTCATCAAAACACAGTGCTGGGAATTCCCTCGTGGTCCAGTGGTTAGGACTCCACGCTCTCACTGCCAATGGCCTGGGTTCGATCCCTGGCCAGGGAACTAAGAGCCCACAGGCCGTGCGGCCACCAAAAAAAAAAAACAAAACAAAACAGTGCTGTTCACACAGTAGATATTCACAAATGAGAAATGAGAAACTGGCTCATACATCAAAGATTTCTTTGGAAAGCAAATTATATTTTTGAATAAATAAATGCAGATTATAACACCTTATTTTTAAAAATACATAAAATTTAAAAACAGTTTGGAAAACTGGAACAATAAATTTAATGTTGAAATTCAAAGTCACTGATATTCCTTTTGAATTGTGAAATGGCTATAAAATGGCTATTAAGTGTCATGCTTTTCTGAGCACAGTGCTGACCACGTTAGGCACTCAAATATTTACTAAATGAATGAGAACTACAATAAAGACCTAGATCAGTGATCTCCAAGATGAAGTACCCTTACTGCAGAGGTTTTCTGGAAGAATATAATAAAACTCTTAATTAAACATATTTTAAATCTCATTTGTTTTATACACACACATATATAATACATACATTAACGATGTATATAAAACAATATATATAATACATATAAAACAACATATAACATATATGAATCATATATCATATATGAATATATAGAGAGGAGAAAAGAGGAAGGAGAAAGGGGTAGTTTATAGATAGATAGATAGATACAGATTTTTTTACCAATGGGAATATTCAATCAGAAACCTAGAGACCTCTAATCTAAATGATCAATTGGACTTCAGAAGTTACTTAAGTTTTGTATGATACTTTTGAGCTAAATGGCAACTTGCACATAGGTGTCTAACACTCTCCTCTTTCCTCCCACCACCACCTTGTTGATTCCCTCTTGGAAAGACTAGTAAAAATATAATAACAGAGAAAATACCATAACAAAACTGGAAACAATGGAAGAAGACAAGTCCCTATACCAGTAACTTGGAGGAACTTCTATGAGGAATGGTCTGAACATGACGAGATTGAAGGCAGGCCAGCTGGATCTCTACATTTGAGGGAATAGTTTCTCTTGTCTGTAAGATGAAACTTCAGTAAAATCCAACAACTGCCCTTCATTAAAAGGAGGAAGTCACATGGTACATGTGGACCCTAACCAGTGATTCTAAAAACTACACCAAGTGCTAGAGGTCACACCAAGCTGGGAGCATGGGGCAGCACAGAATTACATATGTGCAGTGAAGTCACACTATGCACACACATGCATACGCACACAACCCCAACTAACTCCTGGTTACACAACACACACAGAAAACTATCTCTTACTATAGAGAGGCAACGTTCCCCATTGTGGTTTCCCGGTTTCCTCTCTATTCTATTAATCTACAAGTGAAACTGACTAAATTTAAACTTTCCCCTTCCTTCTTGCTTTGTCAATTCCTGAATTATTTGTACAAAAATCCATCTCTACTCCCTTTTGTACAAGCACAGTTCTCACTGAGATCTCTGAGAATAACTAAAGGTCACAAGAATAAAATACCACAGTCCAAAAGAAGGCAAGTGCCCTGAAGCATCAGTACAAACATCTTCCAATGAGACTGTCACTGCAGTGAACAGGAAAAAAGGTATTTTCTGAAACTTCCCTTCAAAGGAATTCATAATTCATTATATTGATGGAAATAGGGATTATACGTACAAAGAAGGAACAAGTATCTACCAAAAAAGAAAAAGAAAACTGTTACAATGAAGGCAGTCAACAGGATTTTAAATACTGCAAAAACAAAGTCAAGGAATGGAAGACAGGAATATGCAATTTTCCCATATTTCAGAGGACAAGAATAAATAGATAAAAATGGTCAGGGAAATAAGACTGAAGACATAATGTGGCTGATCTAGAAAATCAATATAATTGTGAAAAGAAATACAAGGAGAAGAGAATAATTGAGGAAAAAATAATCAAAGAAATGATTAGTAGATAAAGAAATCTGCCTCTATAAATCAGAGGTATATGAAAAACAAGGGGAAAAAAACGAACACCGGACATATCCTGGTTAAATTCTTAGATTTCAAAAATCAAAAGAAAAAAATCTATCAGCATCTAGGCAACAGAGTGAGCAGGTTATCCTCTGTGAAAGAAATTACAAACCCAAAATTTTATATTCAGTGTTAACATATGTGAAAATGGAAATTATGTTTGAGATGCTATGATTATTTATATCCTATACCGTGTTGTGAGATGGCCACCATGCAGAAATTTAAATTAACTGGTCAAGAATTATAATTTGTACACATTTAGGGCATAAATGGGCTGGGTTGTTAGAGATTAGGAAAAATTTAAAGGAGGTTTGTTTTGTTTTTTTCTAGAGAGAAGAGTGCTGTAAGTCCCCACTCCACCTAGATGTTTAGCCTTTGACCACAAGTCAGAAGAGCTGTGTCACAAGTTGTAGGGAAGAAGGTAGTAGATTGTGTCTAGCTCTGTAAGGAGGTTAAGGGAGAGGCTGTTTAACTGCTCTGAAAGTGAAGCAAGAGAAAATTGCTATTATGTTGAGAACTGCTCAACAGCCTAACTCTGTCTGGGCACAGACCAGAAGGGGACCACACACACACACAGACACACACACACACACACAAGACAGCCAGGCTGGAGCCATCTTGAAACCTACCCAAGAGTACCCCTAGGGAATAACGGTACCCCCAAAGAGAGAATCTGTGGAGCAGAATGCTGAGAAACCAGGGCCAAAGGGAAGAAGAGTCAGTCAGATGAAAAAAATCCACCATCTGTCATGGAAAGTTCAAATATCTCCACGAGGATCTCTCAGGAATCCAAGAAGGAACCCTAAATGACAGTCGGTTTTGAATATCCTCCAGGTTCACTCAGTACAAAGCCATCTTACAACAGTGTCAGTCAAGGATGAAGTGTCTTACTGTCTTTTCCTCTCTTCCTTCTCTCACCTTTTACACTGGTAAGAGTCAGAAAGCACAATGAGGAGGTGAGGGAGGAAAAGAAAAGCTAGGTAGGGAAGACATACTGGAGAGTGCATTCTCTATCCCTACGTAAGCCATCAGTTCATAGCAGGCTTCTGGGAGGCCAGGGAGGCAGTCTGAAATTAGATTATTATTTAGGATGGGAAATTTTTAATACTAAATTGGGGTTGTATTTGGTGATTTTTCATTGGCCATAGGGCATTTTACTCTCTAAGAACAATGTGTAAGTCATGGCACTTGCCTAAGATTTCTTCCAGGGAAAAGGGAAGACCCTTCCCTATAAAAAAATTAAAAGAGAGTTGATGACAAAATTTCCAAGGTTGTTTAAGATTATCCCCCCTAAGTCTTCCTTATGCAAAGTCTATGTTATCCCCAGCCAAATCATCCAAGTGTGCAAAGGCAACAGAAGAGGTTATCAGACAGAAAAGGTTCAGAAAGTCTACCAACACATTCTTTCATTTAAAATTTACTAAAAAAACACTTTAGCTGACTAAGAGATTAATCAGATTTAAAATTCAACATAAGAAAATAGTGGCATACAAGATCCAGTGCTGAGTAATAAAATAAGTAAAATTCAAATCTAAATAATACTATTACAGCAAAGTCAAATGTTTCAAGTCTTGATCCATAAAAGATATCCAAAGTGGTGTGTAATACAGTTATTTATATTAGCAAGAAACTATAAACAACATAACTCTCCATGAATAAGGGTTACTTAAGTATATTATGACAGATTTATATGTGCTGATATGACTATACCTCCCAGGTATATTTCTAAGTAAAATAAACAATAAAAAGGTATAAACTAATATGATCCTTTTAAATGTAGATACATGGAAATTTTCTGAAAATTTAAATCATAAACTATTAAGAGTGGTTTCTATGAGAAGGGTTTTTTTAAGCCATGTTCAAATTTTATATTCTTTAGACTTCAAAGACAAAAATTAATCTAAGAGAAATAAACATGTTATTTACTCTCAGGGTAGTAAAGAAAAGGAGAAAAATCGCAACTCTGAGGTGCCATAAAAATTCTTAAAATGCACAGAACTTAAGCTGTTTCATCTCCAATAGATTTTTATGGCTCAATTTTTAAATTCAGTTTCACTAAGAAAAATCGAATGTATATGATTTTGTCTACTTAGTAGCAATAAAGTTCATTATGTAAAGGAAAAAAAACACATTTTTCTCTTTTTTTGAAAACCTGATGACCTGAATTTAAAAATATATTCCTTACACAAATGTCAGAGGTGGTAGGTACTAGCACAGAAGAAGTTGCTATAATGGAATAATTACGAACTTTTAAACCTAGACTTCGGTTCAAATTTCTCAGTATCTTCATCTGTAATATGAGAATAATGGTACCCACTTTCCCAAAATTACAGCGCATGGCACTTTGTACTGGAAAGATACTCAGAAACTGGTATTATTATTAATAAAGTGAAGAGGTGATTAATAAACATGAAAACCCCAAGCCCTATGGGAGCAGTTTCTGATCAACATAATTACACCCATCATACATATGAGACAAGGTCACCAAAACCTAAATCAGGGCTCAGGCCACCTCTGATCCCTCAATATCACAGGAAGAGAGTTAAGAGGTGGCTTCAGACCCAATTGTACCAGAGACAAAAGTGCTGTGGAACTAGGTGCAATCGCAGTAAATTGCCTATGTGCTATCTCAAGGAGAGATCCAACATCCTCATAACGTGCAGTGCAGATACCGCAATTAACAGGTGCAATAAGTAAGGGGAGAAATCCTAGTTAGAACAAATGGAAAAGCCCAGCTCCTTAGCACACTCAATCTAGCTGGCCAAGCCCTCCTCCAACATGGCCTATACCTATACACACATACAAAACTTGGGACTATTAACAAAGTCACAGAATACCAAAGGCAACACTTGATACCTTTCCTTATTTATCAACATATGCTTGTTTAATATTTTTTTAAATCAGATGTTAATTCTATACTGCTTTTATCAAGGATCTCTGTATACCAATCTAAAAAAATGAGTATATGAGTTTATCTAATGACAAGGTTGGTCAACTTTAAAAAAAATAGTCCTTTTATTAAATAATTCCTATACAGAATACCAATATATAATGTGGAAAAAAAGTCTCTATTCCCCGCCCCGTAATGTCTACAGTGAAACTCTAGGGGTCAACAGAGCACAATTTGTAAAACAGGGATCTTATAACAAAAGAGTTAATGTTTCAAAATAATACATCCTCAAAATAGTAGGAAATAATTTCTTAATCTTCTCACCACCTCAACAATTACAAAATAAAAACAGAGTATAGTTCCAAATAGCTGCTGCTAGGACAAAATTGAAAAAAAAAATCAAACACAGCAGCTGTGAAAAGCAACTAGTGTGAAGAACTAGTGTGAAGAACTTTCCTACCCGTATCTCAAAAGCCCACAAGACGATGGTATTTTGCACAAAATTAATGCATGATCAAAAGTACTGCATGATGTTCCTTAAAAGTCGAGGTGCTTCCAACTTTGAAGTAAGAGAATGTTGCTAAAAATTAAAAATCATAACATTGATGACAGCAAAGACAGTGATTTTATTGAAAGCAAGAAAATACTTCAGAAGAAGGGTGCTTCCGCTTTTGAGTCAAAAATTTCCTTTAGCACTGATCTTGTCTAAGCAAAATTATATTTGAGATTCCACTTATATAAGAATGAAAATAATGACAAGCTTGAAAGGAAGCTTTTGTGAGACTTAAATGTGTAATCATTTCAGACCCTCAATAAATATTTGCTTAATTAAACTGTCCTTATGTGCCAAGCATACTATGTATTTTAAATAAATAACTCATTTGGTTTTCCTAAAAATCATACAAGGGAAGTGTCTTTATCCCAATTTTGTAGGTTAAGGAATCTTGCTTCTTGCTAAATGGTTAAACATGGAATTATATGATCCAGCATCTCCACTCCTAAGTATACACCCAGGAGAAATGAAAACATACATCCACACAAAAGTTTGTACATGAATGTTCACAGTGGCATTGTCCGTAATAGCCAAAAAGTGGAAACACCTCAAATGTCCATCAACTAATGAATGGATAAATAAAATGTGGTATGTCTATACAATGGAATATTATTCAGCTATAAAAAGAAATTAAGAATTGATACATGCTACAACATAGATGAACCTTGAAAACATCATGCTAAGCAAAAGAAGCAAATCACAAAGGACCACCTATTGAATGATTCCATTTACATGAAATGTCCAGAATAGGCAAATCTATTGAGATAGGAAGTAGATTGGTAGTTGTGTAGGGCTGGGAGGATGGAGGAATTAGGGAGTAACTGCTAATGGGATGGGGTTTCTTTTAAAGGTAATGAAAATGTTCTAAAATTGATTGTGATCATGAACGCACAACTGTAAATATACTAAAAGCTTCTGAATCATACACTTTAAATGGGTGAATTGTATGTTCTGTGAGTTATATCTCAAGAATGCTGGTTTTTAAAAAAGCTTTCTATTGGATTCAAATATATAGCCTGGGGGGCAAGTACATTAGCTATATATTCAATTTTTAATTCTTTATCAGATATGGATTTAGAATATGTATATATTCACTCTCTCCCTCTCCTTTTCCTCCAAAATAAAAAAAGTAAAGTAGTTAATTTTCATTGTATGTTAAAATAGAGATACAACAGGAAAGCTCTTTTCCAGGATATGACCAGCTTAGGTGGCACGCACAACTTGGTCTTTAGAGCAGATTTCAAGAGGTAAACAGGTGTAGTTAGGAGTTTTATAGAACAAAGTTCAAGAACAGTCACAGAGTTGCAATGTAGAAGCAAAGAGCAGAGACTGATAAAGGACATCTCTATCTTTTTGTTAAATGTGAAAGAAAACACAAAACATAAAATTTACTGTCTTATCCATTTTTAAGTATATAGTTCAGTAGTGTTAAGTATATTCATGTTGTCATATGATACATCTCCAGAACATTTTCATCTTGCAAAACTGAAACTATACCCACTGAACAACTTCTCCCCATTTCCCCCTCTAACCAGCCCCTCACAACAACTGTTCTACTTTCTGTTGCTATGACTTTTTGTGCCTGGCTTATTTCACTTAGCATAATGTTCTCAAGGTTTTGTTGTAGAATGTGACAGAATTTCCTTCTTTATAAGACTAAATAATATTTTGTTGTATGTATATACCACATTTTGTTTATCCATTCATCTGCAGATGGACCTCTGGGTCACTTACTCATCTTAGCTCTTGTGAATAATGCTGCAGTGAACAAGGACTCTTCTATCTTAACTACTATTAAGATCCCAAGGCGAAAACAGAGACTTCATTACACATAAACAAATATATATTAAGATAAATCAACATTCCCCAAAATGTACTCCAAAGAATATTAATATATGTTTGAGGGAAGAAAGAACATGATTACAAAAGTTTAGGAACCTCTGAAGTAAAAGAGTTAAACAAGTTTCTTTACTGGGAAACTTCTCAGTTTTTGAGTTTTCAATGTGCATTGTGGATCCCTAAGAAACGATATCACAGGCAGTTTTTCCTAAACTTATTTAACCAGAAAGCCCTTGATGCAGGGTCTCTGGGATTCATGTTCTGAGAAGTAGTTAGGGTAGTCCAGTTTCCACTGAACACTGAACTGAAAGTTGGATTCTTTTTATACTACCTTGAATAGCTATATGGTCAAAACATACTAGTGTTACTAGGATACAATTATGAGCTTGATCTAATCAAGAGGATCTGGCTTTATTTCTTTTATTCCTTTATAGTCTTACAGCTAAAAGGAGCCCTGGTCATGGTGCCAACAAAAATAGTGTCATTCTGCTGATGTAAAAAAATGCACACAACCCAATTTCAGATTCAAGTACACTAAAAGTGATAATGTCTGGTCTTTAGTTTTGGAGCATCTGCAGCTAAAATACAAGTATGAGTATTAATGTACCAAACTCATTAAAACCAGAAAGCAGATGTACCAGCAGTTATTCAAGAAAGTGTCCCACCTTTAGAAATGGCATCAATAAAGCTTCTATCCAATGCTCTGACTTCCACAAAATAATGAGTAATTGTGATGACAGCTCAAACCACCAAAGCAAGTTTCAATTAGTATAGAGCTACCTGTAGTTCTCAAAACTGCGTGAACTAGGAGAATGCATCTCTCAACCATGAAAATTAACAAAGCTGTTATTAAATGTGTACTTACTGCTATAATTTGGTCTCCAATTTGGATTCTTCCATCATGTTCAACAGCACTGCTCTTTGTAATGCTCTTTACAAAGATTCCTGAAGGTTCTAAGATTAGAAATAGGTTTGTTTTTGCTTTGTTTTGCTTTACTATTTACAAAGCACACTCAAACAATACCCATCCTCCATTCTCCAAATATAAAATCCTAATTCTGCACAGATATAAATCAACCAACCACACAAAAAAACCCACTAGTAGAAACTTACGCTACAGAAAAAGACAATGGTTTTGTCTGTCTGAAATAAAATAACAGTCGCCTGCACTAAATTATTCCTAAGGAAGATTTCCATCAGTTTATGACAATCGGAAAATACATTATGTTGATTCAATATTTCATAAGACAAAGATATTGGAGGCAATTGCCAAGATGAAAGATATAGAATATTAATGTTTAAAAACTACCTAATTTTTTATCTCCAATGTAACCAGCAATGGTAATTCCTAATCCTTGGACATTTTTAGTGAGTTCTACATCAAATGTCTCATTTTCTTCACTTTTCTGAGTAGAAGCATCAACCTAAAATAAAATTGATAAATAAATATACACATAAATAAACATGTAAACAAACAAGATAATCTTTTTTTAAGCCACAATCTTTAGAAATAATATGATGTAATTGAGTGTTAGAGAACTCAGCTAGAAAATTATAGAGTAGGATTACTCCTTCAATCTTGACAACTTGGACTGAGCATCACATTTTTACTCAGAAGGAATGTCAAGAGTAGAGCTGAACACCCCCAGCAGAGAAATATATTATTGTCTGCGCATGCAAAATGTAAAAAATTAAACAGTTTCTTATTAACAAATTCTATTTTCAGGGATGGCTCATCTTCAGTTTTGAAGAAGTTAGGATGTAATACAGTTAAAATAACTCATACTTTGAATCCACATCAACAAGTTCAAATCTAGCTTTGCCACTGAATTTTTCTAAGCATCACTTTGCTCAACTGTCTATCAGGAATAAGAACAAGTCCAGCTAACAATTACTGAGCAGTTTCTATATAACAGACACCTGTCATGTCTCAATTCATTTACTCCTCAGAATAAGCCTATGAGGTAGGTACAATTACTGTCAATTTTTCTCTGGGGAAACTGAGGAACACAAACTTTTCCAAGGACAAACAGCAATCTAGTAGAGGCAGAATTCAAATGTAGGTAGGCTGGTTGCAGAACCCCTGCTCTTAAAAGCTGCACAGTATGTAAATTCCTCCTAGAATGTAGGGGCCATACTGCCCACTCAAGACATGCTGTTATTACTATCTTAAGTTGAAAGCTGATTCTAACACCATGAATGTGAATCTATCCTCCAGATATACTATTAATGGACTGATGATTATTTTGAAAGCCAGTGAAATGTACCAAACAGCTAATTAAAACTATCCTTGTATTTGCTTGATAAATTCAAACTTTAATACAAACAGCTTTTTAGAAGGAAAGAATGCCTTTCCACATTGATTTCCTTCATTCCTGGAGTGGTACCTGAAAGCAGATTTCTCTAATATGTAGACTTGTTATTATGTATTGGACTGAAGGGCAAGGCTCCCTGAATAAAGCATGAATGAACTAGCTCAGTAAGTCATCAATAAGTTGTTGGCATTATATGCTAGTGTGGTGTCAGCAGATTCCACAGAGAACCCTAGGAAGATAACAGAAGAATGAAGTCTTTGGTTTGAATGGACATGCAGGTTGGGGTGAGATGGTAATGCTTTCTGATTTTCTTTAAGCACACTCTGTATCTCACTGATAAGTCACCTAAATGAGATATAATTTTATAGTAAAGTTTTATTTTTTTCATTGCACATAATTATCTGTGCAAACTTAGCAAAAGTTTAAAGTTTAGATAATTACAAGAAAATGACAGGATGAAATCTGCTTCAATTGAAACAAATGTGTCTTCTATTTTTAATAAGACTTATGCAAGTGCTATTTTAGAGGGTGGCAATTTGACTATCGAATGGTTTTAAAAGGGGCACAAGCTTCACAAATGATGATATGCACAGAATAGATACTTTTCTAAGCTTTCAATTACATCAAGTGGTTTTTGGTATTGCATTCATTTATATATTGCTGAATAAAATGTTTTGTTTACCACAAAAGAATGCCATTTAAATACTTTCATAAACAGGCTTTCTTTCTTTACTTCTTTCTCCCTGCAAAAAATAGCAATGAAACTCAATCCTAAAAACAACAGAATCATGGAAATTTCAAGTGTTCTAATAAAGTTTTAAAGGGCTTGTGGAAGAGGTTAGAATATTAAAAAAAAGAATTTGTAGCAACTGTTTAGAAAATAACTGTTTTTAGATCTATAAGAAAGGAATGTAGAACTTGCATTTGCTATGAAGCTCATATAGAAATTGGTCGTAATTCTCTTCTTACATATTTAAGAAATTTCTGGATAAAATTATTTTGTTGATATTTAATCCACTATCATCTTGTGACCTGAACTATTTGAGATAACCATTACATTATAATAATTTTGAAACATTCTAGCTTTTTTCATATCAAGTTAAGAACAAAGATGGAATGCTCTGCCTATGAATACAGCTTTTGTTACAACCCTGAAAGCATAACTTTTCTCTAAAAAAAATTATATAACTGGGTCAAGAATAGCGACTTATTACAAATCTGGTAACAATTATATGACATACCTGAAAACAACAATGAAAGGTTTTAGTAAGCTTTATTTATCCACCTTGCCCACAAAAAAGACGCTAAGAAGCAAGGTGTTGAAAGGGCATGATTGGAACTTACAGCCCACCTTACAGAAACACTTCTAAATAAGAAAAAGATAGAATTAAATGTTTTAGGTATTAGTAGTAAATAATTCTTTAAAATTTATCCATACTTCAAAACATTTTCCTCATAAATGTGCTTAGAGAAAAATCAAAAACAGTAATCTGGAATTTTTAAGCAATCTATCTTTCATCTGTTAGACATTATTCCTATTTAATAAACTATTATTAGTGCTGAAACATCATTACATTTGAATTTTGTTTCATTCTTTAGCACTAATACACTAACATTAATAAGTCTAGTTTCGGACTTCCCTGGTGGTGCAGTGGTTAAGAATCCGCCTGCCAATGCAGGAGACACGGGTTCAAGCCCTGGTCTGGGAAGATCCCACATGCCACGGAGCAACTAAGCCCGTGCGCCACAAGTACTGAAGCCCACGTGCCTAGAGCCCATGCTCCGCAACAAAAGAAGCCACCACAAAGAGAAGCCTGACACTGCAACGAAGGGTAGCCTGGCTCGCCGCAACTGGAGAAAGCCCACGCACAGCAACAAAGATCCAACAGAGTCAAAAATAAATAAATAAATAAATTTTTAAAAAAATAATAATAAGTCTAGTTTCTAAATAAACACCACTGTCATCTAAGTGCTACAGTCTATGACTTTCCCATTAACTGCTTTTATCTCCTTACCCGCATCTCTGGTGTAGAAGATGGGGATGAGGAAAGCGTGATGCCCAAAGAGGTGGGCACCGTTGGTTCTTCCATGGCACCTCTTGCAATCATCAATTTGACTCTATTTCCACACTGTCTGAGGACCTGGGCTACTTGCTCACTGCTCATTCCTGCTAGATCTGTGTCACCAATCTTTAGAATGTGGTCTCCACTGCATAATCGCCCATGCTGAATAAAAAGGGATTGATTAGTCAGATTGTTGTTGTTATTATTATTTACTTCATCAGAGAAATCCCTCATTTAGAGGGAACGGGAGTAATAACAAAAAAAGAGCTATTGCATGAATTACCAATCATGGTACATTAAACATGTGGTTGTAATGTTAACTGTCTTTTGAAGCATCCTAACTTCATTAAATGTGATATAAGTAAATGAAATTCATAAATATTCTTTAAATCAATAATTGGTATGAGCTTTTCAATTTGATGTCTACCCACTCGATGCAAGAAAGCACTAGTCTTTCTGTGAATTTTTTGAGGGATACAATAAAGAGAAAATGCCACTAAGGAAAGATGAAGTATAACTCACTTCACAAATATATATAACTCAAAATACAGTATCAACCACAAAAAAGCACTGAGTTAATACCACAATTTTCTGCCTTGCCATTTCAGTTATAAACATCCCTAAAAAACTCATTTGCAGATGAAATCTTTGTGAGACTTAAATTCAGATAAACCAGGGAAGTGAACAGCAGTCTGGTAAGCCTCCATACAGGCACTGTCCACTAGAACTTTCTGCAGTGATGAAATGTTCTGCATTGTCCAATATGGAAGCTACAAGCAACATATTGCTCTAGAGCACTTGAAATATAGCTCGTCTAATGGAGGAACTGGGGTGGTAATTTTATTTAATTTTAATTAATTCAAATTTGAATTTAAAAAGTGATATGTGGCCAGTACCTACAGTATTAGACAGTGCAGTTCTATACACAAGGTAAAGCTGATTTATCACAAGCCTGTCAAATAGAGAAATTTCACTGGATACTGCATGATACTGGCTAATGTTTAAAAGGAAGAAAACGCACATACTATTGAGTTACTCTCAATAATTGATAAGGTTACCTCTATTGATAAGGCTGCCCATAAATCTGCCTTTCATTTGCCAATATGAAAAATATTTGATGCACGTGACTTACGTTCAAATACACATGCAAAAGCAAACAGCTTTATATACAAAACATTATAACCAAGGCAAAAGAGACACTAGAACTTGTCAAATTAAAACGTAAATCATAATTAGTAACTTTACAATTTTCTCACATACGCTCCAACAACTTTACATAGCATAAATGGCAGTGCTTTAATGAACTACTCTAAGAGATAAAAACAGGCTGTACTTCATATACAAAGATGACACCAGTGACCCATCACTAAAGGGACAAGATGAATCTTGCTTTTCTCCCCTCAGTAATGAAGTATTCTTTTTTCCATAATACCTTGTGGCTATAAAACAGATGAGTAGGCTTATAAACGTGATTTACAATCATAAAATAAAGGATATATACCTCTACAATGATCAAAACCACAACCTGGGCTTTAGTCTGTGATTCTAAAGAGTCTTAAGATCACTGTCTGTAACTGTAACTGAAAATCAAGGTCTCTCTTGAAATGTATTTCTCCCCAGGTCTAAGAAAAACATTTTACATACAAGCTCAGCAAAATAGAAGATTCTGACATTGTCTAAAGCCAAAGTCTCTTCTTTCTAACGGAAATGAAAAAGATGAAAGTGTATTTTTGATAAAACATAAAAAATCTGCTGGAGTGGCTTACCTGATCAGCTACTCCTCCAGGCAGGATGGTTTTCACGATCACGCCAGTTGCTTTTCCTCCTACAATGCCAAATCCCAGACCAGAGCCGTCATTTACCAATTCAATAGTCTCCACGTGCTGCCAGTGAACCTGAAAACAAAGCCCCCATATGAATTTGTAAACATTTTACGAAAAACTAAGATTTTTATTACAGTTGACATCTCTATGAATATTATTTTGTGATTAGTATTAAATAACTAAGTGCAGACATAATAATGAGCTTTAACAGGGTCCCTTTTATTTAGTACACTTCTCTTTTAATATGTTGTTACTGCTACTGACATAACCATTCTTGAAATTATCAATACATCATTATAGTGACTGCATTTAACCAGGTAAAGAGAGATTTGCAAGATCCTTTGTAGAACTTAAAAAAAAAAGGGATGATCAAGGAAAAACTGTTAGCTGTTAAGAACTTCTTCTGCATAAACCCTATTGCACAAGATTCCAAACGAAATGACCTCTTAAAGTCACTGACAGCTGTCAGTGACTTTACAAAGCAAAATCAAGATTTTATTTGCTTACCAATAGAGTCAAAAATTTTTTTTTCCTTTTTTCTTTTTTTTAAAGAGCTCGTACTCTGATAAGATCAATAAGATTGGTTGTTTTTTTTTTTTAATTTATTTTTTGGCTGCACAGCACGGCATGAGGGATTTTATTTCCCAGACCAGGGATTGAACCCGGGCCCTTGGCAGTGGAAGTGCGAAGTCTTAACCAGTGGACCGCCAGGGAAGTCCCTAGAGTAAACTTTTTTAAGGGACTAAATTTTTTTTTTTTTTTTTTTTTTTTAAGGAATGATGTCAAGTAAAAAGGCTACATAAAGAAAGGTAACAATCCCATTCACCATTGCAACAAAAAGAATAAAATACCTAGGAATAAACCTACCTAAGGAGGTAAAAGACCTGTGCTCAGAAAACTATAAGACACTGATGAAAGAAATCAAAGATGACACAAACAGAGGAGAGATATACCATGTTCTTGGATTGGAAGAATCAATATTGTGAAAATGACTATACTACACAAAGCAATCTACAGA
Organism: Balaenoptera musculus; assembly: GCF_009873245.2. Lineage (NCBI taxonomy): Eukaryota > Metazoa > Chordata > Mammalia > Artiodactyla > Balaenopteridae > Balaenoptera > Balaenoptera musculus. The sequence goes on along the minus strand of NC_045790.1, from coordinate 53,363,987 downwards.
TTCAATGCAATCCCTATCAAATTACCAATGGCATCTTTTACAGAACTAGAACAAAAACTCTTAAAATTTGTATGGAGACACAAAAGACCCGGAACAGCCAAAGCAATCTTGAGGGAAAAAAATGGAGCTGGAGGAATCAGACTCCCTGTCTTCAGAATATACTACAAAGCTACAGTAATCAAGACAACATGGGGCTTCCCTGGTGGCACAGTGGTTGAGAATCTGCCTGCCAATCCAGGGGACACGGGTTCGAGCCCTGGTCTGGGAAGATCCCACATGCTGCGGAGCAACTAGGCCCATGAGCCACAACTGCTGAGCCTGCGTGTCTGGAGCCTGTGCTCCGCAACAAGAGAGGCCGCGATAGTGAGTGGCCCCCACTTGCCGCAACTAGAGAAAGCCCTCACACAGAAACGAAGACCCAACACAGCCATAAATAAATAAATAAATAAATAAATAAAATTAAAAAAAAAAAAAAGACAATATGGTACTGGCACAAAAACAGAAATATAGATCAATGGAACAGGATAGAAAGCCCAGAGATAAACCACGCACCTATGGTCAACTAATCTATGACAAAGGAGGCAAGGATATACAATGGAGAAAAGACAGTCTCTTCAGTAAGTGGTGCTGGGAAAACTGGACAGCTACATGTAAAAGAATGAAATTAGAACACTCCCTAACACCATACACAAAAGTAAACTCAAAATGGATTAAAGACCTAAATGTAAGACTGGACACTATAAAACTCTCAGAGGAAAACACAGGAAGAACACTCTTTGACATAAATCACAGCAAGATCCTTTTTGACCCACCTCCTAGAGGAATGGAAATAAAAACAAAATAAACAAATGGAACAGAATGAAACTAAAAAGCTTTTGCACAGCAAGGGAAACTATAAACAAGATGAAAAGACAACCCTCAGAATGGGAGAAAATATTTGCAAATGAATCAACGGACAAAGGATTGACCTCCAAAACATATAAACAGCTCATGCAGCTCAGTATTAAAAAAACAAACAACCCAATCCAAAAATGGGAAGAAGACATAAATAGACATTTCTCCAAAGAAGACATACAGATGGCCAAGAAGCACATGAAAAGCTGCTCAACGTCACTAATTATTAGAGAAATGCAAATCAAAACTACAATGAGGTATCACCTCACACCGGTCAGAATGGGCATATCAGAAAATGTACAAACAACAAATGCTGGAGAGGGTGTGGAGAAAAGGGAACCCTCCTGCACTGTTGGTGGGAATGTAAATTGATACAGCCACTATGGAGAACAGTATGGAGGTTCCTTAAAAAACTAAAAATAGAACTACCATATGACCCAGCAATCCCACCACTGGGCATATACCCTGAGGAAACCATAATTCAAAAAGATACCTGTACCACAATGTTCATTGCAGCTCTATTTACAGTAGCCAGGACATGGAAGCAACCTAAATGCCCATCGACAGACGAATGGTTAAAGATGTGGTATGTACATACAATGGAATATTACTCAGCCATTAAAAGGAATGAAATTGGGTCATTGGTAGAGGCAAGGATGGACCTAGGGACTGTCATACAGAGTGAAGTAAGTCAGAAAGAGAAGAACAAATACCGTATATTAACGCATATATGTGGAATCTAGAAAAATGGTACAGATGAACCAGTTTGCAAGGCAGAAATAGAGACACAGATGTAGAGAACAAACGTATGGACACCAACGGGGAAAGCGTGGCGAGGGGGGTGGTGGTGGGATGAACTGGGAGATTGGGATTGACATGTATACACTAATATGTATAAAATAGATAACTAATAAGAACCTGCTGTATAAAGAAAAATAATAAAATTTTTTTTAAAAAATTTTTTAGAAGCCATAAACTTAATCATAATTACATAAAAAATATTCCAGGCCACAGAGAGATACAACAAAAAGGGAAAAACCCAAGAAGTACAAAGAATCTACAGGAAGTGCGAACCCATACAAAACCTTAAAGAACTAGAAAAATACGTTCTGTTCTTCTTGAAAATCTGATGTACTCACCGGATTAGAGTGAGCTGAAATTGTGCTGGCTGCAGATGGAGAACGGGAAACTATGGGGCTGATGAGCTGAGGCAATGAGCCTCTGGCAATAACCAGCTTGACAGTATCTTTGGCTTTCTGCAGGATGCTGATGGCCTGCTGATGTGTAATTGTCTGATCAAGTGCCTGTCCGTTAATAGCAAGGATCTGATCAGTTTCCTTCAATCTTCCATCTCTAAGAATGAAAAAGGGGGTAAAAGATAACTAACAGCTCTCAAAAAAACGACAGCTTCTTTGGCATGCATTTTCAGGTTATTTTTAATTCTATTTTCTCATGTCCACACTATGAAAGCTTTTTCCTGCAGCTGCACTTCTAAAAATATTTTTTCTATTTCTTTAATTTAGTATGTATATGAGATGGTGTTTACTATTGTGCCCAATCATTATGCTGTACACCTTAAACTTACATACTGCTGTATGTCAATTATGTCAAAATAAAAATGGAAGGGAAAATATATATGCTTTGGCTCCAGTTGACCTACCCCTAATCAACCCCTCCCAGTTAAAAGCGCCTTCTTTTCAGCTACCCACTCAACCTATACATTGTATTTTAGATGTTCCTATCCTCTACAAATGAAAGCAAAGATGTATATATTTACTTGTTGTTTTGAGTATATTAATAAAATATTGCTCAAATTATCATAGGCCATTTGTATACTTTTCTACAAAGTAATTTTAAAATCTAATCAAAAAGAGCCCATTTAATAGCAATGAGAGTACTGTCCTAGTCAAATTTTTCTTTCCTTACTAAAAAATGATTAAGTTACGACTATATTTAAAAGTAACTCTCCTTTCAAAGGACTTTCTTTTTATCGTAGCAATGTTAAGAATTTAATGATTTCTAAAAACTAGCTAATAACAGATTGTATTCAGTTTTTTGTCTGTTTTTGTTCATTTTTGTTCCTTGAAATTCTCCCAAGGTGAGCAGTACCTTCTGAATGTGGTATCAAAAACAGAAAAGAGGGCTTCCCTGGTGGCGCAGTGGTTAAGAATCTGCCTGCCAGGCAGGGGACACGGGTTCGAGCCCTGGTCTGGGAGGATCCCACATGCCGCGGAACAACTAAGTCCGTGCACCACAACTACTGAGCCTGCGCGTCTGGAGCCTGTGCTCCGCAATGGGAGAGGCCGCGACAGTGAGAGGCCTGCGCACCGCGATGAAGAGTGGCCCCGGCTCACCGCAACTGGAGAAAGCCCTCGCACAGAAACGAAGACCCAACACAGACAAAAATAAATTAATTAATTAATAAAATAAAAAAAAAAAAAAAAACCAGAAAAGACACAGTGACAGTCTCACCTGTGGGCCACACTGCCCTCCTGGATCTCCTGCACAAATATGCCCAGTTCTCCCCGGTTTTCACTCCTCAGTCCCACAACACTGAACCCAAGGCCTCCACATGGAGGTTTGAGGAGCTCAAAAACTTCTATTTGGCGACCCTGTTCAGGAAAAACAGCAAGAAATACAATTAAATGCAAATCACTGCACTTGCAATCATCTTATTAGTGGCATTAATCTGTTCTTTAAAAAAAAAAGAAATTAAAAATATTTTTTTCTAAGATAAACTTTATCACTCATCACCTAGAATGAGACATTTTATTTATACTGAAGAATATTTCTGAAACATAACATAAAATGCTCAGTTTAAAATATGATAATTAAAAAAAGGAATAGAAAAATCTCAGAACCACCTAAACCCACATAAATTCTACATCTTTGTCATTCCAATTTTTTCAGATATTATAAATGTCTTCATAAATAAGAATATAATATATACTTAAAATATACTTGATATATATTTAATGTATATATTTAACTAACATAATGTAAATATATATAAGTATTCTTCAAATTATCCAGGACCTCATTACATTCTTAAGATATTATACATTCTGTCGTTAACTATCAGGAAGAAATGCTCTTACCTGGGCCATATTTTTGATCAGTTGATCAAATTCATCACAAGCAGGTTTCCCATTGATGTGTGCAGTACCCAATCCTGTAAGAACTTCCAGATTCCCATTACTTGGGGATAATAAAAATGATTCATTTTGCAGAGTAGGAATTACAGCTGGGCTGAGATGTGGAATGTGGGCACATTCAACATTTGAAATTGTGGGAGTTGCAATGTTTACCTAAGAGTAATATGCAGACTATTAACAACTTTGTCATTCCATAAACTATTTCATAGGAATCATCCCAAGAGAGGTAATAATGAAGTACCTATGAAATTTCAAAATGTCCATACCCTTTTATTCTGCAACTCTATTTCAAGAAATTTATTTCAAGGAGAAAAATTAGAAAAATACACAAAGATGTAAATGCAAGGATGTTCAACACAGCACTATTTTTTAGGTGGAAAACATTTTAAAAACTAATTAAGTGAAAAGAATCAGGTTCAACTTCAAGGTACTCATTAAAACACACACAAAAACACATCCATACATATGTTTTTAAGTGAAAAAGCCTAGTTATTGAACAATAACAGTAAGTATAGTACAATTCAATGTACACTCAAAAAATGTTTACATGTGTATTAAACATCTGGAAGAATATATACCAAACCACCAACAGAACACTAGTTGTCCCCAAGAGATGGGATTCCAGAAGGCCATTAACTTACCATATTGCTTGAATTTTTATAACAACCTATGCAGTAAAGAATTTGGTCTTTCCCAAAAAGAAGCCTGGCCTTTGTCCTTACCTCATAGGAAGTAACTTCTAAACCCTTGGAATTTCCCAGATGATAGAAGTGTCTCTGTTATTCACGGTGGGCCCCAAGGCCACATGATATCCTCTCAAATTCTTAAACTAAGTCATCTCACATGGGCAATCAATCATGCCTATGAAATGATGTCCCAATAAAAACTCTGAACACCAGGCTCAGGTGAGCTTCCTGGGTTGGCAATACTCCATGTATACTGTCACACATCGAGTTTGGGAAGGGAACACTTCCTGAGGAAAATGGAAGCTTCACATCTGGAATCCTCTCAGACTCTGTGCTATGCGTCTCTTTCTTAGGTTAACTTTCGACCTGTATCCTTTCCCTATAATAGACCATAACCATGAGTCTTAACAGCTTTCAGTAGGTTCTATAGGTCCTTCTAATGAATTATTGAACCTGAGGGTGGTTTGGGGAACCTCCTGAATGTGCAGTTGGAATCAGAAGTGAGGATGGTATTGTGTGGACTCTTCCTTCCAACTTTGTATTTGGAGCTTAACTCCTTGCTGTTGGTGTCACAAGTCTAGGGAAGAGCTGCCAGTCTGGAGGACTATGCCCTCAAACCTCACAGTATGGTTAACTCCAGGTACAATGATATTAATAAACAACAACAAAATATTCTATAATTACTTGTATGTGCCTGTTATACAGAGCTAAATAATCTAATAATAATAAATAATAATATATTTATTAAATATTAATATATTTATAGAATATCTTATATAAAATCATATTGACATTAATATAGTAATATTAAATAATAATAAATGTGAATAATAAATATTACATTAAAGCTAAGCAATCATTAAAACAGTGCAAAGAGTCAATCCTAATTTTGTATTTCTATAGGGTGTCTGGAATGTAACTTTTAATTTACAATTAATCGTAAGAAAAGTTATATCAATGACACTTTTGGATCACTCTCTAAGCTCATCTCCCAGCACTCTGTCCTTCACTCACATAGCTCCAGCTATACTAACCACTTTACTGTTCCTCCAACTGCCAAGCTGCTCTCTCTAGCAGCCAAGTACGTCCTTCCCCCAAGTATCTACGTGCTTACATTTTTAGTTCATCCAAGTGCACTCAACATCAACTCAGAGAAGGCCTCCCTGACAACCCTAAGACTGCATCCCACCATTACGCTCCATGAGCTGACCCTGCCCTGTTTTTCTTCATGGTGCTTATTATTGCCTGGCATGCACCCTGCTGTCATGGAGCTCCCATCCCAATCTGCAGAGACAGACTAGAATGCAGAATTCTGCAGTGGAGGAATTTGACTATTTTATTCTCTGTTATATCCTCATCCTCTAGGAGAGTGTCTTGCACGGAGTTGGCATTCAATATACATCTGCAGAATAAATGTTTATCCATTCTTAAGGACCCACTCTGATCTAATCTGCCCAATGACCCTCCAAGAATCACTATTACCATTTTACAGATGACAAAATTACACAGTCACACACCTAGTTAAGTAGATTATGACCTAGATTTTTTCATCATGGTGCTACTGTCATCTTCGTATTATACACATAGCAAACAATCATTTAGATATCATTTCTGGGAATGAGACATTAGTAAATGTCTTCCATTGACAGAAGCAATCAAAATATTTCACAATTTATGTCACCAGTCCATGCTTAAGTTTGCCACCTGTCCTGAAAAATAAAACAGGAAACTCAGTAACTTACCAAAGTTACCAATAATTCACCATTTTATTGGCTATCTACAACCACAGATGTAAAAGAGATCAATGTATTTGAGGAAGAGGCTTTTGGGAATCCTTTCAAATGCTTATTTTAAAATCTACAGCAGGCATGATCAATTATTATTTTTTCAAAAGTAAGCTTCTTATGTCAAACCTGATTTTTTTTTAAACCTGAGCATAGCAACTTCAATAAAACTTCTGCCAGCAGAAGATACACTGTTCAGGTTGAAGCAGATGGCATCATGAAATCTGTGACAGGCTGAGGATCCCACACACCAGGACCTAATGCCTATGGTATGTTTGCATAGGGAAAAAATATTTGGAGTTTTGCTACAGTGAGCCAGGATGAACAAATCACATTATAAGCACAAAGAGTCTGTCTGTGTGAAGTTAACTGGTGAAACAGAAGCTCTGACACTATGCAAGACAAGGTGTGAAGGCATTGCAAGAGTAAAGTTATATATGCATATAAAGCTGTATGATATTGAATATCAATTGTCTTCTACAAATCTGTTAAAGGTTAACCAATGACAATGACTCCTCCTATCTCCTCCCAGCCACTGAGGTCTACATAAATGTAAAAGCAAAGAGATCACATACGTAAAAACTAAAATTTAATTATACCATCATACAAAAGGCTTGTTTTTAAATTTGAAAATTTATACCCATAGGAAAAAGCACAAAGGCACCTTGTGATTCTGCCATAGCTTTATTTTTTTTTTTTTTTTTTTAATTTTATTTATTTATTTATTTATTTATGGCTGTGTTGGGTCTTCGTTTCTGTGCGAGGGCTCTCTCCAGTTGCGGCAAGTGGGGGCCAATCTTCATCGCAGTGCGCGGGCCTCTCATTATCGCGGCCTCTCTTGTTGCGGAGCACAGGCTCCAGACGCGCAGGCTCAGCAATTGTGGCTCACGGGCCTAGTTGCTCTGCGGCATGTGGGATCTTCCCAGACCAGGGCTTGAACCCGTGTCCCCTGCATTGGCAGGCAGATTCTCAACCACTGCGCCACCAGGGAAGCCCCATAGCTTTATTAAAATGGCTTTCTGAACTATAATCTCTTTGAAGAACAAGAATGAATCTTCTTTGCCATGATAGGTCTGTTCATAACAGACATAGTATAAATGTTGAATAAAAAGAACTTGACTCCCATCTTGGCTTATAGAATATAAAATAAACAGAAGAAAACACAACTATCTGGTGATTTTTATATACAGGTAAACAATCTGTATAATTTATGGAAGTTGCTAGTAAATGAGCAAGAGTCACCAAATAATTTTCTGTTTTCTGTTTTGCTTCTGGCTATTTCAGTCTAAAAAGGTCTTTTATGTTCTTAGTAAATAAACATGCATTAATTTATGGATTCTAATTAGTGCTAACACTAAAACATAAATAAAAACTATGTAAGGTATTCAATTAAAAAGTTATCAAATTCTTTGTGAAGGGATAATATGAAACACCATCTCAGTATTTAGAAGGACAGGAGGAGCTCTATTAAAAGATGTAGTCAGAACCAGCAAAAGGTTCACTTACTCTAAAAGGTCAGATAAAGCAAAAATCATAACAAAGGACAAATATACAACTTAAGCACGTTATTTTAACTTAAAACACACGTACAGTTATTCACAAATATCTTGATATATGGGAGCTCCCACCCTCTTTCTTATATAAACCACATTCATATAATATGGACTGTTTTTTCAAATTTAGCCTCTTTACAAGGTGAAGCAAGAATCTGGACACTTGAGAAACAATTTCGGGATAGAAACCTTCTAGATTTTTATGATATTTTTCTTCAATGTTTCAGTTTCCTCTACACAACCAACTCACCAACAACTGTTTTATCAATTCATCTGTGTAGTCTTTCAAATGAATTTAAATAAGTTTTCACAGAAAAATATCTTTTGTCATAAATTTTATACTACATAATAAAGCCACACAAATATAAAAATATTATGACTGGCATAACTAGCTCTAAAATGACTTTTTAATAAATATACACTTACAGAAGCAAAGAGACAAGAAAATATCTGAGTAAACAAGTGTTTAGTGCTCCGGGCATCAGTCAATATGCACTACAGGAGAAAAGGACAGCATCTTTTTACGTAGCAAGCAACTTATCTGGACGTGTACTAAGAGAGCTGCCTCTTCTATAAGAGCATCCCGAGAAAACAAAAATTATCTTTAGTTCTATGTACAATTAAGCTCACCCTGTGGAAATAACTGTATCAGAATAACCCTTCCACTGAGATCATTGGAAAATTTGCATAAAAAGCTGTTTAAAAAAAAACTTTAAAAGATCAAAAGGAAACCATCACTTCTGCCATATTCTATTCATTAGAACTAAATCAGTAATCCCAGCCCATACTCAAGAAGGTATCACACAAGAGCACAAATACCAGAAAGTAGGGATTATTGGTGTCCAGCCTCCAGGCTGTCTATGATAGCACATCACAGTAAAGCAGCTGAAAGCCAAGACAGAGGGAAGATCTTAAAAGCCACCAGAGCAAAAACGGACCTTATATTCAAAGAATAAAGCTGACATTTGACTTCTCAAGTGAATCACTGAAAGACAGAAGAGAACTTAAAAATTAAAAAAACTGACAACCTGACATTTTCAGAACAACCCCCCACATACATACTCAACACACAAAGTATTGTCTCAGTTTTGTACAAAAGAAATACCAAAATAAATTCTTACACAAAAAGAAAATGATCCCTGATGGAATTTCCCTAATGCAGAAAAAACTGAAGAGTACAAAAAAGGGTTTAAAAATGTGAGTAAATCAACAGAAATTGCTTACAACACATAATCTAAAACTTCTGAAGTTTTAAATTCATGTTGAATTAAACTACATGAATAATTACACAACATATAGGAGGAGGGTAAATGGGGTGGAAAGGTATTAAGTTCCTTGCATTTTCCATGAAGTAGTGAAAGTACTAATTAAAGTAGAATCATATAAGTTAAGGATATATATATATCTGACGAAGGACTCATACCTAGAATATATAAAGAAAATTCAAAACTCAGGAATTTAAAAAATCCAATTAAAAAACGAACAAAAGACACAAAGAGACATCTCACCAAAGAGGATACACGGATGGCAAATAAGAACATAAAGGTGTTCAGCATCTTATCCATTAGAGAAATGCAAATTAGAAGCACAGAAAGATATCACTATATACCTAACAGAATAACTAAACAACAGCACATGCTGGTGAGGATGTGGAGAAAAACGAAACGCTCATACACTGCTGGTAGGAATGTAGAACAGTAGAGCCCCTCCGGAAAACAGTTTGGCTGTTTCTGAAAAAAAACCCTCAGTGCATATTTGCCATATGACCCAGCAACTGCACTCCTGGGCACTTATTACAGAGAAATGAAAACATATGTCCACACAAAAACATATACATAATTGCTCATAGCAGCTTCACCTATAAGAGTAAAAAACTGGAAACAAACAAAATGTCCCCCAGTAAGTACATCCATACCCAGAGTAATACTCAACAATGAGAAGGAGCAAAATATTAAGATACACAGAAACTTGGAGGGATTATGCTGAGTGAAAAAAAACAATTTTAAACAGTCACATACATTATGATTATATTTTTATAAGAGTCTTGAATTGATTAAATTATAGAGATGGAAAAGGGTGCCAGGGTTAGGGATGGTGTGGAGTACGGGGCTGGATATGAATATAAAGGGGTAGCAGAAGGGAGGTCTTTGTGGTGGTGAATAGATCAGTATTTAGATGGTGGTGGTAGTTACACAAATCTATACAAGTGGGAAAAAATGACACAAATTGAAAAAATTAACACACACTGTACCAGTATCAGTTTTGTGGTATGATATTTTACTGGAATTAAGATGTAACCATTGGAGGAAATTTGGTGAAGTATACATGGGACTATACATGTACTATATTGAAAACTTCCTGTGAATCTATACTTAATTCAAAATAATTTTTTTAAGTTAATTCAAATAGGTTAAGAATACTGACTATAATCTTTAGGGTGACCAATAAAAGAATAATAAAATGAAGTATAAATAACATGCTAATAGAAGAAGAAGATAATATTAACAAGTTAACTAATACAAAAAAGGCAAAAATGAATAAATAAGAAAATAAAAATGTTAAATTTAAATTTATCAATAATTACATTAAATATGAAGGGGTTAAATACTCAAAGTAAAAGACTAAAATTGTCAGATTGGAAAACACAGTAAAATCCAAATGTATACTGTTAACCAAAGACATAGATTAATGATAAAAAAAGAGATACAGAAAAGATGAAAGTAGAAAGATGGAAAAAAGATACACAACACTTACATTAACCAAAAGAAGCCTAATACAGCTAAACTTATATCAGACAAGTAGATTTTAAGAAGCATCTCTGGAGATAAAAAGGGACAATTCATAGAGATAAAGGGTCAATTCAACAGAAAGAAAAAACAATCTTAGTAATCTAAAAAGATAATCTCTAAACAGGTAGGGCAGGGACTTCCCTGGTGGTCCAGGGGTAAAGAATGCACCTGACAATGCAGGGGACGTGGGTTTGATACCTGCTCAGGGAACTAAGATCCCACATGATGCGGGGCAACTAAGCCTGAATGCCACAACTAGAGAAGAGAAAAACCCACACGCCACAGCAAGACAGAAGCCTGTGCGACACAACTAGAGGGAGGCCCACACACCACAACGAAGAGCCCGTGTGCCGCAACTAAGACCCAACGCAGCCAAACAAATAAATAAATAAATAATAAATCTTTAAAAAAAGAAAAAAAAAAAAAAACCAGGTAGGGTAAAAGGACTCAGAATCCAAATAAGAAATAGGCAAATCCACAATCATAATCAGAGTTTATAACAAATCTCTCTCGGTAACTTGACAGAATGAAAAAAAATCAATAAGGATATAGAAGATCTGAACAACATTCTAAATAAAGTTGACCTAATTGACAAATATAGAACATTGCACTCAACAACTGCTGAATGCTGAATTCTTTCCAAATACAAAGGAAATATTTATCTAAATAGACTATAGCTAGTTCAAAAAGCCAGTGTCAACAAACCCCAAAGAACAGATGACCTCTGATTACAGTAAATTAAGCTCGAAATCAATAACAGAAAGGTAACAAGAAAGCTAAAATATGTTAGTCAATTAAGCAACACATTTCCAAATAAAACATGGCTCAAAGCAATTATATTAAAAATTAAACATTTTGAATTAAATGATGATGAAGGTACAACATACCAAAATTGTGGGATGCAGCGAAAGCCATGCTTAGAAAGAAATTCATAGACTTAAATGGATATATTAGAAAAAGATGAAAGATTAAAAATCAATGAGCTGAGCATCTGTATCAAAAAGCTAAAATAAAACAGTATACCAAACCTGAAAAAAGGAAGAAAATAACATAGGTTAGACCAGAATTGAGGAAAATTTTTTAAAAATACAATAAAGAAATTCAAGAAAGCCAAAAGTTGGACTTTTAGAAGAAAAAGGATTAACAAAATAGATAAACCGCCAGGAATGTTTCAGAAATTGGACTTTATTATAAATTTTTAAAATTTTCTGGTCATCAAAAGATACAATTATGGGAGTCAAAAAGCAAAACACAAAGCAGAAAAAGACAGCTGTAATACATATGTCCAACAAAAACACTGTATTCAGAATATATAAAAAACCCTTGTCAGTCAATGAGAAAAGGACTGACAAAACAATAGAAAAGTGGGCAAAAAACTTAAACAGAAACTCCACAAAGGAGGATATTCAAATAACCAACAAGCATATGAGAAGGTACTCAACATCATCAGTCGTCAGGAAAATGCAAATTAAAACAATAATGTGATACTGCAAGTACCGCTAGAGTGGCTAAAATGGGGGGGGGGGAGGGGGAAAGAAAATTAAAGTTAGTGGTACCAAGTATAAGCAATGATATGGACAATGAGAATTTTCATACATTATAGTGAGAGCACAGACCTACAACTGCTTTGGGAAACAGTTGGGCAGAATCTACAAATGCTGAATATATACCTTAAGACCCAGAAATCTCACTCGTAAGTAAATATCCAAGAGAAATGCACACTTGTGAACATCAAAAGACACGTTAGAACATTCATGGCAATTTTATTTATAATACAGCCAAAAACTGGGGAAAAACCACAAAACTATAGTCAACAAAAGAAAGGAAAAATATATTCTAGTACATTCATGCAACGAAAAATGAAAAGAACAACAGCTACATACAACAACAAAAAAGAATCTCACAGACACAAAGCGAAGACAAAGAAGCCAGGTACAAAAGCATATGTACTCAGATTGCATTATATAAAATTCAAATACTTATCTATGGGATGAAGTCAAAATAGTGTATGATCTGACTTATATGTGGCATCTAAAAAAGCCAAACGCATAGAAACAAAGAGTAGATTGGTGGTTGCCAGGGGTTGGGAGAAATGGGGAGATGCTGGTTAAAGGATACAAACTTCCAGTTATAAGATGAAAAAATTCCAGGTATCTAACGTACAGCACGGTGACGATAGTTAACAATATTGTATTATATACTTGAAAGCTGCTAAGAGAATAGATTTTAAAAAGTCTTCACCTAACACACACATAAAGGGTTAATTACGTGAGGGGACAGATGTATTAACTAGCCTTACTGTGGTAAATACGGGTAGCAAATATTTCAAATATCACGTTGTACATCTTAAACTTACACAATATTATATGTCAACTATAACTCAAATAGGCTGGAAAAAATAGTGATTCCTTTGGGGTATTTAGGACTGACTGAGGGGACACAGAGATTATGATGGAGTGCTGGTAACTTTCTATACCTTGATTTATGGGGAAGGTTATGTGTACATTCAATTTGTAAAAAATCCTTGAGCCATATAATCTTCCCTTGATTGTATGTTTTTTCTCAATATTTTTTAAAGTTTACAAAGTAAGTGATACAATCAGAGCAGAGAACCTGGGGTACTCCAACGAATGATATAAACATACACTTCTCTTAAAGAAAGAGGTAGTAGGAATAGTCTCTATGTATCAAGCTATATCTTCTCTGACAAAAACTGAATTTAAAGTTCAATTACCAAGCATTCACCTTAAGTGAAGGAAAATAAAGAAATGGATGTCTGAAGATGAAGCTTAGTCTATTACTGTGATAGATTACCCTCCACAGGCTTGATATGGATTCAACTGGCTAATTCCCATTGCCAGAATAAATCTTTTAACAAGTGCTCAAGTCAAGATTAATCCTCAGCAAATGTGTTTTGACCTCTGTAGCGCATCTAGATCTTTCTTCCTTAAAGATTATAAATTTTTAAAACTTGTATCATTTAATTGCACACCGAATTAGAAGAAGAAAATAATCATTATGCTGTCTTATACTTTTACACTAAAGTAGTTTGACCCACCCTGGTACAAGGCTGATATAATTGTAAGATTTTTTAAATTATAAATTGTTTTTCATCTTTTTTCAATAATAATACCTATTCTTTAAAATTAATGTAATTCCAAACATACTCAACAAGATCAACATCTTAATATTTTGATCGTATACACGTGGTTTATGCACTTAAGCTTAATCCAATAGAAAACTTTTCAAATACGTAGATTCACTTAACAAAAATTGCTACAAAATACTGAAATATTAACTTCTTAGGTTTTATCTATCCCTTCTGTGTTGTTAACTGAAAAGGAAGTTAACATTATTAGCTCTATTTTCATGGCTAACATCACTCTTTCCAGAAGTACTTGTATTATTGTCTACAAAAATGACTGCTTAGGCTCAAACTGAATTTCCCAAAGCATTTCTGTATAGCTTATCCAAACCTAATTTGTGGCCCTGTTATTTTGACTTATTCTGAATTCAGAGTACAGCAATGAGAATAAAACAACCCAAATGCTTATGCACATTTGATGAATACTGTATTTCTATCACTTAAAAGCTAAAATATGTATTATCTTGAATTAAGCAAGAAAAATGACCACTGCTTTTGCAACCCTAGTTTTGGTAGATTTTAAACAAATTTATAAATATATATTGCTAGTTCACTTTCCCAACTTTTTGTTTGTTTGTTACTCCCTCAACATAATAAAACATAAGAAGCAAGGCACTCTCTGGGGAATCTGCCATAACAGGTGCACCTCATAGAAATGCAGACTGTTTTTTTTGTTGTTGTTTTTTTTTTAATCTGCACCTTGTCTTTTCTTCTTGTAGAGCAAGAAAAGTGCTTATTTTCTTGTGAATTTACAAAAATGCTGTAAAACACTCTCTGGAACTGATCCCAAATATGAAATGCAAAGAGGGATAGGATGCTGAGAGTATTCAATGAAATACAGCACCTAAAATGGTAGCAATAACAGGAAAAAAAATCTTATACATAATAGAGCTCCATTTCAAGTTTGGAACCAAGAGATGCCTCTTTTTCCATAAATCATTCAGTGAAATACTGAGTAGAGCACAACTCTGATGCGTTATTGAACAGGCAAACCCCCTTGCACAGTAATTGATGGTGGCACTCTGATTTAATGATCCTTATTTTTAAAGCTTATTAAAGAAATTGAGTTGCATTGTTCAAAGCATATTAGCTTAATGTGACCAGACTATTTTGGACATAAAGCAGCTCACAGTTCCTGAGCTAAACAAGATACAAAATGCAACAGCAAGTTATAAGGGCGGGGTGGGGGGGTTCAGATGAAACAAGCATAATTTTACATTTTCTATGCGACCTATCTTTAGTTCATTCAAATACTTATTCAGCACCTGAAATGTCCCAGATATTGGGCTCTAGGTGATGGGATGGTAATTAAAGAGGTGTCTGTGGTAGACTGTGAAAAAAAGGTAACAAATTATTTTCAGCTCCTCTCAGCAAGAACAAGTCTATTTCCCCACCTTTGAATCAAATAAAAACGTTCTTGATGAAGTAGTAAAAATTATTAATTTTATTCGATATTGACTCTTGCATGCACATCCTTTTAATACTCTGTTAAAAATGGTAAGTAAGTATAAAGTACTTCTGCTATACAAAAAAATACAATTGTCAGAAGAGAAGCACTATTGTTTGAGTTGCAAACTCAACTATGCTATTTTTTTCATGGGCACCATATTACTTGAAAAAAATGACTTAAAACCAAAAATGATTATACAGACTTGGGTATATGGCAGACAATTTCTCAAAAATAAACAAAGTATGCCTGTCACTTCAAGGAAAACAACTGACAGTAATTGTTGCCAGTAGTAAAATTTGAGCTTTCAAGTAAAAATGAGAATTTTGAAAAATTTGCATCTGCCATCCTGAGCTTGACACTTTTCCATAATTTAAAGACTCCACTGATAAGATCAGAATCAATATTAGCAAGTGCAACTTTCTGATACTATATAGTGAAATGCGAAATGTAATTTTTCTGTTTTTCAAATTTTCCAGGTGACCAACATAAAATTATGCATGGATAATAAAAGTAAAAATTCAAAGCACAAGACAGATTTTACTGTAACAGAGTACAAAATGTTCACTGTTTTGGTTTCAGATTCCACGTTGTAACTAACCTTTAAGAAACTACCAAGAGTTTTGGTGTGCTATGGAACGAGGATAGCCACAACCATCTGAAAAGCCTACATACACCCCTCCCCTTTTCCAGCTACGTACTGATACTTGCATGAGGCCAGATTTTCTCATATACTCCAACTAAAACAACAAATTCAAACAGATCAAAGGCAGAAGCAGACATGAGAATCTACTGTCTTCTCCTGAGCCACGTTAAACAGATGTGCAAAAATATAAAACAATGCCACTCTTCTCACTAATTTTTAAAGGTAATCGGTTTATTACTGTTTTTAATGTAATAAGTAAATATTTACAATAGTTCTCAATTTTAATTTCTAACCTGATAAATACTGGTGGAGAAAACCACAAAAACAAAAGCTCTTTGAGGTGCTTAGTAATTTTTAAGAATGTAATGGGGTCATGAGGCCAAACTGAGAGTTGCTGCCTTAGAACATAAAATCTCAATAGGAGGAGGAAGCAATAAGCAGAGAACTGCTATTTATTGAGTGCTTGGTAAGCACTGGGCTTACGCCTTAGAGTTTTAAAATCCATGCTATTTAGTTCCCATTTTACAACTAAAGGAGGAAAAAAAAAGGGGCTCAGTCAAGATAAATATGTATTTTTTCGTTTTAAGAAATCAACTCTGGCTTAAGATCATTTACTTATAACATCAGCGCCAGAATACAAATCTGGACTGTGCCTGTCTCCAAACAAAACAACACTACAATACTGCCAGCACCTGAGATCAGATAATCAAAACGAAGGCCTCTAGATCACCAGGAAATCCTTAAATTATGTTCATTATACTGTTTAGGACAGTGAAACAAAAGACAACAGAGCTCTGTGATTAAGACCTGGGCTCTGGAGTCAGCCTGCCTGCATTCAAATACTAACTCCCCCACTTAACCTCTCTGTGCCTCCGTTTCCCCAGCTGCAATATGAGGAAAATACTATCCTGTGCTTTACAGTATTGTTATAATGATGAAACAGGTAACTCTACGTGGAATAGCTCCTGGCACACAGCAGGAATTCCATACATGTTAACTGCTATGATGATGATGAATGATGAGTGACACATCTTTTTCAATATGGTTCCTACGAGAAAAATGAGGTGTCTTCAAAGTAACTTCAGTTATTTGGCTAGTTTATTTATGTTAAAAACTTGTTCTCTAGCGAGGAAAGTTAAGTTATTAATGCACAAAAGTTCTAAATATTCAACAACATTCACATACTCATTAATTAAGCAATCATTTATTGAGTTTGAGCAAAGTGTCGTGTTAGGGACAAGGTATTCAAAGATGAACATGGCATGGATTTTATCCCAACAGTAGTAAATGGACTCCAAACAAACCTCCAAACAAATGAATTCTACAACTCCTGTTTACGCTTGTTAAGAACAAATGGCGATTGGCGCACAGCATATACACCACTAGTCTAGGCATGTGTGTTGATGTGTATTTGCAGAATGTCTTTCCTTTATTTAAATCTCAACACTTCTGTGCTTTCTTAACAAAATTTTCAAGGGAAAAAAATTTACAGAATGTAACTTGACCAAAATAATATTCTTATCAAAGTACGCTGAAATTTTCTACATCAAAGGGGTAAAGGTATCAAAATTAAGTAACTTTATCTCTTTCAAATGCCACCACAAATTTTAGAAACTGAAAATCTAGATAAATGACATGCTAGAATGTTTGCAGTGTTTTTTCTATGTCCCACATTTCCAGAAGATAAAACTGATTCACTGTTCACAGTCTGCTTAGAGAAAAATAAAAATAAAACCTTCTAGACAAGTATAAATATATGGAAATGGGCATATGAAGACTGATGTTACTTTGCCATGCTGTCTCTCCATTCCACTATTACCTTTACCCAGTTCATTTACTTTAAAACCTAGCATAATTATAAACAAAAGCAGAATGAAACTTCTGATTTATATTAAAAAGGCCCTCTGATTAAAATCTGGGGGGAGAATTTGAGGGAAATGGTAAATCTTAATGAATTTGAATTTACAAAAGATTTAGTTTAAATTTATTTCTCTTTAGAAATGCTATTAACTGTTTTTTCAACTTATTTGCTCCTTTAAATTACAGAACTAAGGATTTAGAAACAGTGTAAATTAGAAGTTAAAAAAAAAGCATTGGCTTCAGGGTCAGACAGACCTGGATTCTTCCCCTAAATCTACCAATGAATAATTGTGTGGTCCAGATTAAGTTATATAACCTCTCTAAACCCCAATTTCCTCACTGGACAAAATGGGGATAAAACGCATCTCAAAAAGCTAATGGACTGGTTAAATGAGAAAAAGTCCATAGCACACAACGGCTTCCTAAAAGTAACTGTTCTTGTTGTTGCTGTTGCTATATTTCAAATGCAAATCAACCTCTATTGTTCTAAATTCTTGGGTTATAAAACTGATTTACATTATACCCAGTAAATTTCACATTTTTTCCCTCTTCTCCAAAGACCATTTAACTTTGTCACAAAAACACCATACAATTAGCACCATTTGCTGTTTTAGACACACATGCATACCCAATAGCAAGATGGTGTTGCATTTTAATCCAGCACTGTATAAAAAGCATGAACACTGCCTTCTTGCCCAGGATAAAACAAGAATTTTAGTCCCTTCAAAGGCTCTATATTTACAAACTTTTAGTTAAAGGAACAAACATTTAAAAGCTGTTATTGTACCAAAAATAAAGTATTTGAAATTCCTACAGTAAATAAACTTTATGGTAAATGTAAAAACATGAGACTCAACTCCTCTCGTAACTTCTCCTAGATAACGTACATTGAAGTCTCAAGAAACAGACACTTTCCTGTTACGCGGCTGCAATGCTCTCTCATAAAAGCAAAACCATTTCAGGGGTAAGAAAAATAGTTTTTTCACTTTCACAGGCAACATCAACTGGGAAGAATTCCAATCGATTTCTCGATACTTCCTGTTAATGGGGTTGAGGCGTATCTTCTTTCTCTCCGTTCCCCTTCCCCCATACCCAGTCATAATTTAACCCAGGCATTCTTGGGAGAGAGTAGCCATTTCCCCTTTTCTGACAGCAAGCCTACAGGTGAATTATCTTCATTTCAGTCTCAAATTAGAAACCATCGACAGAAGGGTTATGTTTTCATCTTTTACATAAGTAATAAAATGAAGCTGAGGAAATACAGGCATCTCTGCTCTTTGAGACATGAATTACACAAAACAGCATCTTTCTGTGATCAAAGTCAAAACAGAGCAACCAAATACCCAGTTATCAAAATTCTCAACTTTCCAACAATCTAAAAAACATAAATGTAAGAAAGTGTCAGAGGTGCGGATGTTACTGCTTAAAAGCAGCATACCTCAACACTTTGGCCATGAACTTGATTTATCAGTCCTACAAATACAGAAGAGTGGTCTTTGGGCAGGCCTCAGGATAGTGGTGTTGCATCCAATACCCTCTGCTCACGTCAGATATTTGAAAGTAACCCTCTGAAGTACACACTGACTACCTGTTTCTTTAGGTTCTATAAAGTGCGCTCCTGTTTTAAGACAGTATGAGAAAAAAAATACATGGGGTACATTACTTCATGTACTCTTTTGCAGAAAAGCTGTCGCTAAATTAGTGTGTATTCTTAGTGTATTTCATTCTTAGCAAGATGAAAGAAATAGTCCTTTGAAGTACAAGTCATGTATTTTACAATTATAATTGAGGGTCTTATCCATCAAAAATGTCATTAAAACCTTTACCTTTGTTTTATGTTGTGTGTTTTTACTACAACCTTTAAAATGTGGAGAAATAAAAACACATAAATAAAATGATTGTTAAAAGACTGTATTTAATAGTGTGGTTAAAAGATAAAGTTGCTACAACTTCAACTTGACACAATAAAACTTGATATAGAAAGTTGAATGCAAAAGAGCAATGATGATAAAAACCAAACAAACAAACAAAAAACTCAAAAAACAACAAAAAAAAACTTACCTTAATAAATCCTTTATAATTTGGCTCCAAAGTTTCCTCTCTTGCCAATAGCCTCACGTATTCTACTGCTCTGATAATACAGGTATGTATGTGACTCTGTACCAGGGTTTCTCAACCTCAGCACTGAACACACCCTACACCCCACACTTCTTTGTTTTGAGGGGCTGGCTATCCTTTACACTGGGGATGTTTAGCAGCATCCCTGGGCTCTACCCATTACACGCCAGTAGCAATGGCCCCCACAACCCACATGCTGCAACAATCAAGTGTCTCCAGATATTGTCCAATGTCCCCTGGAGAGGGAGAATGTAAAATCCCCCCCATTTGAGAACTGCTCTATACTCTTGTAAACACTGTTCCCACTACCTGAAATAACTTCCTCCGTCTCTGCAGAAAACTGCTACTCATTTTTCAAGACCTATTTTACATGTTACTTCCAGTGTGAAGTTTTCCTCTAATCAAAGTTAGTAATTTCTTCCTCTTTCTTCCTCTTATACCACTCACATTCTTGTTTTTCTATTTAATTACATAAGACTATACATGTTCTACCTTTCCATCTAGATGGAGAGAACCTCCACCTTACTTATTCATTGTGTTTTTGATTATTTTAGGTGTTCAACAAGGTTTATTAATAAATGATTATGAGCTTTCTATAAAATAACCATGAGCTCCCATAATGTTCCCATTGCCGAGGGGAAATCTGGTTCATAGAATGATGACTCACGTTGAGCAATACATAATTATCTGGTTCTTTTTTGCCTTTGTCCTGGGAAATGGGAATTAAATTCTATACTAAATTTTAGCAACCCAAGATTCTTGGTATATCTAGTTCTCTAATATTTTTATTTGATCTTTATTTAGATTTACCTTTGAATCATCTATTAGTCAGGATGCTTTGCCTTCAGGAGTTGCTCCAAATTCTTTTTGGAATGTGAACAGATAAAACTTAGGAACACAGAAATATAAAACCACAATTTTATACCATGAAGAACGTATCTTCCAAGACTAAAAATGAAAAAGATGGACTGAATTGCTCTGATCTACATTGAAGAGTAATTTCCAACACTGATTCTATGTTAAGTCAGCATCTCTCCAATTATTTCAAGAGATGTCATAAAATTTCCAAAGAAAAACTTGGAAAAACCTGGTTTAATTTTGTGTATAAATACGTTATGCATCTAGATGATATATATGTAAGCCAACACTTTCCTGGGAGAAAGGTTAATGAACCAGGAACCTGGAAATATCAAACAAGAACAACAAAAAAATAACAAGTGTCATACTCCAAAAAGGCTGGAAATCACTGACAAGGAGAAACCTCCAGAATATTCTGTGCCCCAAGGCTAGTCTTCCATATCAGCAGCTTTTGTAGCCTGCATATCCACATCATTTCTTCAGTGTTGGACTTGGTCTCTGTAGCCACAATTTTTTTTTAAATCTTAGCAATGACAATTTTTAAATATTAGTCCTAACTTTCTAATGAAATTAATCATTTTAATTCATAGTTCTCCTACAAAAAACACAGGGTAAAAAGACATTTAACTTAGTGCCCATAGTTAATTCAGGAAGCAAGGCAATTAATTAATCAGGAAAGCAGCATCCACCTATATTGGAATAGAGAAATGTCACGGAATAAATATTCCAATCCAATATCCTCGTGGCTGACAAGTTTCTATTATTAAACTGCTAACGTGTTTATTTCCTCCACAATAGCTGGATTTTTGTCATGAATATGCATTAAGCCCTGCAGTTATTAGCCCTGATGACTAGGTGACAGTGAGGACACTACTTGAGAATTTGCATTTGACAGATCATTGACACAAAGTCACAGTTCCCTTTTTTTTTTCCCTCTTCACTTAAACAGGAATCATGCAATAGGAAATGAACTGGAGCTATTAGAGACTATTCAGGTTTAATAGCACACATCCTTTTACCTGGCGTTAGAACAATACACAATGTGGCAGAGTTAAACAGAGGCATCAATTATACTCTCAGACCTGTTAATATTTTTGACAATATTTAAATAGCACATCCCTTCAGGGCATGGCTTTTTTGCCCTATCAGTTACACACCTGTCAAGTGTTTAATTTGCCAAAGGGAAACAGTTTGATTTCTAAGGGCAGTCTTAATACGGAAGAAGCAAATTGGAAAAATTAAACATTATTGAATAGAAGTAATGGGAAGGATCTGAAGGGAAAAAAATAGTAGGCTTAATTCAACATGGCACGTCGGCATCTGTCATTAATGCAACAATATGATCATGTTCCCAATATGGTGCATATACCTTGGGCTTTTCAATTATTCCCTCCCTTTGCTTTTTAAAAGACAGAATGATGGCAGAGGAAAATCAAAGGGGTCAACATTTCCAGTAATAATAAAAAAGATGGAAACAGTAACTTGCTCCTATTGTGCATATAAAATTATACATTTGAAAACATAATTTAGGTATAAGATAATAAATAAAAGCTAGACATGCATCAGATTTGTGTAGCTACTGGATTGAAAACACAAAACAAATGTCACTCAGATGCATTACTTAAATATTAAATTATAAATATCAATAAATTAGCAGTTGGTAAACTATATAGAAAATTTAAATCTAACATGATAACATCTAGAATATTTAATGTTTAAACTTTAAAACAGAAAATATTAAGTTTTTGAAAATTTTCTCTAGTCACGCAAGGAAAAAAATTGGTTAAGTTAACAAATGAAACTGAATTGGTAAAGAATGGAGAGTAAAGTGAAGAGTCACAAAAAAATGTGGGAAATTATCAATAGTTCCAACCGACATAAAGTCATGGCATCTAGGGCATTTTTACCCTTGGGGGCAGGGGGAGATGTGAGATAAGCTGCAGGGTCAAATAAGGGAAAGGGCTGTGCCTTGGCAGCCAAGGAGCGTGAGTTGTAGCTCTGGCTCTACTCTTCTAAACCACTCTGCTGTAATAAGCAGGGGGAAGAACAGATGGTTTCCTTGGTCCCTTTCAGTATTTGAAGGGGTGACCAATGAGCCAAAAAGTCCAAAGTCATGTAAGACACGCCTACAGAATTCACAAACATCACAGCTTACGTAGCCTTGAAATACAGTTGACCCTTGAACAACACAGAGGGTAGGGGCACGGCACCACCCCACACACAGTCGAAAATCCACGTATAACTCTGAATCCCCCAAAACTTAACTACTAGGAGCATACTGTTAACCGGAAGTCTTACCCATAACATAAAGAGTCACTTAACACAGATTTTGTATGTTCTATGTATTATATACTGTATTCTTACAATAAAGTAAACTAGAGAAAAGAAAATGCTATTAAGAACTGTCATAAGGAAGAGAAAGTACATCTATGTGCAGTTCTAACCCATGGTGTTCAAGAGTCAACTGTATACTAGCTTCTAACATTTAATACAATGAGATGACACTGTCCATAGTCCTAGACTATGAGGCTCAATAATATTATGATCAATAATTTCCAAAGAAATTTCAGCTGAATCACGTGGGACCCAAACAGTTTTAGAGCCCATATTCTACTTCCATTTAGAAATGACAAAACAAGCTCAACAACAAGTAGGTCCATTTCTCTCCTCCTTTCAGCAGACATGGTAAGTATGAAAGCTATTCCCCTTACATAAGGCTGGCTAGCAGGGAAATTTCGACAGTTGCCTCACTGGACTAATGGTATTCCCTAACACACTTGCTAGTACTTTTTCTTTCAACTTTTCATCTCATTCTAATCATATTTTCACATAATACACTAAGGGGAGACATCGTCACACTCTCTAAAAACCAGATAATTTTCCACACCATAATTACACTAATATTCATGATATTGGTTTCTCCAAAAGTGTGCCAATCCATTCTGAAAATGAGTACCTAAAACCAATCTTTTCAATAATTTACAAAGGAAAGAAACACAAACTACATACAATGAAACTATCTCTGTTTCTTAATTCATGGCCATAACTTTTAAAATCATTAGGTAGAAATTCACTTGAGAAAAATATTTTTAGAGATTCTTCTTGACCTACTTACTTAATTTTGGGGGGCTACTAAAATATCTAGATTAAGAAGTTATATGACATTAAACAAATTCCTTCTCTATTGCTACTATTTGTTCTTTTTGCATTTGGCATATTTTGGGTTTTTTTGTTAATTGGAGCTGTTCTTTTACTGAATTATGAAACTAGTCTACAGGTTTCATTTTAAACTTTTAAGGCAGAATATTTGCTAGCAAGTCACCCATAAACATCAGATTAATGCTAAAAACATCAGAATGAGAATTAACTTGGACTAAAGACATAATTAGACTGACTTCAAACCTTGTGAGGATAGCAACCATTTAAAAAATATTTTTTAAAAACCTGAGAAATGGTGATTAAGTTAAGTTCAAAGACCATCTGACTCCAGTTTTCATTCTGTCATTGTGATATGTTTCAATTTTAATATAAATGCTAGGACTTTTTAATGTTCATAATTTTTACAGAAATAAAACACTGTGTTAACATTTAGAAGTCCTAATGTTTATCACCATCTGATGCTGTCACGGGAGCAATTGCTACTTACACTCTTTTCAGAAGTGAGAATTGCAATTCCTCTAACTGATGACAATGTAATTACTCCTTTTACTGTCAAAATAGAGGTGATTTCCCTTCCTCACATACATGATTACACATGCAAATCCAGGCTCATCTGAAATCATGTAAGTTTACTGAATGTCTGAATCTGAATGAGCAAAATCACATGAGTCCTAGTGATGATGGAAACCAAGCTACAGTCATCCACCCTAAACATATTTTCATCATCCCCTTCTCCTGTAGGAACTCATTCTTCCGTATCCACACAGCCTTCAACACAATGTCATGTCATCTACAATACACTGCAACAACCGTCACAAAAATAACTGTGGGTGGGGGGAAGCCACAGTTAATCTGAATGTCTCATTTGGAGGTTTAAATCAGGAGTCCTCAATCCCCAGGCCACGGACTGGTACCGGCCCACGGCCCGTTAGGAACCGGGCCGCACGGCAGGAGGTGAGCGGCGGGTGAGCGAGCGAAGCTTCATCTGCCACTCCCCATCGCTCCCCACGCTCGCATTACCGCCTGAACTGTCCCCCCACCAACCCCCGCATCCGTGGAAAAATTATCTTCCACGAAACCGGTCCCTGGTGCCAAAAAGGTTGGGGGCCGCTGGCTTAAATGACTTCATTAACTATTCATTAACACATACAAAAATCAGCCTTTCAGAAAAACACGAGACTTTCACAAGCTCTACGCAACACCACAAAGGCCTCCTGTGAGTGCACCATGTCTTACCTGGTCTTTCAGCTGCTGTACAGAAGTCTGAAGGTTCAGAATCTGGCTGAATAGTGGGCTCTGCAACACTGACTTGAGAAGGTTCAGTTTGTCTTCATTTGCTACATCCCCGCGCTCCCGCAGCTTGGCCTGCAAGCGCTCTGCCGCCTGCAGGGCCCGATTTTTGTCTAAACCAAAGAGCAGCATTAGACAGTAACAGGATTCGAAAGACAGGCATCAAACCATGCTTATAGAAAATCTAAAGCTATTCCTTTCCAGAGCTCAAAATAGAGTCAGAAAAAAAAGAAGGGTCTAAAACATGTCACTATGAATATATTCTTCAAACCTTGAAATCTCTAGTAAGAAAGTTTGACAGCAGGGAACTGGTTATAGTGTACGCTACATGCAACTAATTGTAAAGTACAGAAACTAATTCAGATGAAGCATATTTGAGTTCCAATACCAGCTATTTCATCTCTAATGAAAACCACTCTGTCATCTTGTAAATGCTGACATTTCCACTTTTTAAAAAAACTTATATGTAAGAAAAATTAGAAGTATAACTAATAAGTGGAGGTGAATAATGTTACTGATGAGTTATAACGTCCAAAATATGACAATTTCATATATTAAGGGGCAAAGCATTGTATATTTGTGAATTTACTTGAAAATACATCACAATAATGCATATCCCTTCAAAAACACAATTTTTTAGTATTTTAAATGTCTTACCCCCAAAGTAAGATATTTATTTGCCAAAGTAAATATCTTGAATTAGCATATCCTTAATAATCCTAGCATCTTGCAAGCATGCTTCTACCAGATAGTTTCTACCACATATAATAGTTAAAAATATCTCCCCAAACCCTACTCTGGCTCTCTTTCTCTCCCTTACTTGTAAGTGAAGCCACATTAGTTTTTAAAAAAATGGAGACTGCTCAGATATATGTCCTAACAGATTCATGATGGCAACAAGTGTCTCTATTAAAATATATTTGCCATATCATAGTAATCGAAAAGAGTGAGAATTATCACCAGAGTCATTTTCGATAGCACCAAATGTAGAATTATGCAGGAATGGGGAAATTAAAACATGAATCAATGTCGACCATGAGCTCACAAACACAAATTTAAAGAAACAATATTTACTCATTTAGTAAGTCCCCTACACATTTTAACCTTCAAGTTGCGAACTTTCAAAGAGGCGAACGTGCATCTGGTTCCAGCAAGGAACCAGAACCTGTGCCATCAACATCAGGCGTGGCTGAAATTGCAGCTCGCCCTCCGTCTCCTATTACTGATGATCCTTCAGCTCTACCATCTCCCACCTCCTCCCCCTCCTCCAGTCAGTGACTCTTCTTGCCTGTTCACTCGATGCCAGCCCTTGTATGCCAGCTGTTGTACTGTACTACTGTACTTTTCAAGGTACTATAATGTAAGATTAAAAATGTTTTCTTTATTTTCTGTGTTTGCTTGTTTTTTACGTATTATATGTGTGGAACGTATTATACACCTATTACAGTACAGTACTATATAGCCGATTGTGTTAGTTGGGTACCTAGGCTAACTTTGTTGGACTTACAAACAAATTGGATTTACGAACCTGCTCTCATAACGGAACTCGTCCGTATGTAGGGAACTTAACTGTATGCAGAATTTAAAAGCAAATAATAGTAAAGATATGCATGAGAATTTTATTCTGGGTCATATTTCCCATGGTATCTCAGAATACAAAAATCTAGTATTAATTCCCATGTCAATTCTTGAAAAGTATACAACTCAGTAATAACTTACAGAATGAAGATTATAAGGTAATGGTTTATATAATTCTGTATTTCCCCTTTGCTGTCCACTTTCTTACGAGGAACTTTCCTATCTGGACTGGTAGTCTTTATGATTTGTGACTTTAGTATAAAATAGGTGATGCAGGAAATGTACACCCATGCATTCTTACTACGGGCATAGCACCAGGAACAAGAGTCAAAGTAATGATCCCCATGATCACAAAAACAGCTCCTTCTCCTTTCCTGCCACCCACTCTCCCCACCCTTCCCTCAAAACCTGCAGGTGTCAGACCACCAGCCGTGATCATCAAGGCACCAAAGTGAAATCCAGATACCTTCCAATAATCATACCCAAAGAGCTCCCTGGAAAAGGTGAGGACTGCAGTGCCAGACGAGGGACGATGAGGGACTGGGTGTACCATACCTGATACACCTGAAGCTAGTTCTATAAACTAGCTTCTCTAAAACTAAAGAGCAGTGTGAAAAAAAGATTAACACATGAGTCTAGAGAATTTGGATATTTCAACCTAAATTATCTCATGTAGAAATTAAACTGCCTTAAATTGTCACTCGAGTTTGTCAACGTAAGTGTTTGTTACTGTTTTTTTACCAACTTAAAAGCAAAGCTCAGTAGTATTTCACCTGCCAAGAATAAATTAAAAATAAGACACGGGCAATGATCTTTCAGTATTAAAAAAATTGTTAAAACTTTTGGTGCTATCCAGAAACAAACATTAACCAGAACTGGTTTCATAAATCAGAATTGGGTTTACATTAAGTTTTATTAAAACCCATAATTGGTAGAACATTTCATATGCTCTCAACTTTTGCTTATAAATGATGTGTTTTTGATAACACTTCATATGAAATCATCCAAATATAGAAACACATTACCCTAGTACAATGCTAGTGGAAAAAAAAATTTTAACTAAGTTACTATAGACAGAATCCAGATATGTAGAACACACCATATTTCAAAGATCCCAATGGAAGGAGTTTCAATTACTATCAAAATGGTCAGGAAGAAATAGGTCTTACCTATAGTTTCTAACATTTTTCCCAAGTTCAGTGTCCTTCTCTACAATGATTATGAACAGCAACTACAAGGAACTCTAGGGAGAAAAGAAAATGGAATGGTTATGTTTTACAACTTTAAAATTATATTCTAAAACCAAATACTCTAAAAAGCACTTGATACTACTATGATTCCTTTGACCATTAAAAATCTTGTTGAGGTAACTTAAGATAGTTTTCTTTATAGGCAAAAAAAGTAATCATTTTAGGATTTATTCAAAATTATATTTGCAGATAATAGTTGTATAATAAGGTAAAAGACATAAAATCTGTTTTAAATAAGATAGTAGAAGTATCCAAAATATTTCCTTAAGAGCTTCTCAACACAGACCACTATAACCTTGGATTTACTTACAGATCCTTACCCATAGAGGAAGGCATTTACTTGGCTCCACATGAGAAATTTCATAGGCAAAAAAAAAATAAAATGTAAAAAATAGAATATATGATCCTGCCTTTGAATGCTCAGTCTTAACTGGGAAGATGATTCAGACACACCAATTAAGAAATGAATTGTGACACTCGGGCAGTAAGTGAATCAATGCAAGATAACACATTAAATCACAGACGAAAAACTGAATAAAAGAGAGCACAACATTAAAAAGATTTTTAGAGTTTTCAAAATACCCTCCTGTCAATAATCTCTCTTATTCCCACTCAAAAAAATCTTCTCAACTCCTTCAACCCACACAGATTTCATCTTTCTCTGATAATACTCATCTAGGCTATTTAAAGTACCAGATACAGATCTCCGCTGACAATATCCACACCACTAACCCATCTTTAACCTTTGCTGTCCAGCAGGTTTGCCCAACTGATTCCAAGTTACATCTATCCTTTACCTTGCGGAAAACCCTGAGTCATTAGGAAGTCAGTGGGTCATTTCTTCAATGCAGAAAAGGAATCCACAACCAGACATCCTCACTTTTCATCTGGAAGATGAGACAGTGGATTTCTCTGAGAAGGGACAAGTTGCCCCCTGTAATCTCTTTAAGAGAGAATGCACTTGGGAAAAAAGGAAGAATGTGACGTACACAAGCAGATGCACAGACCATCAATGCCTGCAGTCAGCTCTGTGTAATAACTGAGAACATTACTTATTGACTTTCCTTAACCCAGTTTAGAATATAACGATTTAAAATAACTCCATTTCAAATAGTCAAACAGCTCAACTACTGGCACTTGTTTTAGAAAGTGCCCTGGTGTCAAGAAAAGAGGGCACTAACCTGGATTGAAACCTCAAGAGTGGTGCGGCCTTGAGCAAGGGGCCTATCATCTGAACATTAGTTTCCCAGAAAACACACTTACTCTTTGGGTATGTAATGATAAATGAGATTAAAAATATATATATACCAATTTCCAGCTCAGTGCAAAACTCCTAATTCTAAAATATATATTTAGAATTAATGCTGAGCCCATGTATTGAATAGATTAGCATTCCAATGCCAGGCCTTGCATAGTTTCATGGGGCAAAATATAGGGAGATCTTTAAAATAGTTATATTTTGTATTCTTATTTACAAGGAGAATATAATAGTCCTTCATAAAATAGAATATTATTAGGTCCCCTCTCAAAAAATTATTAACTTTTGACAAAAAAATAAAAGGAAAGATACCCCAACAGAAGGAAGCCCAGGTCTACAAAGGTGTATTTAATGCAACTGCCCAAGAGGAAGCCTGACAGCAGTGAAAGGGCATGGACAAGGGAGTCTGATGACCTGAGTTAAAATTTCAGCTTGACCATTTACTAGCTATACACCCTTGTTAACTCACCCATCTATCTCTTCTGAACTTGGAAATCTCTAATTACAAGTGATTGGTATTCATAAAGTTTTGAAAGGGTAGAATTATATGCATGGGTGCTTGGTATACACAATAAAATTTAGTTTTATCCTCTTTCCCCTATGAAAAACTAACTCAGAAAGATAAACAGTATTCATGACTTGGCGAGGGAGGGGGATAGGTCTATGGATTTAGAGGCCCACTGATTTATGAGGATTCTGCAGAGAAAGCACAGAGTAAGCAGTTCCCAATTGAGAAAAACACTGGCGTCCAAAAGTTCACCTACAAGTCAGGTCTGTGGAAGCGGAATTACTTTTTTTTTTCCAGAGAAACCCTCACCATTAAAGGTTTTTTTTTTAAAAAAAAAGCTCAATTCAGCTGCAAGTCATTGACATTAGTTTCCAGAAGAGAGCTCCATTCCTCTGGATTTCAGTATTAAAAAATTAGTTTCACAGTTTGTCTTCTCTGCTCTGATGTCCCTCAAATAAACAGGTAACTATTCTGATTTCACCAGGACAGAGACAAGAAGTCGAAAAAAATGTTCCTTTCTATGCCCTATACTCCAATGGCAAGTATTCAGTTTTTAAGTGTAAAATTCATTTGTAATCACAGAATTTTTGAGATTAGAGAGACGGCATCCACTCCTATCAAACTGCAGACATGAATTCTCTTCCTCACCCTTTCACCGCCCCACCAACACCCTTCCCTCTTTACCCATTTCAACATTGTATGAAAATAGAACGGTACCTGGAGGATAACAGTGGGTCATGGCCAATGGATAAGACATAAAGAAGGCTCAATACATTTCAGAAGAATGCCAAGTTCTCTGGGTTTTTCTGGGCAATTCATGCCAGCAGTGATGAATCAGAGGGGCAGTAAAGAGGCGAAGTAAGATGTGGGTACAAGAACAAAGAGATGGACACGAATGCTGGGGCAGAAGCAGTGGTAATAACGGCATAACGGCAACCACACAGCACCTATTACATTCAGATCCGGGCACTGTTCAAAGCATGTTACCAAATTAAGTCCTTTAATCCTTACACAATCTACTCACTGTACAAATGTGGAAACCGAGGAACAGAAACGTTCAGTAACTTGCCCCACTGGTAAGTGATGAAGCTAAGATTTGAACCCAGGCAGTTTGGTTCCAGAGTCAATTAATTTAGCTTCTACGATATACTGCCCCTTGATAAGAAGAAGACTCACCTTACCATTCTCTTTCCTCTATCCAAGTTCAACATTGTGTAGACCTTGCTCTACACAGGAGAAGCTAAAAAAAGAAATGGGGGCCCGAAGCGAATGAAGTCTGAAAGGGACTGGTTCAGACAATTTAACATAGCCCACAATCCACACAAAGGTATGAACAAGTCAGAGTTAAGGATTTTAGACACTATGGGTAGGTACATCAAAGAAAGATCAGTAATATTCCCCATCTATACAATGACCATATATGTTTAAACAAATCACTTCTGAAATTCAAGATTTTAAGAAAAATCCCCAAGAAAAAATAAGCCTCTTTATATTAATATTCAAAGTACCTTTAAAAATATGGCTATTATATGTCAAAGTACTAAATCCCTCAACACAATGAGAATAAGAATATTCAAATAGTATAGAAAATACTAGCTTCTATACAGTAGCCCCTCTAGCTACTGTTTATATACTCTGCTTATAGCCATATCACTATTTAGCTATAAATGAGCCTGTCTATTTCAGTAGCCATAGCACTCAGAACTACAGGACATACCAATAATGCATCAATGAATTTAGTGCCTATGAAGCACTATAGTGCTAGGCAAGTGCTGTTTCCATACATTACATCATGGGAGCTGGGGCCCCAACCATCTTGCTCTCCACAATATCCTCCACTGCCTGGCACATTATTCTCTCCATTTTCCAGATAAGACAACAGAGGAAAGGAAGAGGCTGAGGTCTTACTCAGAGTCACAGAGCTAGTAAGCCAGAAATCTTAGATTTGAATCCAACTCTGTTTGATTCAAAGCCCCCACTTACTCAATCACACTATCCCTTATTTTCCATATTGTTATAGGAAAAAAGAATGTGCAGGGCAATGTATAACACTGTTAGCATTTGTAAAAAAGAAGAGGAGGGAAAACATTTGTATAAGTCAAATTAACATGTGCATGTTTATGAAAGCATAGACTATTCCTACAAGCTTTCCAAAGGCACTAATGGTGGGATGTAGAGAGCTGGAGGACATTAGGAGAAACTTATTCTGACCTGCACTTCTTCTGAGTTTGAAAAATTTTGTGTCAATATAAGGTGGCCAGATTTAGCAAATTAAAAATACAGGATACCTAATTTAATCTGAAATTCAGATAAATGAATAAATTTTTAGTATAAGTATATCCCATGCAATACTTAGGATACAGTCATACTAAACACTAAATTGTTGATTATCTGAAATTCAAATTTAGCCAGGCATCCATTATTTTATCGGGCAAGCCTACTTATGTACATATTGTCTTTGAAAAAAAGCAAATTTTTAAAATCGTTTTTAATTTAAGGACTTTATGCTTCTTGCAGAACTTTAATATAATGACAGAGTTGCCAAATCCTTTATAAATCTCTAACCATTTTAGCTGTGACCATATGATTCTCCAACAACTGGTTGATAACACTAGTTTCAGTCGAGGACAAAAATAAGACAGCTTCTTTCGTTTCTTTTAGAAACAGAAACTGATTAATTAACAAATCATTTTACTTTTCAACAAGTTGTACTGCTATATGTAGGCACAGCTTTTGTGTAGTAGAGAATCAGCGCCTGAAACATAAAACAAATCATTCTGCCCAACACAGATTATATGGCAACTAACAAGTGAAAATATGTCTTACGCTAAAAATAACTCTACTAAGAGAAACTGCCCCAAATGCATACAATTTTCCAGTTATCTTAAACAATTCTGACTGTAAAAGGAGTACACCATTAAAAGAGCTTGCTGCAATGGTTTGTGGCTTGTCAAAGTCACTTAGCGTCTGTTAATGCATTTAAATTTAGCATTTGTCTCATTCTTAGCTGCCTCAGCACTACCTGAAGTTAGCAGACAAGTACAAGGCTGTAGTCATCCGCAGGTAGTTTGTCATAAAGTCAATTGGCCATGACAGCAAAACTTACACTTGCAGTCATAATTCATATTCTAGGGTAACGTTACTGAACTACTGTTACAGGAGCACAGAAACATCCCACTACCCACAACGTCATGCAATCATCCAACAGAAAACAGTCAGCTCTTCTTAGCATCTGTTCTTTAGAACTTCTCCCTCATTTTTACAGGCTTGATCAAAAAAGCATTTGTGAACAAAACCTTGCTTTCAAGTTGACATTTATGAATCTCTTTGAATTCCTTCAGTAGAATTTATTAATTCTTTTTTGCTCCCCCAAATCGAAGAAAATCAAGTTTCAAGGAACCTTGCTTTTACAGCATAAGGCAAATACTGATTGATGGTCTTGTCCTTCCTTTATAAAATGGAAAGATAAATTACCTGTCCAAAATGAATATGCTGAGGGGGCCACAGGGTTAGAAAAGAACTCAAATTCTGTTGTTCACTGATTCAGCAACTCACAGGGCTCCTACATGATGAACATGTTGTTAGGTGAGAGAATTAGAGGAATGAGGACACAGTCTGGGAACTCACGGGCCAAATGAATGGAAGAAAAAATAAGTAAACAGACACTTAAAATATAAGAAGACAAGAGAGGGATGCCATCAAACCCAAACAGAAGAGAAAGGGAAAGCTTCCCGGAGGCAGAGACTCCTGCATAGAATTCTAAAGAACAGGTGGGAGTTAGGGCAGAACGGGAGATAGAAGAGCTCCCCACATAGAGGCAAGTGTACCTAGCACCTTTCTGAGCATTGCAAGTAGTTACTTATGCCTGGACCAGGCCTGAAGGAGAAGGAAAGACAGAGGTGATGAGGCTAGAGATGTGGGTACAGGCTAAATCACTGAGGGCCCTGCACGCCATTCTTGAAGAGTTTAGATATGTAATACTGAAGTTTGTTTCGGTACAGTGAGTGACACAATCAAACTTTGTTTTAGAAAGATAACTCTGGTGATAGTGTGGAACACCTATAGAAGGGGGAAAAAAGACTGGAAACAAGAAGGTCAGGTAAGAGGCATTTTCAAAAATAGAGATGAAAGTGAAAAATAAATGAAAATGGGAGACAGATTTGAGGAATTAAGAGCTGTAAGCAACAGGACCTGGTAAAGTGGAGGTAAGGCAGATGAGTCTAGGATGAATCCCAGCTTTCCTGCTTGAGTTATTGATCAGATGGTAATACTAACCACTGAATAGAGAATATTAAAAAAAAAAAAATAGCAGGTCAGTGGTATGGCTGTTCTAGAAATAAAGCACTATAGTGATCAAGAGTTTAAAAGGCTGGGTTATACAGTACCTCATAACACTGCGATGGACTGAACTGTATGCCTCCAAAATTCATATGCTGAAGCTGAAACCCTCAATGAGATTGTATTTGGAGATAGCACTTTTAGGAAGTAATTAAGGTTAAATGGGATCATAAGAGTGGGGTCCTAAACCAAGAGGACTGATGGCCTTATAAGAAGAGAAAGATATCTATCACCTCTCTCCCTCCTTCCCCCACTCTTACCCTCCTTCCCCCTCACCACATGCAAGCACCAAAGAAAAGCCATGTTTTTTCTTTGGAAGGACACAGTGAGAAGGTGGCCATCCACAAACCAGGAAGAGAGCTCTCACCAGAAACCAAACCCTGCCAGACCTTGAGGTTGGACTTCCAGCCTTCAGAACAGTGGGGAAATAAATTTCTGTTAAGCCACCCAGTCTATGGCATTATTTACAGCAGCCTGAACTAACTAATACAGATTTGAATCTTCCCACAGCCCCTGCTCCAAGGAATATGCCATTACACACTATGATATGCCCCTTTCCCTCAACCAGAACCAGGGGAACAAGGGGTGGGCCCCTCACCCAAGGGAAGACAATCTAAGTGCTGATCTAAAAGGCAGAATTGGGGTACAGTCTCTCTCTTGGGAACTAGAGAGAATAAACCAATTAGCGGTGGAGCTAGAGTGGAAAAGATACAAGGAGCATGAGTAAAGAATGAAGAGGCTAAGATGGGGCACATGCAAGCTTGAGTTAAGAGAGACCAAAACAAATAGAGACATGGATAAAGACAGAAGAACACAGCTGACATTAGGAGAGAGGCAGGTATTCCTTGGGAGACCCAACACAGCCAGTGAGAGGGAAACAGTAATTGGCCCCTAAGATGCAGAGTCACTGACATCCATTCTTACAGTGCACTCCATTTTGCCAGAGGTAATTAGTATGAGTCTCTGTTTGTTCCATTCAAACACACCTAACTATTACAGGCTGCTTTGGTATAGCATCATACTATCACATCCCAAACAAACCAATATCCTGCTTAAGAAGTACCCTTCCTCCTTTAACTAATTCATGTGGATTCTCTACTTCTAATAAAGATTTGAAGGAGCTTACAAGCAAAGATAACTTTAATAGGACCACTGAGATAATTAAGATTTTACAGGGGAGATAGTTACATCAGAAAAACAAAGCATAAGGAACTGCTACTATGGTGGGTGAATAAAATACTATATTCAGTTTTGATCAGAGCCTGAGAAAAGCCATCAAGTTTCAATCAAACAAATCATAAATCCATTGTTGAAAAAGGAATGTGAGATCCGACTGACAAGGTTTCATTCTATAAATGAAACCATAGTAACTGTGGAAAACATTTACAAATAATGCAAATATTTCTGGCTAAAATATTCCAGTCAAAGAAGAATAGAAATACTTTCACTTCAAACTCCACTAGAAAAATAAGCCAAATATGCATGTTAAAAATTGAAAGTAACACTTAAAAAAACAGAAATGGAATCTATAATTTATAAACCAGGAGAAAAAAGATGGAACAAAGAATACTAAGCAATCTAAAAGAGGCTGGGAACAGAGAAGAAAAGAAAAAAGATAAAAGCATAGTAAACAAAAAACACAAAACAAGAGGACTGAAATAAATTCAGATATCCATATTCCCAACAAATATAAATGGGTTAGACTCACTTACTAAAGAACAGACTCACAATCCATATCTCAAAAATGAAAATGGGGCTTCTGTGGTGGCGCAGTGGTTGAGAATCTGCCTGCCAATGCAGGGGACACGGGTTCGAGCCCTGGTCCGGGAAGATCCCACATGCCACGGAGCAACTGGGCCCATGAGCCACAATTACTGAGCCTGCGCGTCTGGAGCCTGTGCTCCGCAACAAGAGAGGCCGCGATAGTGAGAGGCCCGCGCACCGCGATGAAGAGGAGCCCCCGCTTGCCACAACTAGAGAAAGCCCTCGCACAGAAACGAAGACCCAACACAGCCAAAAATAAATAAATAAATATTTTTTTTTTAAAAGATGAAAATGAAAGTTGCAGAATACAGTTTGATGTCGCTTAATCTATAATTTTTACAGAATATAAAATAATAATATATGCTACATATAAATAGGTATATATGTGCTTTCATCATTTCAACAATGAATTAAAAAGTCATTCTAAAATTACAGTTGTGATTACTTTTAGGGGTGGACAGATGGAAGTAGTAGCTTTAGATCAGAGAGAAGTCAAAAGGGGACTTTAGCTTTCTCTATATTTTTAAGGAAACTATACTTTTAGAATGTTTAAACTTATATATGTAAAAAGTAATTGGGTTGAAATATTTATGGATAAAATGGTGAAATGTCTGGGATTTGCTTCCAAAAAATGAAAGAGGACAGAAGAAATAAGACTGGCCATGAACCTGTGGCTGTTAAAACTGAATGATGGATACATGAGGATTCACTGTAATATACACAGTGCAAAATGTACATTTTAAGTTTTTCATAATAACAATTAGAAAAATAAGAGAGTGTCAGTAAACATATGAAAATGTTAATACCTAATTTTGGAGGATAGGACTAGAGCTGGTTATTTCCTTCTTTATTCACAATTTGTCAAATTCTCCCTAGCATCTTTCCTCAACAAAAAAAGATTTCACTTCAAACTACTAAATTACTTGGAAAAAATTTTGTACCATTGGTAAATGCTACCAGAAAGATAATTTCTTCAGGCTAGATTACTTATACTCCAACAAAATGAAAGGAAATATTATGAAAAGACTTTTCCAAAAATTAGTATCGTATAAGGAATTTTAATTTTTACCATTAAAAACAAAGCTTATTCTGATTTTCTCATGGCTACTCTGCTTCTAGTTTTACCAAGCCCTTTTAGATAACAGCCTTAGAAGCAGATCTTATGGCCCGGGATTAGCCAATTCCATGTCACAGAGCTAGCAGCAGGCAAGAAGTGATGAATGACTACTGCTGTTCTAGTTTTGAACATATACACAGTGTAAACCAAAATCCCCACCTTTGGAAATTGATGGGTGAACCCAAGAGAGTACATAAATATAAATCTGCTTCGGTTGAAAGAAAACTTATCTTTCATGCATATGCAAATGATGATTCAATATTATGAACAGTCATATAATATATCTAAGCTAATACTGTAATATGGGCAAGTGGCATATTAATCCACAATTATGTGGACATACATAAATTACAATCATTACTTTGACTAAGAATCCACATACTCTATACAAATTTTGGTGAAAATAATATCAACTTATTCCTTTTCCTAGGAATTTCCTAATAGGGAGAAAAAAAACCTATTGAAAAGGAAAATATATATAATTTAGATATTAGGATATTTTATTACTTCTAGATACACTTACACGACAATGTGTTTATACTATACAATGTGGTCATTGGCTATATTTTGGTTTTGAAAGCTACTTCCTTTTATTTTTAAGATTGTTGGATTGAGGAGAAGGGCTAACTGTCCTTTCAAATAGTATAACATGTTCTATCCTTAACTGCAGATTCCCTAAAAGCACAAAGATACTAACTTTAAAAGGACATTTCACCAGATTAATATCCACTTCCAGAATTATACACTTATATTTTGTGATGCTTTTGAGTCAAATTCCCTTATTAACTGCTCACACCTAAAGATGAAGTCAATTTTATGGTTGAAAGGAGCCTCAAAAAACATGTAGGTCACATACAAGCTCAAGTTTGCTGAGGTTTGGTTCTATAACAAACCAGTGGTGTGCCAGGCTGCTATATATTACTCAACTGACTATTTGAAAGGCTGAACTTTTTTTTTTTAATATACTAGACAAACCAATTCCATTTATATTCCATTGTATTATATTTATTTCCTTCCTCCTCCACCATCATCCATATTTTTTTAAAAGAACAACCAAACACACACACACATTTTCTCTCTCTCGCTCGCGCCCTCTCTCTCTCTCTTTCTCTCTCTCTCTCCTACAGAACTAGAGATTCCAATACCTTCTCTCTGGGCACCCATTTTTACATATTTTCCATCCGTAATGTTCTCTCTTAGTACATTCCTACAGGACAGGGACCCTCTCCCCAAATCAACTCACACCAAATACGGTGACTCAGAAAAAAGATTTAGATGCTTCTGAGAATGAAGATTTAGCCTCTCTGTTCTCTCCCTAGCCAAACTCAGAGGCATTTACATTGTTGGGCAGTTTGCCCCTGTTTGCTACCACATTTTCAGTGCTACGAGCCAAGATGCAACAGGCTGCACACGTTTGTTGGACAGAAACAGGCAGGGGGATTCCTCCAATGGCTGCCCTGCAGGCGAGCAACATGGGGCAGACATCAGGCTCCAGAGGCAGCTAGGCGCACATAAAGCACTCACTCCAGCCACATAATTGTCTTGGGGGAAACCAAAAATGGGCAGGAGGATTAACTCTGTGCCACAGAATTCTCAGGTGTTATTCCTACAGTTGGCAACCAATTCTCCAGAGAAATTACTTCATGCCTCTGCCTCCTGCCTTTTTGCCTGCCTGGAATGAGGCAATTCTCCAGTGGATCGGGCCAACAGTGTCCTCGGTGTTTAGAAAAAGCATGAATACTCAAAGTGTCCCCATGGGACCCTGAAACATGGCCTGCAGCTGCTCTGTGTTAGGACTGATCAACTGCAGGAGGAGGTAACAGATCTCTGTCATTCCTGGCTGCCCTCTCAAGGATGATGAGTTTGTGAGATCTCAATGACGATACTGGTGCAGAACAAAACAATACGTGGCCTTGTCAGTTGTGACTCAATGATTCCTTAGGGTAAAGCCCTAAAGAACAGTGCAGAGAGACAACCTTTCCAATACAGATAAAACTGTGGAACTCAGAGATGGGAGGTGACAAGAATATTACAACCACGCTGCTTCAACTTACCTCCCCACCCAATTAATCCATGCTCTTTACCAAAGGTCATTTCTAGGGCTTTTCCCCATAACTTTTAAAATAACTCTACTTTCACCATTTCCAAATTGCTTCTCCTGTTCTGGAATCTTTTCTACAAAAATGATGAAGCATCGTCTATCACATGGCCTACCTACTTAGCTATCTTTGAACTCTAAGTACTATACATAATTAGATATTTTTATCTTTCCCCATCAATCAGTGCCTCCTAAATTCAGTTTGTGGCTTTCCTGATTTCCCTTTGCTGAACTTGGATGGGAACAAAGATAAAGTTTACAAACTTTACTCAGAAAAGGGCAGCCTCAAATTTCTAATAGGAAATCCTCTGGGAAGAAAACAACATACTGTAGTGATATTTAACGTGGCTGTTTTCCTCTCCTGGACTATGCCTGTGGTGACTAGTGGTCTGCATTCCCTGTTGGTTTAGTTCCAACTCTGCACAGAGGAGAACCAGGTATATACGAGAAGAGCTTGTGAAAGATCATGCTCTTTTTCTCTGAGTCCATTCTTTGTAATAATTTTCATGAAAAAATTTAGAACCCTTAAGTTTAGCTGGCAGAAGAAATCAAAGCATTTTTTGCAATTACTAACTCTTAATAATTTCAAATATCTTATTTGAAGACATCAGAAAATTTTGTGAGTTTTTACTCTTTCCAAAACAACTTGCTAACACATTTTACAGATATGGAAGTAGAAGGTCAAAGAGACTACTAACTTCCCCAATGTCACATAACTCAGATCTTTTATTAAAGAATTGTATTTCTATATCCCTTATTATGTGAGGGTACTGAAAAGTCTAGCTAATAAAACATCAACAATTATCTGAAGGTTTCAGCCAAAAATAATCTTAATTTAGCTACAAGAGGATTTGGGGGCAGAGAAGAAGGGAGAAAATAATAAACTTAAAAATCTTACTCCATCAGAATGGGTGTCTATGCTAACTTAATTCCCTCAACAATAAAATGTTTAATTTTCCATGTCATTTTGCTGATTTAAAGGAAAAAAGCAACTTTATTCCTCAGATACAAATTCACCACCAAATACTCCCTTCAAGAACCAAAGGTTTCCAAATACATGTTCACCACTAGAGTATCTAAAATGTAGGCTTGGTTGTAATCCACAAACTAAAGCAATAATTTGTCATTTAAGACTTTTAAAACATGCTATTCAATGACAATTAATAATAAAACTGCATATAAGAATTGGTTGCTATTACATCTACTATAATAATAACTCTTCCAGAGAATAAAATAGTCCATAAGTGAGTTTTTTAGACAATGAACCAGCATTATTTTTACTGTCTGAAATGAAACCACTTATGAAATGGCTTTCATATATCCGTCTTCTTAAACAGAGTATATGTGCTTCACAAACATACACCCATTTTCAAGTAAGAAACCTGAGGCTCAGAAAGATGAAAGTGTTTTCTCCTACATTCACGAAGCTTATAAGTAAGAGTGCTAACATTAAAAGCCAATCCCATTCATCAAAGCCAAGTCCTTTCTACCAAATCATAGCTCTGTGCTCTAATACTACTACTACAGGAAAGAAAATAGCTATTTACCTTCAGATGAAGTAGCCTCAGGCAGAGCTTTCAGAGTTCCCAAGCTGTTTTATAAAGCTCTCTTGAAAAAACACTCTACCATTTTACTAGCTGTGAGATCCTGGGCAAGTCACTTAACTTCTCAGAGCTGCTGCTGTAAAGTGATGTTAACAATAACATATGCAAAGTGCCTGGAAGTAACAGGCATATAAAAGCTGCTGCTATTTATTATTTTTGTCTTCTAGTGTCTGCTGTTTCCAATTTGCTATGTAACTCCTTAACATGAGTGAAAATTGATCATTTCTGAACTGGGACTTGCAAACTGAACCATGTCTTACCTATGCAGTAAACAAAGCACATGGCTTTAGGATAGCTTTCCCATTGCTGAAAACTATCCGTACTTTTTGTACTATTGAGGATCCCCCTCTAAAGTACTTCAAGGAAGTAGAAATGAACCCAAAGAAACTGTAATCCAAAATTCAGCTTAGTCAAAGAACTGACACTTAAAAGTATTAAGTTATCAACCAGAGAAGACAGAGGGAGAGGGAATAGGTTTGGTTTCTGGCAGGACACAGATAAACAAATGGGAGGAAAGAAATAATGAGGTGAGGAAGCTGAAAGGGAGAACAGACAGAAAGCTGGAGGGCAGCAAAGCGATTTAGAAAACCCTGAGAAAATTCCTTAGCACTCACAAGGCCAAGAGGCGGCAGGGGCTACTAAGGTCACAGATGCCCAGGAGAAGGGAATCATTTCCCCTGCCAAAATGAAATCTGATCTCAAAGGAAAATCTCGAGCTCTATCTTCTCTCACCCGCAAACTAGCAAACACAGTAAAGCTCAGTACATCTGAGTTACTGTCTTTGTGACTCGGCTGTCAGAATCCCATGAAATAAAAGTATGTGAAAGTGATATAGAAGCATTAGGCATTATTTTAACAACAGTATCAGCATCAGAATGGCTGATACTGTTTCTTATCCCTAATTTTAAGAAAATGAACAGCAAAAAATATTATATATACACAGCACTATGTTAGCAAGTTTTAAGTAAGCGCTTCCATTTCCCTAGGCATAAGGCACAGACAGAGTTAGCATGAAGATACTTGCATGGGACACTTCCATTCTCATACAAATAAATATGCACTTTCACATCTAATTTTGTATTCATAATTCTGCTTTAAGAAAGCCATCCTAAATTCTATAAGCTTTAAGCCCCCCAAATCTGTACTATCTGCCTCTATCACTGAAGCATATTAAAGAGAGGAACCTAGCTTCTGAGCTCTCAATTTAGTAGAAAACAGTAAGTAATGACACTGCAACAAGATGGGCTAAATTCTGGGAGAGTACAAAGGAATCCAATGCTGTCAGAATGAGTCAGAAAAAAATTGGAGATGTGACAGGTGAATTGTCCTGAAAGACATGCAACTTAGGAGAATATGAGGGACAGCCAGGAGAGGGAATGGCATCTCTTACTAACGCAAGGACATCTGCTAAGGCAATGAAACCAGAGAACTTAATGACAATGGTTCTATACTACAGGGCTACCACACTAGACAGAAGAGAGGAAAGCACTGTCCCAAGCACAGCTCCCTGGGACTCCGCCCTGCAAGGAGATAGCAGTGCGTTTTAGATACATGGGGCAGGGGTGGCAGGGAAGAGGGGTGTTACTAAAATTTCTTTTCCAGAGAAACAATTCTGGCAATAGGCTAAATAATTCACCAAAAATACAAAGAACTAATGGGACGTCCCTGGTGGTCCAGTGGGTAAGACTCCGAACTCCCAGTGCAGGGGGCCCAGCTTCAGTCCCTGGCTGGGGAACTAGATCCCACATGCCACAACTAAGAAGTCCGCATGCTGCAACTAAAACCCGGCACAGACGAAAAATAAAATATATATATATTTTTTTTTTAATTCTTAAAAAAAAAAAAGAACTAATAATGGTATAGCCAGATGTTAGGCTGTGAAAACAGCCCAGTCAGGAAATAATGTGAGCCAAGATTAATGCAGTGGCAAGAAAAAACAAAAAGAGTTGACACAGATACACTCATTAGAGAGAATTAAAATGATCAATGACCACTAGACGTGTGTTGGGGGCAGGCATAACGAGCGAGTGACAGCAACAAAGGCTGACTCTCAATGTTTCTAATCTGGGAAACTAGAAATACTGGAACATCATTAGCTTAAACAACAGAA
Source organism: Balaenoptera musculus (assembly GCF_009873245.2). Taxonomy (NCBI): domain Eukaryota; kingdom Metazoa; phylum Chordata; class Mammalia; order Artiodactyla; family Balaenopteridae; genus Balaenoptera; species Balaenoptera musculus. The sequence continues at coordinate 53,320,978 of NC_045790.1, read as the reverse complement.
AGAAAAATGTCATTTAGAGGAAGAGGGCAGAAATGCATTCCTTTTGGACATATTGAGCTTGAAATGTCTCTAGAAAACAGGAAATAATAGAACTTAAGTTCTGTGAGAGCAGGAACTTTGTTGGGGTTTTTTTTGGTTTTTTTTAAATTGTTGTTGGTTCCTTTTTCTCAGTGGGCTGTCACCAGCCCTAGAAACAGTGGCTGGCCCAAAGTAGGCACTCAGTAAATATTTGCTGAAAGAATGAATTGACTACATATGTGAATCTAAGAAGAAAAGAACTAAGAGATGTAAAGTCAGGGAATCACTGGCCGCAAGGTGTTGCTGAAGATAAAGAAGATTAATCAGGGAGAAGGTAGAGATTAACAAGAGAAGGGAATTGAGGTTGGAATCCTGGGAAACATGGACAATTAAAAAGTAGAATGTAATGCATAAGAATTACTTTAGGGATAAAAATCAATTAGAAGTAAGGACTCTTCATGCCTTAACACTCTAAACACATACTATACTCACGAAACTCCCACTCTGGCCAACACGCTAGGCCAGGTTACTGTTTATTTAGCTGACCCTAAATAACGCTTATTTGACATCACTTTGATTCCTATACTAACGTAAAAACAAATTATTTATGGAAGATAACCTTAATCAAGTCAAATTAAATATAGGAGAAGATCAAAATATCTTAAACAGACATCAAACAATCACCTGTGGAATAAATTAAAATTTTAGAGAGGACCTTCAAGATGGCAGAGGAGTAAGATGTGGACATCACCTTCCTCCCCACAAATACATCAGAAGTACATCTACATGTGGAACAACTCCTACAGAACACCTACTGAACGCTGGCAGAGACCTCAGACCTCCCAAAAGGCAAGAAACTCCCCACGTACCTGGGTAGGGCAAAAGAAAAAAGAAAAAACACAGATAAAAGAATAGGGACAGGACCTGCACCTTGGGGAGGGAGCTGTGAAGGAGGAAAAGTTTCCACACACTAGAAGCCCCTTCACTGGCGGGGCCAGGGGTGGGGGACGGGGGGTGGGGTGGGCGGGGGGAAGCTTCGGAGCCACGGAGGAGAGCGCAGCAACAGGGGTGCGGAGGGCAAAGCGGAGAGATTCCCGCACAGAGGAGCGGTGCCGACCAGCACTCACCAGCCCGAGAGGCTTGTCTGCTCACCCGCCAGGGCGGGTGGGGGCTGGGAGCTGAGGCTCGGGCTTTGTGGGTCGGATCCCAGGGAGAGGACTGGGGTTGGCGGCGTGAACACAGCCTGAAGGGGGCTAGTGCGCCACAGCTAGCCGGGAGGGAGTCTGGGAAAAGTCTGGAGCTGCCTAAGAGGCAAGAAACCATTGTTTCTGAGAGGGGATTCCTTCCCTGTGTGCCCACAGAAGACAGAGCACCACCTAAACAAGTTTCAGAGACGGGCGCAAGCTGTGACTATAAGCACGGACACCAGAGACCAGCATGAAACGCTAAGGCTGCTGCTGCCGCCACCAAGAAGCCTGTGTGCAAGCACAGATCACCATCCACGCCTCCCATCCTGGGAGCCTGTGCAGCCCGCCACTGCCAGGGTCCCGTGATCCAGGGACAACTTCCCAGGGAGAACAAACGGCGTGCCTCAGGCTGTTGCAACGTCACGCCAGCCTCTGCTGCCTCAGGCTCACCGGGCATTCCAATTATAACTACTGTACTGCTCCCTCCCCCCAGCATGAGTTAGCCAGAGCCCCTTAATCACCCGCTCCTTTAACCCCTTCCTGTCTGGGAGAAGAACAGACACCAGAGGGCAATCTACATGCAGAGGCGGGGCCAAATCCAAAGCTGAACCCCCGAAGCTGTGCGAACAAAGAAGAGAAAGGGAAATTTCTCCCTGCAGCCTCAGGAGCAGCACAAGTCTCCACAATCAACTTCATATACCCTGCATCTCTGGAATACCTGAATAGACAACGAATCATCCCAAAACTGAGGCGGTGGACTTTGGGAGCAACTGTAGACTTGGGGTTTGCTTTCTGCGTTTAATTTGTTTCTAGTTTTATGTTTATCTTAGTATAGTTATTAGCGCTTGTTATCATTGGTGGATTTGTTTATTGGTTTGGGTGCTCTATTCTTTTTCTTTTTTATTACTTTTTAATTTTTTTATTTTAATAATTTCTTATTTTATTTTATTTCTTTTTTTAATTTGTTTTTCCTTTCTTTATTTCTCCCTTTTCTTCTGAGCCGTGTGGCTGACAGGGTCTTGGTGCTCCGGCCTAGTGTCAGGCCTGAGCCTCTGAGGTGGGACAGGCGAGTTCAGGACACTGGACCACCAGAGACCTCCTGGCCCCAAGTAATATCAATCGGCCAGACTTCTCCCAGAGATCTCAATCTCAATGCTAAGACCCAGCTCCACCCAACGGCCAGCAAGCTCCACTGCTGGACACCCCATGCCGAACAACTAGCAAGACAGGAACACAACCCCACCCATTAGCAGAGAGGCTGCCTAAAATCATAATAAGGTCACAGACACGCCAAAACACACCAGCGGATGCAGCCCTGCCCACCAGAAAGACAAGATCCAGCCCCACCCACCAGAACACAGGCACCAGTCCTCTCCATTAGGAAGCCTACACAAGCCACTGAATGAACCTGATCCACTGGGGGCAGACACCAAAAACAACAGGAACTATGAACCTGCAGCCTGTGAAAAGGATACCCCAAACACAGTAAGTTAAGCAAAATGAGAAGACAGAGAAATATGCAGCAGATGAAGGAGCAAGGTAGGAACCCAAAAGAACAAACAAATGGAGAGAGAACAGGCAGTCTACCTGAAAGAGAATTCAGAGAAATGATAGTAAAGAGAATCCAAAATCTTTGAAATAGAATGGAGAAAATACAAGAAACATTTAACAAGGACCTAGAAGAACTAAACAGCAAACAAACAATGATGAACAACACAATAAATGAAATTAAAAATTCTCTAGAAGGAATCAATAGCAGAAAAACTGAGGCATAAGAACGGATAACTGACCTGGAAGAAAAAAGAGTGGAAGTAACTACTGAAGAGCAGAATAAAAAAAAAAGAATGAAAAGAATTGAGGACAGACTCAGAGACCTCTGGGACAACACTAAATGCACCAACATTCGAATTATAAGGGTGCAAGAAGAAGAAGAGAAAAAGAAAGGAACTGAGAAAATATTTGAAGAGATTATAGTTAAAAACTTCCCTAACATGGGAAAGGAAATAGTCATTCAAGTCCAGGAAGCGCAGAGAGTCCCACACAGGGTAAATCCAAGGAGAAACACACCAAGAAACATATTACTCAAACTATCAAAAATTAAATACAAAGAAAAAATATTAAAAGCAGCAAGGGAAAACAACAAATAACATACAAGGGAATCCCCATAAGGTTACCGCTGATCTTTCATCAGAAACTCTGCAAGCCAGAAGGGAGTGGCAGGACATATTTAAAGTGATGAAAGAGAAAAACCTAAAACCAAGATTACTTTATCCAGCAAGGATCTCATTCAGATTCGACAGAGAAATTAAAAACTTTACAGACAAGCAAAATCTAAGAGAATTCAGCACCACCAAACCAGCTTTACAACAAATGCTAAAGGAACTTCTCTAAGCAGGAAACACAAGAGAAGGAAAAGACCTATAATAACAAACTGAAAACAATTATGAAAATGGTAATAGGAATATACATATCGATAATTACCTTAAATGTAAATGGAATAAATGCTCCCATCAAAAGACACAGACTGGCTGAATGGATACAAAAACAAGACCCACATATATGCTGTCTACAAGAGACCCACTTCAGACCTAGAGACACAAACAGACAGAAAGTGAGGGGATGGAAAATGATATTCCATGCAAATGGAAATCAAAAGAAAGCCGGAGTATCAATTCTCATATCAGACAAAATACACTTTAAAATAAAGAATATTACAGGAGACAAAGAGGGACACAACATAATGATCAAGAGATCAATAAAAGAAGAAGATATAACAATGGTAAATATTTATGCACCCAACATAGGAGCACCTCAATACACAAGGCAAATGCTAACAGACATAACGGGAAATCGACAGTAACACAATAATAGTAGGGGACTTTAACACCTCACTTACACCAGTGGACAAATCATCCAAAATGAAAATAAATAAGAAAACACAAGCTTTAAATGACACATTAGACAAGATGAACTTAATTGATATTTACAGGACATTCCATTCAAAAACAACAGAATACACTTTCTTCTCAAGTGTTCATGGAACATTCTCCAGGATAGATCATATCTTGGGTCACAAATCAAGCCTTGGTAAATTTAAGAAAATTGAAATCGTATCAAGTATCTTTTCTGATCACAATGCTATGAGACTACATAGCAATTACAGGAAAAAAACTGTAAAAAATACAAACACATGGAGGCTAAACAATACACTACTAAATAACCAACAGATCACTGAGGAAACCAAAAAATACCTAGAAACAAATGACAATGAAAACATGATGACCCAGAACCTATGGGATGCGGCAAAAGCAGTTCTAAGAGGGAAGTTTATAAGCAATAAAATCCTACCTCAAGAAACAAGAAAAATCTCAAAAAACCTAAACTTACACCTAAAGCAATTAGAAAAACAACAAAAAAACCCCAAAGTTAGCAGAATGAAAGAAATCATAAAGATCAGATCAGAAATAAATGAAAAAGAAATGAAAGAAACAACAGCAAAGATCAATAAAACTAAAAGCTGGTTCTTTGAGAAGGTAAATAACATTGATAAACCACTAGCCAGACTCATCAAGAAAAAAAGGGAGAAGACTCAAATCAACAGAATTAGAAATGAAAAAGGAAAAGTAACAAAATGACACTGCAGAAATACAAAGAATCATGAGAGATTACTACAAGCAACTATATGCCAATAAAATGGACAACCTGGAAGAAATGGACAAATTCTTAGAAAAGTACAACCTTCTGAGACTGAACCAGGAAGAAATAGAAAATATAAACAGACCAATCATAAGCACTGAAATTGAAACTGTGATTAAAAATCTTCCAACAAACAAAAGTCCAGGACCAGAAGGCTTCACCGGCAAATTATATCAAACATTTAGAGAAAAGCTAACACCTATCCTTCTCAAACTCTTCCAAAATATGGCAGAGGAAGGAACACTCCCAAACTCATTCTATGAGGCCACCATCACCCTGATACCAAAACCAGACAAAGATGTCACGAAAAAAGAAAACTACATGCCAATATCACTGATGAACATAGATGCAAAAAATCCGCAACAAAATACTAGCAAACAGAATCCAACAGCACATTAAAAGAATCATACACCATGATCAAGTGGGGTTTATCCCAGGAATGCAAGGATTTTTCAGTATACACAAATCAATCAAGGTGATATACCACATTAACAAACTGAAGGATAAAAACCATATGATAATCTCAATAGATGCAAAAAAAGCTTTCGACAAAATTCAACACGCATTTATGACAAAAACCCTCCAGAAAGTAGGCACAGAGGAAACTTAACATAATAAAGGCCATATACGACAAACGCACAGCCAACATCCTTCTCAATGGTGGAAAACTGAAACCATTTCCACTAAGATCAGGAACAAGACAAGGTTCTCCACTCTCACCACTATTATTCAACATAGTTTTGGAAGTGTTAGCCACAGCAATCAGAGAAGAAAAAGAAATAAAAGGAATCCAAGTCGGAAAAGAAGAAGTAAAGCTGTCATTGTTTGCAGATGACATGATACTATACATAGAGAATCCTAAAGATGCTACCAGAAAACTACTAGAGTTAATCAATGAATCTGGTAAAGTAGCAGGATACAAAATTAATGCACAGAAATCTCTTGCATTCCTATACACTAATGATAAAAAATCTGAAAAAGAAATTAAGGAAACACGCCCATTTACCACTGCAACAAAAAGAATAAAGTACCTAGGAATAAACCTACCTAAGGAGACAAGAAACTTATATGCAGAAAACCATAAGACACTGATGAAAGAAATTAAAGATGATACAAACAGATGGAGAGATATACCATGTTCTTGAATTGGAAGACTCAACGTTGTGAAAATGAGTATACCACCCAAAGCAGTCTACAGATTCAATGCAATCCTTATCAAACTACCAATGGCATTTTTCACAGAACTAGAACAAAAAATTTCACAGTTTGTATAGAAACACAAAAGACCCCAAATAGCCAAAGCAATCTTGAGAAAGAAAACTGAGCTGGAGGAACCAGGTTCCCTGACTTCAGACTATACTACAAAGTTACAGTAATCAAGACAGTATGGTACTGGCACAAAACAAAATATAAATCAATGGAACAGGATAGAAAGCCTAGAGATAAACACACGCACATATGGTCACCTTATCTTTGATAAAGGAGGCAAGAATATACAATGGAGAAAAGACAGCCTCTTCAATAAGTGTTACTGGGAAAACTGGACAGCTACATGTAATAGAATGAAATTAGAACACTCCCCAACACCATACACAAAAATAAACTCAAAATGGATTAAAGACCTAAATGTAAGGCCAGACAATATAAAACTCTTAGAGGAAAACATAGGCAGAACACTCTATGACATCAATCACAGCAAGACCCTTTTTGACCCACCTCCTAGAGAAATGGAAATAAAAACAAAAATAAACAATTGGGACCTAATGAAACTTAAAAGCCTTTGCACAGCAAAGGAAACCATAAACAAGACGAAAAGACAACCCTCAGAACGCGAGAAAATATTTGCAAACGAAGCAACTGATAAAGGATTAATCCCCAAAATATACAAGCAGCTCATGCAGCTCAGTATCAAAAAAACAAACAACCCAATCCAAAAATGGGCAGAAGACGTAAATAGACATTTGTCCAAAGAAGATATACAGATTTCCAACAAACACATGAAAGGATGCTCAACATCACTAATCATGAGAGAAATGCAAATCAAGACTACAATGAGGTATCACCTCACACCAGTCAGGATAGCCATCATCAAAAAATCTACAAACAATAAATGCTGGAGAGGGTGTGGAGAAAAGGGAACCCTCTTGCACTGTTGGTGGGAATGTAAATTGATACAGCCACTATGGAGAACAGTACGGAGGTTCCTTAAAAAACTAAAAATAGAACTACCATATGACCCAGCAATCCCACTACTGGGCATATACCCAGAGAAAACCATAATTCAAAAAGAGTCATGAACCACAATGTTCACTGCAGCACTATTTACAATAGCCAGGACATAGATGCAACCTAAACGTCCATCAATAGATGAATGGATAAAGCTGTGGCACACATGTACAATGGAATACTACTCAGCCTTAAAAAGAAACGAAACTGAGTTATCTGTCGTGAGGTGGATAGATCTAGAGTCTGTCATACAGAGTGAAGTAAGTCAGAAAGAGAAAAACAAATACCGTATGCTAACAAATATATACGGAATCTAAAAAAAAAAAAAAATGGTTCTGAAGAACCTAGGGACAGGACAGGAATAAAGACACAGATGTAGAGAATGGCCTTGAGGACACGGGGAGGGTGAAGGGTAAGCTGGGACGAAGTGAGAGAGTGGCACTGGTATATACATGTGTGTGTGTGTGTGTGTGTATCTATCTATCTATCTATATATATACACTACCAAATGTAAAATAGCTAGCTAGTGGGAAGCAGCCGTATAGCACAGGGAGATCAGCTCCGTGCTTTGTGACCACCTAGAGGGGTCAGATAGGGAGGTTGGGAAGGAGATGCAAGAGGGAGGGGATATGGGAATATATGTATATGTATAGCTGATTCACTTTGTTATATAGCAGAAACTAACACAACATTGTAAAGCAATTATACTCCAATAAAGATATTTTAAAAAAGAAAGAAAAAAGTTGACTACTCTTATAATAGGATAATAAAATAATAAAATGACACTGTAGAAAAATATTACTTTAAAACTTAAAGAGCCATATAAAAAAAAATTTTAATTCTAGTGGAATCAAAAATACTCCAGCAAGCTCCACGATGAAATAATATCTACATACATGGAGGAGAATACATCTAAAAAATATAAATCAGCCATGATGCTCTCTTATTTACCTCCACACTAAACCAAAACAAATTCACCTCTGGATCTTCCATTAACTGAATATGCAAACATTCAAGAAGAAATTAAAATTTCTCCACAATAATAAAAGTAGTGTTTTTCATAATCTGCACTACAGACTCACTACACAGAACTCTGTATCCCTCTGAAAGCAAAGAGGTGTCACTGTCTAAATCAGAGGATAAGCTCATCAGGCAGTGGTAGTGTACAGTCCTGAGGATACACTGAGTAAGTCAGCCAAAGACATGACAACTTATATCGTGCTGGCAAGATTCCAAGTTGTTCAGAGAAGGGAAAATTATTTAAAGAAGTCTGAATTAATATGAATCTACCCAAACACAAACCTTACCCATATAAGATAAATAAGCATGGACCAATTCAATCCCCTAATTACTAATTCAGAGATAACTGTAATAGGCTACACTATTTAGTCGCCCTATGTAAGTCTATAGGACTCACTAAGGCCATCTTGACCACTTGGTATTTCCTCTCTGAAAACAATTTAAAAGGTCTCATTCTCTTTCAATAAACATGACTATTTGCTTCTTAATTAACACATCTACTATTTAACTACATCCATTAACTGTATTTTACTATGGCACTCAAAGGACTGTTAAAATTAAGATTATAAACCAACTTTTACTTTTGTAATAATCTAGACAGCACATCTGCTTTAAATGGTGTTGCTGCTTTGGGATTCGTGTTTTGTTGTTGTTTAGCCACTTAATTTCAATCGAGTGATCAGAAAGTAGAGACAAACACATAAATGTTAAAAATGCCCTGAAAAACCTGAATGACCCCAGTAAGAATAACATGTTTTCATAATATAATGACCATCCTTTCTCCATTTCTTGGTATGTCTGATGATCTTAGGTGTAACATATAACGAACGGCAATTATTTGTATAATTCAGGTGCCAAATTACTCCTCTGTTATCCAAATCACTATAGGATTGTCACATACAGTTGTCACAAGAAGTGACCAATAAATCTACCAAAAATTATAAGAACTACCAAAAATATGCACGTGGGTCAGGAGAATTAGGCAAGCAATCTGGAAATAAAGTTTTGGGCTCAATATTGAAACTGACTTCACAACGTAGTATACAAAAGCTTGTGGAAAACCTCAACACTCACCTGACTTTTTAAAAAAATTAATCACCTGATATTTTCAAAAATTTGAAAAATTTAAATCTCCCTATTTTACTATTGCCAGGGTTTTTTTTTTTTTTATAAAATATGATTTACATATTTTGGAACTTCATGTAACATTAAATAAGGGTACTTAAATTTTATGTTGATCCAAAAGGGGCATGAATTTAAGAAGACTGAATAAAACTGTCAAATACAAAAGTCTGATATAACATAGTTGAAACCAAGAACAAGTACACTACAAGACAATGGATGAAGTATAGGAGAATTCTAAAACTATTTTAGAAACTCTGAATGGTATATCCATAAAATGAACTAGTTCTCAGCAATAAACGTAATAAACCACGAGTACAGACAACAGGGATGAATCCTAAAATACACGGTGAAGCAGTCAGACAAAAAGAACACACCGTATGATTCCATTTATTTAAAGCTCTAGAGAATGCAAACTAATCTATAGTGACAAAAAGCAGATCAGTGGTTACTTGGAGATAGGGAAGTAGGAGAGGCAAGAAAGGATTACAAAGGGGCATGAGGAAAATCTGCGGGGGATGGATATGTTCACTGTCTTGATTGCGAGGCTGGTTTCACAAGGGTCCAAATTCAACAAACTGTACACTTTCAATATGTGCAGTTTATCATATGTGAACTATAAATTATACCTCAGTAAAATACTTAAACAAGCCCTCTCCCCTCCTTGAGAGAAGGGGGAAGCCTAAACGTCCTGAGTTTAGCACCCAACAGATGTTCACTGAACTTAATAGCACTGCCTAGGGGGCAATAATCCAGGCCCAGGGGCTGTTTATATAGATAGATATATGTATATATGCACGCTCTGCAAAGTTTATAGTATAAAGAGGCATTCCAGTGCTGTACTTTTCTCAAAGGGAACAGGATGACTACATTCACTACTCCCGGGAAAACCGTGAATGTGGCAGAAAGGAGGGAGAGGGTGTCAGGCAAAACTCCACTGAATCCTATAGTTGAGGCCCCTCCAGCGCTACAGCAGGAAATAAATGTTGCCCAGAGGCAGACTTCATGCCTGACTTATTAAAATGAAATACCCTTGAAAGACTGGGGGAAGAAAATGGGAACATCTGGTCTAAACCTTCTTTAACTTTATCCAGTAATGCCTTAGACAAACAGGACCTGTTTGGGAGGGGTGCCTAGCAAAATATAAGAGAAGCTGGGCATACCTTGTATAGATCAGAGAAGATCTTTTAAATTGTAAAATAATCTTTAATATTTATGGTTCTGTCATCACAGTTTTGTTGGTGTAGTGATGTCTTATAAGCACAGGATAACAGACCCCCATGACCATTTTCTTCAGCACGTTCCCTGAAGCAAGGCATGCTAGGGACCACCTAATTATCAATACATAATGTAAAGTTACTGCAAAATTAACTATAGGTCTATGGAACATTTAATTTTAAGCCCAGATCAAGAATTATAAATGCATTCTCCACTGGTGTCCTGTGTGCCATATGGTAGTTAGGGATATTATACCTCCTCAGAGTCAAGAGACATTGGTTCAAACAGGTGCAATTAATGTCAATTCAAACGTATGGATGTTTAATAATCTCAAATCATATTATCCTCACCGAGAGAAAGGGCAATTAGTGAAAACTACTGACCAATGGCTGTACTTGTTCATTTGTATATCAAAATAAGTTAAGCATTCTCATTTCACAAAATACGTGTTTTCTTTGCGGAGGGATAGTACCTAGGTGACAGGATTGCAGCTAAGTTTTTCTGCTTCTTTGAACTTGTTTATGTTGTCCATATTTTTTAAACGTGCTTTTTTATCATCAAAAAAAGTTACTAAAAGAAAGAACTACCTTATGTATTTTACTATTAACTATAGTTTTAAAACTAAGCAATAAGCAATACAGTAAATGAAAAGTATCCCAAAAGGCATTCATACTATCAATATTAAATCATCAACACAAACTAAATAGGTTTTTCCTTGAGTTTTCGTTTTGGTTTTTTGTTGTCTAGTAGCTGATGTTTCTGTTTTTTCCTTTCTTACAAGTGTTTTCTTTTTCACTTTCCCCTCCTGCATTTAGTTATGGCACCCTAGATCTGGAGGTAGAGTGGTTTACAAGAAAATAACAATGAATGTTGATTTTGCAGATCTAAATAAAACTAACAGGAGGATAAAGACAAGAATTCCCTCGACCAAACAAATTTAACCACCACAGGCAAGAAGAAAAAAAGCAAGAATTTAAGCCTTGTTTTACCTTTTTTTTTTTTTAAACTCAGCTGTCCAAATTTGGAAGAATTGCACTTCTCTAACAAATATAATTTCACCGCTTCAAGAAATTTTTTGTTATTTTATGATATAGGATATAAATTACTTTTTAAATTATACTTTTCCAAAAAGGGGAAGATATTTCTGGGGAAAAAAGACTATGCCAAATATCTGCCCATAAAACATGCGTAGGATATACACACAGTTTTTAGGTCAATATGAATTATAAATTTTACTGTTTTAATCACACTCCAAAACCATCGTGAGATGTTTACAACGCTAATATTTCATCTTTGCGAATTTAATGTTTTACTCATTTTGTGAGAGATAGAAGAAATATTTTAAGACAATTGATGCTTTTATGAAATGCTTGAAAAGAAAACTAATGCTCTGTCTACAAAAAGGAAGGGGCAATTTTCCAGTGAACACCAGAAGAAAGAAAACAAGTGGCCTCAGGCCAAAGATAAAATACCTTTTTCCTCACATAGTAGTTTCCCTTCCTTTCCAAACATCAAATTACCACAATACAGCTTAGTTATACCACCACAAGAGCCTCCTACAGGACCTCCCTCCCTTACCCTGAGCCAGTCCAATTCTTCAAGGTCTCACCAGTTTACAACCTACAGTCTGTGAGAGCCTTACAGTCTCTGTAAGAATTTATGAATTGTTTCCTCCCCAAAGTCATATGTTGAAGTCCTAACCCCCAGTACCTCAGAATATGACTATATTTGGAGAGAGGGTCTTTAAAGAGGTAATTAAGGTTAAATGAGGTCACTGGGGTGGGCCCTAATCCAACCTGACTGGTGTCCTCTAGGATACAGACTTACACAGAGGGAAGACCATGTGAAGACACAAGAAGACAGCCATCTACAAGTTGCCAGCAAGCAACCCAATGTTGATGTCTAACTTCTTTAATCACTGTAACTTTTACTACATGTAAAACCTTTTTATTATTTCCTCTGTGTGTCTATTTTTCCAACTAAGACAGTAAGCTTCCAACAGTATTTATTTTGTGTTCTCCCTAGTGCCTAACCCAATTCAACAAACCTCCTAATCCATCTATTACCATCTACTCAATGAATAACTACCTCAGATCTTCTTGGGAAGTGTTTCACAGGAAGGCAATGATATCAGTTTTCTCTATCTAGAAATAGTTCATCTCCTTATTCTTATTCACCCATGTGGAACCCCACTATAATTATTTAATTATAGTACATTAACTTTACCATACTAAACAGCATTTCCCAACTGTATTTATAGTGATGCTCTTTTAAACAGGAAACTAATTTAGAAGAAAAAATAATATCTTTCTTGTTATAAATATGGGGTTGATAATGTATGTAACAATGTAACAATATCAAATGAATTCCTACTTTAGGCCAAACGTGTTTTAAGAGCACATGTAACTGTTTGGGAAATACAACTGGTGACATATCATCATTCACATGCACCATCAAGCAGTCCTGAATTCTACAGGAAGTTGTTTGCTTCTTTACTCTGAATCATAAAGGCTTTTGTTGGTAGATGTGTTATTTGCTCTAGCATATACAGGGACATTTCCCACCCAATATGTCAACTCTGCCCGAAGATATTTTGTGAAAAGCACAGAGTACTTTGTGCATATTATAAATATACAAAAGGGAGCCAACCTGAATCAAATCTATTATGTCAGACTTGAGATGTAATCTGGAGAAAATAATCTGCTCTTAACTGAGGACAGTATCTTCCAGGCAACTGTTACTCCCCAGCTTCTAAATCCCTTAATCTGAACCCTAGACAATGGGTCCATTTCTTTGTTTGTAAAGCAGAGCCTCTCCACCACATCAGCTAAAGGCTAAAGGCCTGATCAACGCAAAATTACATTTCAAGGATTTCCATGAATGTCTCCAAGCACCACGCCTTGCACAGATATAGTAAACTCTGGGGAGAGCCTCTACTCCCTCACCATATATGTGTATTTAAAAGATATCTGAACTACACATAGAAAATCCTAAAGATGCCACCAGAAAACTACTACAGCTTATCAATGAATTTGGTAAAGTAACAGGATACAAAATTAATGCACAGAAATCTCTTGCACTCCTATACACTAATGATGAAAAATCTGAAAGAGGAATTAAGGAAACACTCCCATTTACCACTGCAACAAAAAGAATAAAATACCTAGGAATAAACCTACCTAAGGAGGCAAAAGACCTATATGCAGAGAACTGTCAGACACTGATGAAAGAAATCAAAGACAATACAAACAGATGGAAAGATATACCATGTTCTTGGATTGGAAGAATCAACATTGTGAAAATGACTATATTACCCAAAGCAATCTACAGATTCAATGCAATCCCTATCAAATTACCAATGGCATTTTTAACAGAATTAGAACAAAAAATTTTACAATTTGTATGGAAACACAAAAGACCCTGATAGCCAAAGCAATCTTGAGAAAGAAAAACAGAGCTGAAGGAATCAGGCTCCCTGACTTCAGACTATACTACAAAGCTACCGTAATCAAAACAGTACGGTACTGGCACAAAAACAGAAATATAGATCAATGGAATGGGACAGAAAGGCCAGAGATAAACCTACACACATATGGTCACCATATCTTTGACAAAAGAGTCAAGAATACACAATGGAGAAAAGACAACCTCTTCAATAAGTGGTGCTGGGAAAACTGGACAGCTACATGTAAAAGAATGAAATTAGACCACTCCCTAACACCATACACAAAAATAAACTCAAAATGGATTAAAGATCTAAATGTAAGGCCAGACACTATAAAACTCTTAGAGGAAAACATCGGCAGAACACTCTATGACATCAATCACAGCAAGATCCTTTTTGACCCACCTCCTAGAGAAATGGAAATAAAAATAAAAATAAACAAATGGGACCTAATGAAACTTAAAAGCTTTTGCACAGCAAAGGAAACCATAAACAAGACGAAAAGACAACCCTTAGAATGGGAGAAAATATTTGCAAACGAAGCAACTGACAAAGGATTAATCCCCCAAATATACAAGCAGCTCATGAAGCTCAGTATCAAAAAAACAAACAACCCAATCCAAAAATGGGCAGAAGACCTAAATAGAGATTTCTCCAAAGAGGATATACAGATTTCCAACAAACACATGAAAGGATGCTCAACATCACTAATCATAAGAGAAATGCAAATCAAGACTACAATGAGGTATCACCTCACACCGGTCAGAATGGCCATCATCAAAAAATCTACAAACAATAAATGCTGGAGAGGGTGTGGAGAAAAGGGAACCCTCTTGCACCGCTGGTGGGAATGTAAACTGATACAGCCACTATGGAGAACAGCAATGGAGGTTCCTTAAAAAACTAAAAATAGAACTACCATACGACCCAGCAATCCCACTACTGGGCATATACCCGAAGAAAACCATAATTCAAAAAGATACACATACCGCAGTGTTCACTGAAACACTATTTACAATAGCCAGGACATAAAAGCAACCTAAATGTCAATCGACAGATGAATGGATATAGATGTGGCACATATATACAATGGAATGTTACTCAGCCATAAAAAGGAATGAAATTGAGTTATTTGTGATTAGGTGGATGGACCCAGAGTCTGTCATACAGAGTGAAGCAAGTCAGAAAGAGAAAAACAAATACCGTATGCTAACGCACATATATGGAAACTTTTTTTGTGGCAAGGCAGCAATAAAGAGGCAGACGTAAAGAAAGGACTTGAGGACACAGCGGGGGAAGGGGAAGCTGGGATGAACTGAGAGAGTAGCACTGACATACATACACTACCAAAAATAAAATGGATGGATAGTGGGAAGCAGCTGCAAAGCACAGGGAGATCCGCTCGATGCTTTGTGATGAACTAGAGGGGTGGGATAGGGAGAGCGGGAGGGAGGCTCAAGAGGGGATATGGGGATATATGTGTACATATAGCTGATTCACTTTGTTGTACAGCAGAAACTAACACAACATTGTAAAGCAATTATACTCCAATAAAGATATACCAAAAAAAAGTATCTGAGATGCAAATAGGACTTCAGCCGTCAAACAGGGCATTGTATATATGATAGGAATTTGGAGTACAATAAAAACTGACATGCATCTCTCCACTCCCTAGCAACAACAGTCAGGGGGCTCACGCGATGAAATGAAGGATTGTGTTAAATGGAGAAAAGAAACCAGAAAGAAAAGAGGGGAAAAGAAATACTGAAAGGAGCGAAGGAAAGGGAGGGAACGCACGTGAGAGTTATGGTACACATCTGAGCAATCTAGTAGTAATATGTTGAGACAAACTTCATCAATTTTTTTGTTTGTTTTTGCAAATGACGTAGGCAAGATGAGTGGTGAAGAGTCAAGGGGCTCCCCAAACTAGCTCTGCCTAAGTGACAACTTGCCTGTGGAAAGGAACTTATGAAAACCCCTAACCCCTGCCTCTCTCTACCTAAATAAACAGAACTATAATTCTCAAAGCTGCTCAGGTAACAGAGCAGCTAGACGTCACCAGAACTCACTGCAGAGCACCCTGAGATACAGCTATATATACTGAACTTAAAATAGCTAAATACATAATTTCTGCTAATCACAAACCCCACTTCAGCCTAGATTCTTAAAAAAAAAGATACCAAAAGGTTAAGAAAACTTTGAGAGTGAAACATGGAAATGAGAAAATCCAACACATTAATTTAATTTGTCTGCCTACTGGGGAACAGTCTGCCAATTCATAGAACACCAGAAACAGGGCCTAAAAGGCAATGAAATTAAACAATACACTCATTACAAGAGGGAATATGTAAGCAATACTTTTGAAGCCTAGTCTTGATTGGCAACTATTTCTGTAGAGTAAGATAGTAAATTTTTCAGACTTTGAAGGCTCTCCATCTCTGTCTCAACTATGCAACTACTTAAATCTGCCACTGCTGCTGTGAAAGCAACCACAAACAGCAAGAAAGAATCACAGACAATAAGAATGAGAGTGGCTGTGCACCAATAAAACTTTATGTGCACTGACATTTGATCTTCATATATTTTTCACATGACATGAAATATTATTCTTTTGATTTTGTTTTTCAACCATTAAAAAATGTACAGGGCTTCCCTGGTGGCGCAGTGGTTGAGAATCTGCCTGCCAATGCAGGGGACACGGGTTCGAGCCCTGGTCTGGGAAGATCCCACATGCCGCGGAGCAACTGGGCCCGTGAGCCACAACTACTGAGCCTGCGCGTCTGGAGCCTGTGCTCCGCAACAAGAGAGGCCGTGATAATGAGAGGCCCGCGCACCGCGATGAAGAGAGGCCCCCACTTGCCGCAACTGGAGAAAGCCCTCGCACAGAAACGAAGACCCAACACAGCCATAAATAAATAAATAAATAAATAAAATATTTTTTAAAAAAATGTACAAACCATCCCTAGCTCTTAAACCGTAGAGAAAAAAACAGGCTGCAGCAGACAGATTTGGCCCTTGGCCCTTAAGTTTACAGACCTCTGCTTTTAAGGACCTTAATGTGAATTCTGAGATGGGAGGGGTGAGTGAGGGGGCAGTGGGGGATAGAGCCCAGTCTAGATAAACCTGGCCCATTTGTAAAGTAGCCCATAAGCAAGCAGGAAATCTGGGCATCCCAGACAAGATTATTCCCACCACCCTCTAAACCCTCTCAGCTCCTGCCTCGGGCAAAGGCACAGGTGCACTGCATTAGAATTCAAGCCAAGAAACTTCAAGTTTTGCTGGGTTTTAAATGCAGTCATTTACTTAAATTCTACCGGGGCTAAAGCATATATTTTACAAATTTAGATGATGCGACTCCTACAAAAAGTTCATTGTAGTTCCCTATACCCAAATGCAACACGTAATCCTGAAACCCACTCCATCACTTCATAAATGTTTCAGATTAGGTGTTACTTATTCTGTAAAAGGCAACCTAAATGAGGAATGCCTACGGAAACACAAACGGGATGTTTACGCCACAGCTGTCCAACAAGGCTGGATGACAGAGTCTGGCCACTTTTCAGATTATTCCCCTCTCGACACCAAAAGAACTTGGAGAGTCTTCCTTCTAGGCTGGTGAAGTCAAGGTCCTCTTGTCTGATGACACCTCTGAAACACTAGCCGCCACCCGCACCCACTCCGCCCAAGGCCCGCAGTGTCCAAACCCGGATTCCGCCCCAGCAGAGCAACCTCGGCAGCCCCAGCCGCTGAGATGGACGGAGACTTCCCACCGCCCCCTACTCGCCCCCAGACACAGAGCAGCAGCGGCCCCTCCCCCCCTCCGCAGTCCCAGCATGAATTTCCACGCGATCGGCAGGAAAGAATAGCCCAGCCTTTGTGCCTCTGCAAAAGAACGCAGCAAGAATTTACACCGTCACCACCGCTGAAACACACACACACACACACACACACACACACACTTCGGAACAGCGCTTCCCTACAAACATCCGGCATCCCGGGGCTGCGAAACTGCAGACAAAGGCGCCCCATCGGCGTGGGGTGGGGGGATAAAGGGGGAGGCGGGAGCAAAACACTCCCACCAACGCGGACAGCTGACGAAAGGGCACTGGCTCCAGGGAGAGGGGTGAAAAGTGGGGGCGGATACCAGTGAGCCGCGCGCTCTGGGTGTCCCGCAGCCGAGGCGAGAGACGCCAGTCTGGGGGCGCGTCTCCCCACCCCCGCGTAACGATAGAGTGGGCGTCCGACCCGGGGCGCGGCCACCGCAGCAGACAGCAACAGGCGCCCGCGCCCCGCTGCGCCCGGCCCGCGTGCCAGGCCCGGGGTCCGCCTCCTCAGCACCCTTACTATGCCCCTCCTGGCGAACAAAAAGACGAAACTTTTCAACCTCTTAGAATCAACAAGAGCAATAGGAGGGGGGAAGTGGCTGAAAGAACCGGAACGACCGCTTGGGGACCCGGCGAGTCGCAAAGGAAACTTCCAGACCCCATCGTTTTCAACATCCCGAGGAGCAGCTGCTTCCCGGTAGCGCCGGGCCGCGCGGGGTGGGGCGAGCGCACCCCGTCCGCCGCCGCCCGCCCGCCCCGCGAGCCGAGCCCCGGGCGGCCGCGCACCTTCCCGGCCGGTGCGCGCGCAGGGCACGGGGGCGCGCTCCGGCCTCCCGGCCCGGGCCCCGGCGCCGCTTACCCTGCTCGCGACGGCCGCCCACGGCGGGAACGCGAAAGGAACGGAGGGCTGGGGAGCTGGGGTCGCCGGGGACACTGGGAGCCTCGCCTCGCCTCGCCCACGCTCGCTCTCTTCTGTCCTGAAGTAACGTCCCGGCGAGGAGCTTCGGGAGGAACGCGCACTGACGCTCCCGCTCGACCGAGAAACTTAATCCTGCCCGGCCGCCGGCTGCCCGACGCCAGCCTCGCGCTCCGCCGCGCCCCCTCCCCCTGCGCGCGCCGCACTTGCGCCGACCGGGGCTGCCGCGGCGGCGGCTGCGGCGGCGGGGCCCGGGCTGCCAGGGCTGCGTGACGCCTTCGGCCGGCGGGGCGGCTGGCGCGCCTCGGCCAATCAGGGGGCGCGGCCCAGCCGGCAGGCCCCGGGTTTTAAACTAGCTCCGCGGGCGCTCGGCGTGGGATGTGGAGAGTGGGTTCCGCGCGGTTGCTGGAGAAAAGGCCCCTTAAGTGTCAACGTAAAATAAAAAAGAAGCATTAATTTGGACAAGTCTGTCCCATGCAATGTTTAGGATATACACTAAAAAATTCTTTGTTTATCTGAAATTCGGATTTACCTGGGCAACCTGTATTTTTATTTGCTGAATCTGGTAACCTGCGGGAACCGGTAGCCTCTATTTCTAGTTTTGAGGACTTTTTTTTTTTTTTTTTAATGCGGATTGCTCTCTGGTAGCTCATTAAAGTGATGAGAAGCACTTTAATGAGGATGCTTGGGGGCGGGGCTAATCTAACTTTCTAAAAAGTAACTTTTAGCGCATCAATGTCCATTCTTAGACCGATGATCCAACTAAAAAACAAACAAACAAAAAGTGGAGGAAGGGTTCAGAATTACACGGTGCCAGGAAAAACATATTCGTTTCTATTTTGTGCCATTTAAGATTGTCTTTCTGATAGTCTCAATTCCCTGAGTCCCAGGAATGTTCTCTGGGGAGGAAAATTGCTCCCTTTTTCAATACATAAGTCTAATATTAAAGTATACATCAAAGGATACTCAGAAGCCCAATTAAAAATATTTAAAGAATTTATTTTAATATCCTGAATTAAAGGTCTGTTTTTCTTTAGCAGACTTGTAAATTTGGTTTGTCTTAAAAAACCGATTTGTATTTCTACAATATTCACCAACTATTTAAGGGGCAACACAGTTTATAAAATATACAAGACTTCAGAGGGAAACTGGTTTAAGTTTTTAAATGGATATTTTCAGAAAGCTGCAAAATAGATTTTGCCTGTAAATGACTACGAGTTGAATAAAGTCAGCTCAGTGCCCTGGGCTGAAGAGAGTGTCTTCAGCCCAAGGCCGCTTGCTCTTTTATAAACATATGAATTGGTGTAGATTTTCCCATGGGGAAACAAAAACATGGAGTAGCTTTCTTCATAGTCTACGGATATTAATTTCCTCTGGGTCTTTTGAAAATGAAAGTTAAGATAGAATAAAGGGAAAACTCATTTACCTTATCTTTTCCATTGTCTCTTCAACACATCTCTATGTTGCATAACCTTTCAATCAGCACTCTCAGGTCTCTCCATTCTGAAAAAGAGAGAAAAAAGGAGAAAAGAGAAATAGAAGGAGAGAAGAAGGGGAGGGAGGGAGGGAAGCGGGGAGGGAGGGGGGAGAGAGAGAGAGGAAACAAATAAGCTACTTCCCAAACCTGCCTCTCCCCAGCTACCACACTTTTCCCCTCTCCTTCTTAGTTAAGTTTGTTGAAACCAACCAACTGCATCTGGCTTCCT
This sequence comes from Balaenoptera musculus, assembly GCF_009873245.2. NCBI lineage: Eukaryota > Metazoa > Chordata > Mammalia > Artiodactyla > Balaenopteridae > Balaenoptera > Balaenoptera musculus. The sequence continues at coordinate 53,300,600 of NC_045790.1, read as the reverse complement.
GCCCCTTCATAGTACAGAACGGGCCGTTGCTAGGGACACCAGTGACCTCCCACTACCTAAATCCAGTGGATGTGTTCCTCTCCTCATATTCCTGTCTCTTCAGATGCGTTCATAACTGTCGCACTCTCTCTTCCTGAACTGTTCCCCTCCCCTTGTAATTCCAGGCAATCACTCTCTCTTGGTTTTGCTCCTTCCTCTTAGTTAGGGGCAGAAGTGTGAGACCTGAAGTTCATACAATTTGGGGCTCTGCTTTTAGAAAAGAAAAACAAAGATATCTTTCTTGTGAAAATTTTACAAAAATATATGACCATGTAAATCCGTTGCTAGGGCTCCTCCCAAGCAAGAGAAGGACCCAGAATCTTCACCTTTATTAGCTGCAAAGTTGCTCTGCCTCTGTCGTCAGACCACTCTTTGATATTCTTTGCCAACTAATCTCTCCCTAATCTTTAAATGCAATTCCTCAAGACTCAGTGATAGGCCCTCTTTTCAACTCTATCCCTAAGTCAGTTCATTCTCACCTCTAGCTTATCATTTATTGGTTAAGGATTCCTAAGCTGTTATCTTCAATGCAGACTTCTCCATCTATCTGAGTGTTTATTTGACTTCCCCATATGCCTGTCTCAAACCCAGATTACCCAGAATGGAACCATGATATTTGCTCAGGCCTGGCCATCTTTCACAGTTCAGTGTTTCAGTGAATGGCACAGCCATGGACAGTACTCCATGATTCCCACAAATTAGGATAAACCCACTGAGATACATTCTCATCTGTACTTTTGCTCCACGGTATTCGTCCTACTTTGAAATTATACATTTAGTGTATATATTTAGTTATATATGCAATGTTTCTCTTCCCACTTAGACCATAAACTACTCAAGAGCAGGGCCCACTTCACCATATCATCCTCAGAGCCTAGCAAAATGTTTCATACCTAATCAGTGTTCAGTTGACATGGGACGAATACATGAAGGCAAGAATGAATGATGTGTCTATATAACATTTTTGTTCTTGCCATAGAGTCATCTCCAGGCATCCCATTTGGAGAGTATTCTCTTATTGCTTAGAAATTCCAGAGGATTCCTCCTCTTTGAATAGCAAAGCTCTTCCATTTGTCCGTTTCCAAATCTGGTCATTCTCAGATGCAAAGGAAGTAAGTGCATGAAATGCTAGCTGGTAGAAGAAGAATAGGAGAATGATTCCATAACTAGCTACTGAAAGTATTCTAAGGGTGTTGAAAGGTAAAATGGCATTTATTCTATTGAACCATAGGAAAAGAGCCCAGCTTAAAGGACTTAATACCTTGGTTTGTTGCAAGTCTATAAATGAGATTAAATCAAAGGATTGGTTTAAAAGATACTACTGTTCTGGTCTCATTTAGCAAAGCAAATTGTACATGCCCATCTTAAATGGTAATACATCAGAAGTCAAAAAGGCATTTTGCTTACGTTACTTCTTCCATAAAATTATCCAGAACTGGGATGATTCCACTCAGGAGCACCTCCTTTTGAAGTAAACCTGTATCATTACTGCTCCATTCTCTTCTGCTTGCTCTCACCCAGAGGACCCGAGACTTTCTAGAGTGACAAGGCAGTGTGGTATATTGCACTGGTTTAAAAAAATGTTTTTTAATTAAAATAAAATCTTACAGAGAAAGCCCAAGTATATAGAGGATAAAGTAGAGTTGCTCTTGTCTATGAGGTGGGTTGAAACTCACTCCATGGGTACAGGTTAATCATTCTTTCTATGTCCTGCCGAGCACAGGCTCTGGGATCTGAAGATGAAGGAATTAGGAACGTTGTCTGCATCCCAGCTGTATTCCCAGGGAGGCATTCTGCACAGCAATTTGTTTTTCTCAAATCTGAGTCATGTTCAGACCATTTTTCTAATGGAAAAGTTTTGAGGACTTCCAGGATTGGCTAGAATTATTTTTTATTATAATTTAACAAGTACAAATATCAACTGAGTACATAAAACTCTAATACTGGTTGAAAGACCCCACTTGTCTACTCAAAACCTTTAATGTCTGCTATTAAAGACAGATCCTAGAAATTCCAAGTTTGATCCATCAAGTTACAAAGTTGCCTCCCAGGCAACACAGTCTTTGCTCTGCTCTCCTAACAGTGGGCCAGTCCCTCCGTCACTTGGTAGGTGTCACTACAGGGCTCACAGGTCAGCACTGTGTATGAACCAGATTCTTTCCCCAGGACTAAATGACTTTGGAGGAATTCTAACTGTGGGACAATGCATTATTTCCAGACCTTTAACCAGCTGTGACTCTTATTAATAATGCTTCATTTAAATGCCAACTACTTGATGTGTCTACATCTCCTCCTGCCTAAGGGTTAACTAATGTATAACAAATATGCATTTTTATTTATTATAGTTTGCAGAAAGGTTTTTATATTCTATCAGTGTTGGCTGACTGACTTTACGGTTTCAATCGGCCTCTAGTTTCTCAAATAAAAGAAAGGAGTTTGGATACTTTTTTTTCAGTTTCTTCAATGTTAGAAAAAAATAGACCATTTTAAACAATCTTTAACTTTTTTCTCCGTTGAAAACAGACAAGATTGAAAAGAGATGAAGAAGAAAGAAAAGAATGTTAAGATAATAAATATATTTGTGTCTACAAGAAATCCATTAGGAGGAAGGAATGACTGAGAGAGAATGCCAGGCATGTGAAAAATGTAAAAATTATATCTCTTTTGAAAACATGTAGAGTAATCTGTCTCTCTTCATATAACAAACTGTTTATAGAATAGAGGCACTGAAACATACAGTGTGTCTGACTGGGTCTCATCTCTCTGAGGAAGAAAGAAAGGGCATTGGGAGGTCATGACCATCTGACCTTGACTTCATTTACTTATGTACCCACAGAATTCTGATGCAGTGAGGAAATCTTAGGAGAAAGCAATAGGACGTAGTTATTTTTTGGGTGGAACACATCCAAATACTCTCCAAGTTTATACAAGCTAGAATAACATTTTGGAATCTCTCTCCTGAAAAATATTTCTTCTGCATCATGCATACTATGAGGGTATAAGTCCATTGCCCAAGCAAAAGTCAAGAAAAATAAGCAATAATGATAATGAGAAGAACTTGTTCAAGTCACATAGTAATTTTTAGGGAATACCCCTCCTTTGTGATGGCAAAAAGAACAGGAAAAAAAAATTGAGTTTTCAAGACTGCCACTGGGTCATTGGATCACACATTACCTGAAGCCCACACCCTCTCTTGTACTTCCATTTATATGAGCCAATAAGTCTCCTTTGGTTCTTAAACTAGTGTGAATTGCGTCTTCTGTTATTTACAACTAAAAGCATTCAAACTGATGAAATATACGTATTAAGCCGTTCACAGTGTTTTAGACAGGTACTTTTAACTTTCTAGGAACACAATGAGATTACCTCAGTTAGTGAGAGTTGTTCAAGAATGGTTAGGAATATAAGGAAGATGAGAGTATTCCATAGGTGAAACTCACTGAGAAATGTGACATCTTTCTGGTTATACCACAGACACGCAGAGAAAATGTAAGCTCGTTTCAGAGGATGTAGCTCTAGAGACCAGGTAGGTTTTCACTGAGTCTCTTTAAGTTTTACCATAATTATGATTCCGTGTAGCCCTGTCCCTATTAATCTTGCTTTCCATCTTCTTCTAAGAATATTTGTTTAAATTGGTCCCTTGAAAGTCTGGTGATCCTTAATGTTCTACCTATTTAATAAAGAGGCAATGAACAGTTCTAGGCTCTGCACACACTGGAAACATCGTTGACCCGTGCGCTTCACTTCTGAGGGAACAACACTTAGGAGACCCTAAATTCCAGAAGGAGGAAATCTTGGCTCATAGACATTGATACGTTTAGAGAGGACATTTCTGGGTGTTTATCTGAGAAATAGATGATAGACGCCTGGCTGCCAGGAGTTCTGTATGGAAGCCATGTTTTGTGTCTGTGTGTGTGTGTGTGTGTGTCTGTCTGTCTGTCTATCTGTGTTTATGCACAAATGGCGGTAGTGGCAGTGATGGTAATGTTGACTGTATTAATCCCCATGTTTTCCACATGACATTTATTTCTAGTCTCTATCATACGCTGTACATTTCATTGTTTCCTGCTTCTTTGTAGTTTTAGTAGTTCGTTCAGTTCCCTCCAGCTGTAACACTCTAGGCTCTAGGGCAGTGCTTTTCAAACTATCTGTGCAGGGTCAAATTTTGTGTTTTAAACTTCCAATCTATCAGTGACCAATGCACTTAAAATGGATTACTAGAAAAGTGATTACATGCGTGGATGTTGTATCAATGTTAAATTGCTATAAAGATATTAAAAGAAACTTTAAAAGTCTTTGTGAACCAGGCTATAGACCACACTTTGGGGACCCATTCTGCAGGGCCTTGTTACTCCCAGTATGGTCCATAAACCAGAAACATGTGCATTGCTTGGGAGCTTGTTAGAAATGCAGAATCTCAGTCATCACCCCAGAATACTGAATCTGAATCTTCAGTTTAATCAGATCTCCAGGTGATTTATATGCACATTAAAGTTCTTAGGGAGTTTCTACTCTTTCATCTGTTTCTTGTCTTCCAGGAATGTGCTGCTATATCTTTACCTGGAAAGATTTTTCTTCAGAGCTTCAGACAGCTCGCATCTCCTCCTCGTTCAGATCACAGGTCAAATGTCACCTCTGTGGAGAAGGCTTCTCTGGTGCTCCAACAAAAGCAGTAGCCTCTTCCATTCCACATTACCCTGTATTATTTTCTTTAAAGTGTTTATCACTATCCAAAACGGTTGCTGTCCCCCTTCCTGTCTCCCATTCCCAGCTAGAATGTAAGTTCCACAAGAGCAGAGATATTGTCTGCCTCATTTTCTGTCTTTCACGCCGTGATAGTACAGTGCCTGGGAGGTGGTAAGCCCTGTCTACAAGGCTATGTACGTTACTTCTGCTGACTCATGACTTCTGCTCACCCCTAGCTCTTCCTGCCTCCCTCTTCTCTTTATTGCTTTCTCTCCTTGTCTCTCTGAATTTGTGATAGAAAACTCAACACAAACTGGCTTTTAAATAAAATGGATGCTGGTTTATGTAATAGAAAAGTCCAGAGGAAACCCAGTGATCAGGCGTAGTTCAGTTAGGGCTCTGAGCCTATTTCTCTCTGATTCAGCTCCACCCATCTCCGTGTGTCAGCTTCATATTCAGGCTGGCATCTAGGTAGCCACGGCAGTCCCAGCTGTCACATCCATACAGAATGCTGTCCACAGGCCATCCAATGCACTTGTTCGCTTTTAAAAACTAAGTCAACTTCTGTCCCCCAAACCTCCGCAGCATGCCTTCAACACTCCTTAGATTGAATTAGATCACATGACTATTCACAATTCAAAATACTTATACACATATAGAGAGTGGTATAATTACAAACAATAAAATGTACAGATCTCAAGTGTGCATTTCAATCCATTTTGGCAATTATATGGACACCAGAGAACCAAGATGTCAGATATTTCCAGAAAGTTGCCTTGGGTCCTTTCTAGTTAATCAGATGAGTAACGGTGCCTTGCTGAGCCATATTGAAGTTGAAGGCAAAAGGAACAATCAGGAACACTGATCCTGTCTTTATTTAAAATGTTGATGTTTTATTCATCATTTACCTTGACTTTTATTTTTTTTAATATTGCATTAAAATCTGATTTACCTTGATTATTAGGTTTTTTGGGTACCCCTCCCCCTTAAATTTTGTGCTAAGGGGAATACCACATTCACTTCACTCACCTCTCCCGTTGCAGCCCTGTGGTCGACGAGCCTCTCTCTCTGCCTCGCTGTCTCTCTCAATATGATCTCTGCATGTAGCCTCTCCACATGATGGCCTCAGAATGGCCAAACTTCTTCCATGGTAGCTGAAGGCTCCCAGAGTAAGTGCCCAAGAGAAGCCACAGGCCAGCTGCATTCCCTATCTGATTTAGCCTCAGAAGTCACCCAGTGCAGCTTCTGCCATGTTTCATTCATCACGACAGTCACAAAGGCTCACCAGGTACAAGGAGAGGGGACAGAGACTCTATCTCTCGATGGGAAGAGTGTCAAAGCATTTGCAGATATATTTTAAAACCCCCGTGCAACCAGTTGCTTTTACAGCAAATTTTGGGTATTAGTGAATAGCCCTTATTTTTGACTACTAAAAATTCCCAACCAAATGAATGTTTTAAAAATTCACCTTACATTCAATTTAAAGTATCTCCTCTTTGCTCCAAGGTTTAGTTGGATGGTTTTGGTTTTATTCACTACTTCCTCTCCATTCACTTGCTGCTGGTTTCTGGCTCTTCCAAGTTAAGGATAAGAAGCTGGGAATCAGACAAAAAGAAGGAAAAGTATCTTTTTACTTGGCTAGATGTTGAAAACTCTCTCTGTGGCAGTTAGCCAAAGGCTAACTCCATCTCTTAAGGGGTGATTTAGTGAGTTATTTGAAGACCTCCTCCACTCTGGCTCCCTGGACCTCTGCCCATTTTAGAGATGATGTACACTCCTGCTGACCTCCTAAGGCTCCCCTTCAACTCCTGCTTTCCTGGTACACCCCACCCAGCCTCCTCCTCCTAGGGTCCTTTCATCCAGGCAGGAAGTTCTTTGGAGAATGCCTTTCAAAATGGCGCTAGTCTAGAACCACTACCTTCCAAGGTGTCTTTATGGCATCACAGAAAAACCCAGTCCATCCAAATCTGTAAATTGGTCTTGGACCTGCCATCTCAAGCAATTCAAGACAGCCTGTTACATTCAAATTTTTCTAGGGGAGAATCAGACTGTCACCTGTGTGCTCCCCATACTACAGAGGACCCGATCAATTTCCTCTAAGTATTTTCTCATCACGCTCTGTTTTAACAGCTGCACCAGGCAAGACCTCAGTTTTCACAGCTCAGCAGCATCCAGCCTGTGTGAGGAAATACCTCCCCTCTATCAAACAAATCAGACTTGGTGAGTAATTCTCTTGAAGTTCCCCTCACTTATCTGGGGAGATGTTGAAGAAGCAAGACTTTGCCCAGTATGAGCAATGGAAGAGAAATGTGTAGCATTTTCTACCAAGCGTATGATTTTTTCCAAAGAAAGCCTCACTCTGAAAAACCCTCCTTTGAATTCCTACCTCATGGCCTGAAAGTGGATGATAGGTGAAACGTGTCAGGATTTGCGCTGCCGTTCTTAGTAAGTGCCATGGGGAATGTGTCTAGTTCTTTTGTTTAGAATATGTAGATCAGATATCTCTTGGGTCCTGAGATTGGGACTTCATCAAAGTTCCAAAACAACAGAAATGTCCTAGTTGACATCAGTACTGATTCTGTTATCCCATATTAGAGTCACATCTTACAGTATCTGTTGCTGAATCATGTCCAATTTGTCTCATTTCTTGCATCAATATCAATATCAATTGTTCTAATTATTATAGATTTATAATATGTTTTAATAACTGGCACCCTCTCACTACTATTTTTTTCTCAAAATTCTCATGACTTTTCTCACCTGATAGAGGAATTTTTAAATTATATACTTTAACTTATGGAAATCAAGAATATTAGATAATCCAAAAGATAATCCAAATGAAATTTGTAGTATATTTTTTCTTTTAATAGAATCTGAAGTTATTTGCATCTTTTTTACGAGTAGCAACATAGGCAGATTTTATAGAATCTATATTTTAGAGGAAAATACATAAAAGCAGTAGCAGTAGTGGCTTTGAGATATATTTCTCCTCCCCAATTTCCCTTTAAAAATGCAATGTCAGCCAGAGGCCACTTATCAAGTTAATTCATAATAAGATATTAAGTGAGTTATAAGATCTGCTTTGTCATTTATAGCTTAAAAATACTGCTTACTTAGAAGAAGTTGGAAACTGGCTGGAAAACAGTAATAAAGAGGAGAATAGAAAAGTGAAACACTTTTAAACTATATGCTGGCTGGGATAGGGAGGGTGGGAGGGAGGGAGACGCAAGAGGGAAGAGATATGGGGATATATGTATATGTATAGCTGATTCACTTTGTTATAAAGCAGAAACTAACACACCATTGTAAAGCAATTATACTCCAATAAAGATGTTAAAAAAAAAACCCAACTTTATGCTGCATCTATATTATCTATTATCATCCATACGTTTTAAAGCCTTTGCCTTCTCACTATTAGTTCTTAATCTTCTCAGCGTGGTAATGATAACTGAAATTAAAAAAATATTTACCTGTGGATAAAGTGAAGGATTTAAATTATCTGTCGACTAAATAATTCACCTCTGAAAGGTCTTATCTTTGTTTCCAGAGGATGATGTATTTAATGAACATAGAGATTATACTTTCTAAAAAAATTTATAATATGAATGAACATGGAACATTCCTAGTAATCTTAGTTCAGTAATGAGACTGCAAAATTGAAAAGGGCAAGGTGAAAAATTTGACAAGAGCAAACTAACCCATCAGTAACATTATCTCAAGGGAATATTTGCGATATTTCAACTTTACAGAGTTTTGCTTCTTCATAATATTTTCTGAATTTTGGCTCTTTATCTCTGTGATGCATGCCATGGTCTCTATGAAACAGTTTAATGATTGAAAAAAACTTGTTCTAGTTTACTCAACAAGTATGGGTTTGCTTATATTTGACATCAATTAAATTTTGAGGGTTTTCTCTTATGTTGCAATTAGATTACGTGTAACATGAATGACAACATGGAAGACAGAGCTTACATGAATAATATTCAGTACATTTAGTATACTATTTAGTATTTCTAGAATAAGAAAATTTTTAAAGATTAATTGGCATATAGGTGGAAATATGTATTATATGATAATTATGTATGTGTAGCAGGCAGGTTCACTGAATCATTATTAAGGGTTTTCTGCTTAGATATATCGGGTAAACTTGAGACAGGAGAAAGAAGAACTAGATTGAGTAAGAACTGTTCTGTGTTCACTCTAAAGACCAGTAGGATTTAGAGTTCAGAGAAATCTGGTACTAGCTCACCAAACAAGAGCAGAAAAGAGGGTCTTATGCCTCATTTCATTTAAGGCAGATTTATACCCTCTGCTCTGTTGTTTCACTTTCACTAAGTAACGAATATCCTTGAACACAGTAGGGATTGGGTGATAAGGGGATAGCTGCCACTCATTCTTTAGTAAATGATAATTGAGTACCTGGTAAGAGCCAGGCACTGAGATCCTCACAGAAACAGACTATGTAGGTCCTACTCCCAAGACACTCATATTCCAAAGGGGAAGGCAGGTGGGAATGGATGGCAGCAATGTAGCTATAGTGTCCATACGGGGAGGTCCTCATTAGCATTTCTCTAAGGGCATAAGAGGGCTGTTGAAGGGCTTTAAGACGGAGGAGAACATCATCAATTTTATAAACCTCAAAGACCAAAAGAGCAGAGGGAAATTATCTTTTCAGGACCAGCCCTTCTTTCTCCTTTCTTTTTGAGGTCAAGTGCAATGAGCTTGAAGCCTTTAGCCAGGTCCAAACTTAGGGTTCTGAGGGAAAGAGTGAGCCTACCGCAGAGAGATGACTACAAACATGGGGGGGGGGGGTGATATGTACATACAAAAAGTTCAGGAGTATTAGTACCTCTCTATGGCCATGTTCATAACAGTTTTCACCAAAAATCTGGCTTCCTCTAATCATGTGCACAGAATCTATCTGTTGCCTATAAAACTGGCCTAGTTCCTAACTGAAAGCCATCTCTACAACCAGTTCTCTGTTATCTCTGATTTCCAGACTTCTCAGCGTCCCCACTGACGATCTTCCAATACCTACACATACTACTTACAGCAAGGACTGAACCGTCAACACTTTCCTACGACCACTTCTGCTGCTTCCAACACCACAACTACTACCATTTCCACAATCACCTCCACTACATGCACCACTGTAATCAACACCAACACCAGCACAACAACCAAAGTAAAATGTAAATTTGTACATTTTGCCATCATTCAGATACCCTGGAAAGCATACATTATGTTGGAGAACGCCCTTGGGATCAACACCTGGGTGAGGGGTTTGTGACAGAAGTAGGACTGGGCAAAGGGAAGTGTTGAATATTATAGTATTGAAACAAAGCCCTCAGTAGATTCCATAGGCTACTGTGTAACTAAAATGGCCCTTTAGAGTTGTCCCACCTTGAAAAAATGGGTCTGATCTTTTATAGGTCTATGGAAATTGCCTAACTTATTGACAGTATTCCCAAAGATTGTCTCAACATCATCATCCTTGCCTATATCTTTGTGGACTTTGCTTTTGTTTATTAATTTGCTTTTCCAAACATTTTCCTAATTCTGTAGCTGTCTTCCAAATAAAATCTAATTATGCTTACTGGGTTTTGCCCAATTGCCCTTCTCTCCATACGCAAGAAGTGCAGGGTAAAAAATGCAATGCTGAGTCCAGCAAAATTAGAGTATAGCCAGCTCATCAAAGTATTCTCAAGTGGAAGGAGACAAAGACATGACCGACTCAAGCCTGGGAAAGTAAGTATAAAGGTGAAATCTAGAGGCAGAATCAGGGTTAACAAACAGGAAACATAGTTGGGTATCAGGAACAGGACAGAAACCGGAGCAGGGCAGAAATGGGAGCAGAGCAAGAATAGATCAGAAACAAAGCAGTTGCTACAAACAGCACCCAGTGACCACAGTTTGCTTTTGTTGGTCAATTAGTCCTGAATATGTGGTGAAATGGAGTTGTCAGCATGACTTTAAAAAGACACAGAAAGGAGGCATTTTAATTTTTGTGTTTATTTCAAGAGAAATGGACCAAGAACTGAACAGCCCTATTACTAGTGAGGAGATTAAATGAGGTATTAAATCAAAAGCCCAGGAACAGATGGCTTCACTGGCGAATTCTATCAAACATCTAAAGAAGAATTAATAACAATCCTTCTCAAATTCTTCCGAAGAATAGAAGAGGAGGGAACACTTCCAAACAAGGCCAGCAATTCCCTGCTACCAAAACCAGACAATGACTCAACAAGAAAAGAAAATTACAGGCTAATATTCCTGATGGATATAGATGCAAAAAGTCCCAACAAAATATTAGCAAAGCAAATTTAATAATACGTTAAAAGGATCACACGCCTTGATCAAGTGGGATTTATTCTAGGGATGCAAGGATGGTTCTACATCTGCAAATTAATCAATGTGATACATCACATTAACAAAATGAAGGATAAAAATGATATGATCATCTCAATAAATGCAGAAAAAGCATTTGACAAAATTCAACATTTATGAAAAAAACCTTTCAACAAGTGGGTGTAGAGAGAATGTACCTCAGTGTAATAAAGGCCATATATGACAATCTCACAGGTAACAAATTAGTGAAAAACTGAAAGTCTTTCCTCTAAAATTAGGAACAAGACAAGGATGCCCACTCTCACCACTCTTTTAAACACAGTATTAGAAGTCCTAGCCAGAGCAATTAGGCAAAACAAAGAAATAAAAGGCATGCAAATCACAAAGGAAGAAGTAAAACGGTCACTATTTGCAGATGACATGATATTATGTAAAGAAAACTGTAAAAACTCCACCAGAAAACTATTAGCATTAATAAGTGAATTCAGTAAAGTTGCAGGATACAAAATCAATATACAAAAATCAGTTGCATTTCTATACACTAATAATGAACTATCAGAAAGAGAAATTAAGAAAACAATCCCATTTACAATTGCCTCATAAAGAATAAAATACCTAGGAAAATATTTGACCAAGGAGGTGAAAGATCTGTACACTGAAAACTGGTAAGACACTGCTGAAAGAAATTGAAGAAGACATGAACACACGGAAAGATATTCCATGCTCACAGATCGAAACAATTAATATTGTTAAAACGTCCAAACCACCCAAAGCAATCTACATATTCAACGCGATCCCTATCAAAACTCCAATGGCATTTTTCACAGAAATAGAACACACAATCCTAACGTTTGTATGGAACCACAAAGGATACATTTCTTACCCATCTCTGCAGGCAACATTTTTTAGGCTCCTTGGTCAACTGGATTCCAGATTAATTCCACAATGGAAGGACAGAAAAAAGGGAGAAAGCAGTTTTTTGCCCTCTTTCTCTTTGCTTTGGGCCGCCTCGGGCAGTACCTTTTCTCCTTGGAGATTCCTGATCCCCCTGGATGGATACAGAGTCTTCCATTCATCATGCTCTTGAGCTCTGGTAAACACTGCCTTATCTCTCTGTTTCTTCATCCCTAAGGACACTAGAGGCTTCCAATCGTAGCTAGTATTTGAGAGATCTCAGCATCCCCACTTTGGTTTGTCTGCTTTCCCAATACATTTGTAGCTCATTTCTCATGCAAAATTCCTTTTATTAAACTAGCTGATATAGGCTCTGTTTTCTTCCTGGACCTTGACACACCCACTAACTTTCTGTGTTCCCTTGCACAAAATGAGGATTGCACTGACTTCTAAGCCCTTTTCAGCTTTTGTTGGAGATTACTTCCAACCAACACTTTCCCAGCAATCTGGTACACCTATTCATGCATTCACGTAACAAATATTGATTATGCGATTATCAAGTTCGAGGCACTATTCTAATTCCTGAGGATGCATACAACAGTGAAAACAATCAAAGTTTTGCTCTCATAGAGCTTGCATCCTATTGTGGGGTAGGATAAGCAAGTGGCCCAGTTTGACTAGGACTGAGGGAGTTCTCCGGATGCAGAACTTTCAGTAGTAAAATTGGGAAAATTCTAGGTAAATTGGGGTAAGTTGGTCACCTTTGTGTGGGGCGGTAGTGAAGAAAAATATTTTTTTTAAAAAGTCAGGTGGTAATAAGTGCAATGAAGAAAAATAAAGCCAGATAAAAGAAAGGAAGGGTAGGGTTGCATGAAGTCTCTTTTGATAGTGTGGAAGACATTTTGGATGAAATAACATTGAGCAGAGACCTGAATAACATAAGGAAACGAATACTACAGATATCCAGGTTGAGAAATCAGCCAAAGGAAAGAATACATTGGGTTATTTAAAGCTTCATGAAGATAAAAATTATTATATAAAATAGCAATCTCAGATAATACAGTTAGGTTATACGATAGAGACTACTTATTTTATATCCAATTTCATTCCTCCCTTCTCCCTTGGTGCCAGAAGTCTGAATTTTTTCAGGGTGGTATTGTTTGTTGGGAGAGGCAATCCACCATGGGCCCTGCATGTTCTTGGTGGGTATGCCAAGAATGCAAGGTCCTGATAGCTCTTGAGCTCGACCATTTTTCAGGGTTGTTTTTGAAGAAAACAGGATCAAAAGTGGGCTGAGTTACTGATTGCTACACAATGTTGGGTTTTTCCAAACCCCATGCATGCTCTTCTCCTGTAATAATGCAACCCATTGCACATGTAGACTGTCATCAAGCCCATGGCATAATTCCCAGGGGACTTAGGGACCAGGGTAATCTACACAAAAAGCTGTGCAATGATTAATAAAGACCCAAGAGTCCGTCTTCTGTCAGCAACCATGAAACAGTAACAGGATAACTTAATAGATTTTAAGTTAGGCAAAATCAAACTACAGACTTGACTTGTGAAAAAGTACATTGCAGCTAGGCGTGACCAGGTGTCTAAATTTGGGCCAAGGATCTGCAAGTAAAAATTACTGGGAGGAATTGGTGCAAAGACTGTTTAAAGGGAGACAGATGGCTAGGGTGTACTTTGGATTTTGTGCTTTATCTCCTCTTCCTTTCTTTTGTGAGAATAAAGGTAAGATGGGTGGATCTCTGGCATCCATCCTGGACCACACAGTAACCTTGAGGATGGCAGCCTACACCAAGGATGGCAGAGCAGAAAGATAGAAGAAGCTTAGGTCCCTGTTAACCTTTATGGAATTTTCATACCATTTTAGCCTACTTGCCTGCCTCTAGATGGTTATTTTTGGTAAGAGAACAAAATATTATATCTTTGTTAGTCCTTAGGGCTCTCCTCCTTTCAGAATTATTAAAGAATTTTATAAATTATAAATATCTAATAATTGAGATAGCAGTGGCTTTAAATGTCTCAAGAGCACTAGTAATTTCTCAGAAATGCCTCACAGACCCCTCTGAAAAAAACGATTAGTAAAATTTTGGGAGACAGAGTGTCTGTTGGGTAGGCTTCCAATCCCTTTTCCCATCGCTTTAACTAGAGATTTATTTTTTTATCTGTTTTGTATCAGCTGATCTTCTGGATAAGGTTTTATTTGAAGCAAGGGTCCACCTCTATAAGAAAGTTTGAAAACTACTGTATTAGAGAAATAGTTTATGAAACATCATTCATGTTATTATATGAACTTGAAATGAGGAAGCTTTATCTTAAGTTTACTATTTGGAATTCATTTGATATTTTTATAACTGTATTTGCAAGAATAGAAAATTAGTTTTAGTCGTGATGCAATGTGTTTTGGCAATCCTAGTGCATGGATTTACATTTGTAAGTAATTTTAAAAGGTTATATTCTTCCCTGAGTACACATTTTCAAATACCTGTTATTACTATTCTACTTTATGCATTAGTGTCTTGGGAAGAATATGGCCCTTAATGTAGAACCAGAGATTACAATGTTATCATTTTTGAGATTTTTTTTTAAACAACTACTAAGAGGACTCTGCAATTACAACATATTAAAATACTTTTACTATTGCGCAAAAATAATCTTATAATAACTGCTTCAGCATTTATGATAGTAAACACAGCAAAACTTCTGATAAAATACAGAGCAGACTAAATAAGCACAAAAAATTCTTTAAGTCGATAACTTCTGGAGTGGAATATGATTTGATTATATTTGATTTTTAAACAGTCATGTATCTATTTCCTTTGAATTCAGATCTAATATGCAGTAATGAGAGGGGGGAAACAGTTACATAATAAACTAGCTAGTCTCAAATTGAAAGCATCACGATGTCTTTTGGTTAGTGAGTGTTTTTCAAAAAATTACAGTGGGGTTTTTAAAAGTTGGTCTAGTAAAATCCTTCAGTAGCAATAATGCCATTTCTTATCTAGATGGCCACCAGAAAGGATGCTCTCGTGAAACATTCAAAATGGCTCCATTTCCTTCCACTAAAGGAAGATTATGTAGCAGAGTGATCCAGAATCAGCAACTGATTGAGGATGAATAGTAGACTGAGTGGGAATCTATTCAAAATGTTTAACAATTTGTATGACATGGGCACTAAGAACACAGGGAAAAGAGACTGGACCTCTTTATGGGAAGAATCATGTATTCATTCATGCATAAGGTCACATGATATGGAAGGGACTATTATAATTTCCTTCTTATCTTTCATTGCCCCAGTTGGCTTATATCTCCAGATTAGAAGGCTCTCAGAGGTGGGCTAGGAGGAGGAAGCATATTTTTCTTTTGTGGAAATAACAGGTACTCCTCAGATTCCACTTGAGCTGATGTAAGATGCCTCAGAAAGATCCAAGAAAACACAAACCACAGTCCCTACAGTCAGTAAGGACCAAGAGACCACAGTGGAATTCTGAGACTAAGTTTCTGCACTTGATCTTAGCCAAAAGGCCGAGAAGCGATGAGAGACTAAGTTCCTGTACATTTGATTAGGTGTTAGAAAGTGTACTATGCAGGAAAACGTCTAATGTGGTCCCTATGACTTGTCTGCCATTTCTCAGATGTCATCTATGTTGTCTCTGAAATGGGAGTTTCTCCTATCTGATGAAAACATTCCAGTCATGAACAAAGCTCAACCAGTAAGATGCCCAATTATAAAATTAGTATCCCAAACTCAATCTCTTCCCTTTTATAAGCAAATGTAGTTAGTAAATGCTATGGAAGAAAAGATACTATTTATACAATCCATCAAAAGTAATAAAAAAACCTAGGAATAAGGTTTTAAAAACATAGGACATATATTAAAAAACTGTATTACTCGACTGACATACGTAAAAAGACTTGAATGGTGAGGTACGCTTTGTTGTTAAATAAGAAGACTCAACATCATATCAGTTCCCTCACATTAATTTAGTATTTAAACGTAAGTCTAATAAAGATCCCCATATTTTTTAAGAGAAAAATTGACTCAATAATTCTAATGCATATATGGAACTTCTAATTTAAGATGGTTGATAAAAACATGCATATTTCCCTCCATTCCTGAACCCCACTAAAATGAAATAAATAGATATGACCATATAAAAAGAAGTCATAAATACATAAGGGTAAATATATTGGGAGAGGAGAAAACAATAACAAAATTCTAGAAGTTGGAAAGAGACGGAAAGATACAAAACCACTTGATTTGCCTTGCAGACTTGGGCACCTGCTACTTGTGGAGAGTAAAACAGCACAAAAATATCAATAGCAGGATTGACAGAAAGTTATCTTTTAGCAGAAGCAGACTCCCATCATCTGCCCCATTCCATATATCTGGGATTGTTGCCTCTTTCCCATCATGGCAGAAGACAGGGGGTTTATTCTTTGTGGAAAGTAGGACTGAAGGGCTCTGGCCTGGGGAATGTTGGGTGCAGCTGAGAGCCAGGATACTGTACTGAAAATAGGGGTATTAAACTGAAGGCTTAGAAAGTAATTGTTAATACCCAACAGTCTTCTCCTCAATTCAGCTTCCAGAGCACTAACAGCTTGACCTATACTCTTAAGTGTGACATCAGAAAATTCTTTACTGAGAGCGCCAATCAATCCAAGATAAATTCCTAAAGATATTGATATTATGGGTTCTCTAAAAGTTTGTTAATAATAAAAATTTAAAAAACAAACTATTGTAGTTGCTCAACATTTCTAATTGTTAGAGAAATTCAAATCAAAACTACAATGGGGAGGTGGTGGTGGGATGAACTGGGAGATTGGGATTGACATATACACACTAATATGTATAAAATAAATAACTAATAAAAACCTGCTGTATTAAAAAAAAACAAAAACAAAACTACAATGAGGTATCACCTCACACCAGTCAGAATGGCCATCATTAAAAAGTCCACAAATAACAAATGCTGGAGAGGGAATAGAGAAAAGGGAACCCTCCTACACTGTTGGTGGAAATGTAAATTGGTACATCTCTGTGGAGAAGAATATGGCGTTTCCTTTAAAAACTATAAATAGAGTTACCACATGATCTAGCAATCCCACTCCTGGGCATATATCTGGAAAATAGGAAAACTCTAATTCGAAAAGATACGTGCACCCCAATGTTCACAGCAGCACTATTTACAATAGCCAAGACATGGAAGCAACCTGAGTGTACATCAACAGACAAATGGATAAAGAAGATGTGATATATATATATATATATATATAATGGAATATTACCCAGCCACAAAAAAGAATGAAATAATGCCATTCACAGCAACATGGATGGACCTAGAGATTATCATACTAAGTGAAGTCAGACAGAGAAAGACAAATATCATATGATATCACGTATATGTGGAATCTAAAAAAATGGTACAAATGAACTTATTTATAAAAGAGAAATAGACCCACAGACATAGAAAGCAAACTTATGGCTACCAAAGGGGAAAGGGCGGGAAGAGGGATAAATTA
The DNA here is from genome assembly GCF_009873245.2 of Balaenoptera musculus. Taxonomy (NCBI): domain Eukaryota; kingdom Metazoa; phylum Chordata; class Mammalia; order Artiodactyla; family Balaenopteridae; genus Balaenoptera; species Balaenoptera musculus. Next base: position 53,283,101 of record NC_045790.1, on the reverse strand, counting down.
GGAGTCTGGGATTAACAGATACACACTATTATATATAACATAGATAAACAACAAGGACCTACTGTATAGCCCAGAGAGCTATATTCAATATCTTATAATAATTTTTAATGGAAAAGAATCTGAAAAAGAATATATATGTGTATATATATATATATATATATATATATATATATATATATATATATGAACCACTTTGCTGTATACCTGAAACTAATACAACACTGTAAATCAACTATACTTCAATAAAAATTATATATATACATATATAAAATAAACTATTGTAGGTTAGATTCCCCAGGAAGTAGATTCTGAAATGGAGATTACCTTGCAGGAAGTTAATTAGGGAGTATCCATGGGAACCACATCTATGGAAGAAAGAAAAGGGAAGGAAGGAGTTTTGGGGAGGGGTAGTGGGGTTGTGATCACATCTCAAGCTGATCCCATGAGAGTTCTGAAGCAGGGATTGTCCTTCAAAGGTGTCCTGCGTTATGACAGAGGGATGTGCTCATATGCCTTCATGCTGGTATCCCCTAAGGAGAGGGCATTACCTTGGTGAAGAAGTTTTCTCTAATTGAGGGCAATTTCCAGAGAGGGCTGACAGCTGAGGACTGTCAGCAGGCAGTACGTCTAGCAGCTGGGGAAATAAGGCCTTCAGGTCTGAAGGAGCCGGGACCACCTGCCAGAGTGCCATGCAGTGAATCCCACACTTGCCATGTGCACAAGTTTCTCCTTGGCTATTTAGTGTCTGTATCAGGCAGGAAAGGCTAGGTTGTACTGGAATAACAAATGATCTCCAAATCTCAGTCACTTATAATCACAGGGCTTCTCTCAAACTCAGCTTCGATTTGAGACCTAGGCTTCTGGGGAATAGGCTCTATCAGAAATATTGCTGACTTTTGCATTTAAAAAAGAGCATGGCAAACCATGCACTGACTCTTAAAGCTCAGAAGTGACAGACATCACTTCTGGTAACATTTCATTGGTTAAATCATGTCACATGGCTAAGCCTAATGTCATAAACAGGGGATATACAATACCCTCCTATATCAGTTATCTATTACCCCAAAGCTTGGTGACCTGACATAGTATGTATTGGTGTATTGTTTTTCATGATTCTAAAGGTTGGCTGGGCTCAGTGCAGTGATTCTTCGGCTCCCCGTGGTGTCAGCTGGAGTCAATGAGGGGGCTGCATTCAACCAAGACCTCAGCAGAGGCTGAAAGAGCCAAGATATGGCCCCTTTCCCGTAAACGGCAGTTGGCATCAGCTGTTGATTGGAGAGCCTTTCTTCTCCTCCATGTGGCTAATCTCTCCATGTGGTCTCTCATTACTCAGTAGGCTAGGCTGGGCTTCTGTATATGGTGGTTAAGAGCATTTCAAAAAGGATGCTTCCCAAACCAGAAGTTATCAGGCCTCTTAAGGCCTACGTCTGAAACTGGTGTCACATCTGCTGCACTATGTTGGTCAGTCTTTATTCGAGTGAGGAGAGGTAGACAGCAACGGGAGGAACTGTTGGCAGCTGTCATTGGAGGCCATCTACTCTACTTTAACAGGGCGCAAAGGCAGAATTATTTTGTGAATGGTCATAATATTTTCCACTAGAGAGTCACAGAACATCAAGTGTGTAAGGAAAGGCTCAAACATGAGAGAAACCTAAACTTACTGAATGAGAAGAAACTTGGAAGAAATCACATAGGAAGAGGAAAATGTAAAAAGAAAACCAGAAAAACACAAAGTTCAAAAGAAAAAAAGAGATTTCATCCATAAAAAATAACATGATTTTTAAAAAGAGAGGACAAAAGGGGTTTGGAATTTAAAACAATGACAGCAATGAAAAACTGCAATAGACATCTTGATTATTATGATGAAATTTGCCAGGAGATAAGGCACAAGACAAAAAGTGGAAAATCATAGGAAAAAGATAAGAAAAGAAGAGCATCAGTCTGGGAAGTCCAAATTTACAGTAATCAGAGATGCAAAGATAGAGAACAAAAGAAACAGAGGGAGGAAAATCACTAAATAAATAATCCAAGAAAATTTCCCAGAACTAAAGGTCATGAGTCTTCAGACTCTATAGTCCCCTGACAGCAAAATGGATCAAAACAGACCTACGGGCTTCCCTGGTGGCGCAGTGGTTGAGAATCTGCCTGCCAATGCAGGGGACACGGGTTCGAGCCCTGGTCTGGGAAGATCCCACATGCCGCGGAGCGACTGGGCCCGTGAGCCACAACTACTGAGCCTGCGCGTCTGGAGCCTGTGCTCCGCAACAAGAGAGGCCGCGATAGTGAGAGGCCCGCGCACCGCGATGAAGAGTGGCCCCCGCTTGCCACAACTAGAGAAAGCCCTCGCACAGAAACGAAGACCCAACACAGCCATAAATAAATAAATAAATTAAAAAAAAAAACAAACAAAAAAAAAAAAACAGACCTAAACCAAGGCACATGACTGTGAAATTTCAGACATTTAGAAAAAAAGATGAGTGTACACACTTCTCAAGAGGAAAAGATGTTTCATATAAAAGATCAAGGATCACAATGGCATTGAACTTAAGCAATAGTGATTCTGGGAGCTAGAAGACAAAGGCGATTAGCCTTCAAATTCCAAGAGAATAAGATTTCCAATCTATAATTCTAAACTCAGTTAGCTATCTAACTGATCTCTCAGCTATCTGTTAGAAGGGTATCTAACAACAGTTTTCAAGTGTGCAGTGTCTCAAAAGATTATCTTCCGCTGGTCTTATTTTTAAGGGAATAAATCAAGAAAGTGCAAGAAATGGGAGCCAGAAAGTGAAAGATTGATTAGACGAGAAAGGAGGCAAAAGGAGATCCCAAGACAACATCTGTCTTAGAGGACAAGCAGTCCAGATGAAAAAAAAAAAGATGAAATTCATTGAAGACAATGTATTTGAACAAACTGAGAGAAGATTAACACTTCTAAGAGAGAGTTTGTGTGTGAATTAAAAATGAGTACTTACATGGCTCATGTCTGAGTGGCCATCACGTAGCTTGTAGAAATAAAACCTTGAATGTTGAACTATATTACAAACCATGAGAGAGGAAGCATGAGAGTGGAGGGGTTCAGAGAGGCTTACAGGGGACAGAAATTGGTGATAAATTAAGTCCTCATCTTCCATAGCAGGAAGTCAATAGATAAGTCCTACAGCCAAAATATGAAGAACTGAAACTACTCATGTTATTTAGAAGTAGACAGCATAGCCCAGTAGAAACATCTAAAAGAGTAGACTATTCAGTTATGTAAATTCCCCCCTTTTTTTGCTTAAGTCAGTTTGAGTTGCTTTTTCTGTTTTTTTTTTTTAATTTTGCTTGTTGTTTCTGTTTCGTTTTTTACACTAGAGAGTCTTGTCCAATATATACATACATATTCTCAGATCCTGCATCAGAATTTTTGGAAAAAAGTATTTAAAAAAACTTTCTGGGTGATTCTGATGCACAGCCTAGTTTGGGAATCACTTCCCTGAAGAACAATACTCGTAGCTGTGTCCTTAGATAAGGATTCTAATGAGCTCATCTTTCAAATTCAGATGGAGATGATAGCTCATGTTCTAGTACAGCTCTTCACATTTCTTCTTATCTTCAGTTTAGGAGGCAAGATTTTATCTCACACATGCAAGTATGAAATAGTGATGATGGCGGCAGCAAGAAACATTGCTCACTTAGGGGAGAAAACACAAAAAAACAAGGGACTTGAAGAAATCAGGAATTTTGTTATCTGATAAACCCATAAATTGCCTAATGTGCTTTGAACTTTTCTGCCTCCCTAACTTCCTTCACATCCCCTGCCCTAACCCTGGAGAAATGTCTTAGTGTTTTATTCTATATAAATAAAGCTCCACAAGGGTAGTACTTTTACCCTACATTCTATGAACAATCTATTTCTTCTGCCAGGAGATATTTTTCCAGTTGAACTGACTCTAAATTTACTTAATAAAATGGCAAACTGGACATTCTTTAGTTCTACTTCACCTGATGAACCAATGTCACTGCATCCCAATTCTCTCTGTAGAAAGCAGAATTTTATAACCTCTACCATATTAGAGTTGCTGGCATTAAAATGGTTGTGAAATGCTTAAAGAATAAAACCACCAAACTTCTCCAGTCAAGGAGGTAAGTTCTAGTTATCAATTGCTGTATAACAAACTATACCCAAATGTAGTGGCTTAAACAACCGTTTTTTAATATCTCATGATTTTGTAGGTTAGGAATTCCAGCTGGCCTGGGTGATTATTCTGTTTCACATGGCGTGAATACAATGAGTAGGATGGTCTGGAGGGTTTAAGGTGGCTTCATTTACATGTTTGTCACCTTGGCAGAGATGGCTAGAAGGCTGAGCTCAGCTGGCACTGTTGACTAGAGCATCTATACATGGCATCTCCAGAATGGTGGTCTTTGGATAGCTAGGCTTTTTCCTGACTGGTCAGAGCTCCCAGGAGGGAATGTTCCAAGAGACCTGGGCTGAAGATGCAAGGCTTCTTATGACTTAGCCCTAGAAGACCTGGAACGTCACTTCTGTTGTATCCTGTTGGTCAAACAAGTCACTAAGGCTAGCCCAGGGGGGATGAGACTCTTCACCTCTTAATTAGAGGCTTAGCAAAGAAACTGCGTCCACCTTTAATCTATCACAGAAGTTATGATGACACACGTTTCTGGGCATCAGGAAATCTCTTACTACTCAGGGTCAATCTAGAAGTTATTCTTCCCACAAAAAAGGAGGGATCTGCCACTTAGATCCTTAGAAGAAGGAACAATCAAGGAGACATAAGCAAGATAAACAGACACCTGTAATAGAGACAACTTCAACAATTAAAAAGCAACGCCTTTATTGGCAATAAGAATCTACTATAGTCACATAGCTTAATAAATAACTTCAGTTATTTATTTTAAATGTAAAGTATTTTTTAATGTATATATCAAAGTATATCAAAGTATATCAAAGGAAACAAAAACGCAGTACAAATCATTAAAAAATACTTTACATTTAAAATAAATAACTGAAGATGTAGTGAATAAAAAATTTCTGAAAATAGTAGTAAGGTCTTTACACATGAGAAACTCTAGCTCAGGGGGTGAAAGACAAGAGCACTGAGGAACTCACAAAAACAGAACCTGGGCAATGAAAAAAGAAAAGAAATATGGAGAGGGCAAGAATTAAGTCAATCGTTTTAGCCACAGATGACTAAATGATTTGAGCAGTTTCTTAGCATGAAGGATTAAGGTATTATTACTATAAAATCCTATTATATTGTCTTCCTATTTGTTGTATACAAATTTTGCTTGTATTAACCATCTACCAACTGAATATCTATTTCTCTTCTCCAGGCACTATTTTTAACTCTATAACTATCTGTTGATTGAGTAATTGAATGTATAACGCATGTGTGAAGAAAAGATTAACAGTAAAGAATAAATAAGCAAGACCCCCAATGATCATGTATGATTCTCATAAACCTTATAATCTGTGGGACAGTTGAAAATAGTATTCTGTCCAAACTGTTCTAAGACAATGAGCTTGACCTGATGTTCTCTTAAGTGATTGTAAATTTCTTTAAAATGTCTGCTTATATTTTGTTAATATCTGAGAGATAATTATTCTAATGATGTTGACAGGATACGTGTAGAAGTATCAGGAAAAGTGCATATTCCTTTTTTTCTTATAAAATAAACAATAATGTTGGTATTGACACTGAACATTCTGGGAGTAAGAATATCAGGCAGGTTAGGAGATTGATTCTCTCAGACTGACAGGTGTCCCATGAAGGAACTGTATTTCAGGAATAAGAAGGGAAAAATGTCACAGATTGTAATACAGTCAATGGAAAAGGAGAAAGCTAGTTATCAAATGTGATATAAAGAATTCGGGCAAAATCGATTTTTAAAAAAGAGACTTCCTTGAGTAATGATGGAAAACTTTACATAACTTGAAATTGGGAAATAATGTTCATAGTTTAGCTTCCTGAAACTTATTATAAATGTACTCTACAATGTTAATAATATTAGCTGTAGAGTCTGGGGAATGATCCATACTGGAGCCAGGCCAGGAATAACCATAATGAATGGTTTTTATTTGTGTAATTTTTGTAATTATGCAAATTAAAACTTAGCTATATTTACTCTTGCCTTGTTGCTGAATGGACTATAAGCACAGATATTATGGAAGATTGGAATTATGTTTTCAGTGATACATACTGTACACCAGGAAAGAGCTTGAAGTAAGGGCTGTAGAAATGAGTGGCTTTGGTTATCAGAATAGTTTGAGGGCTTCCCTGGTGGCGCAGTGGTTAAGAACCCGCCTGCCAATGCAGGAGACACGGGTTCAAGCCCTGGTCCGGGAAGATCCCACATGCCGCGGAGCAACTAAGACCATGCGCCACAACTACTGAGCCTGCGCTCTAGAGCCCACGAGCCACAACTACTGAGCCCACGCGCTGCATCTACTGAAGCCCGTGTGCTCTAGAGCCTGTGCTCTGCAACAAGAGAAGCCACCACAGTGAGAAGCCCATGCACCGCAACGAAGAGTAGCCCCCGCTCGCTGCAACTAGAGAAAGCCCACACACAGCAACGAAGACCCAACACAGCCAAAACTAATAAGTAAATAAATATTAAAAAAAAAAAAAAGTTTGAGTCTGCACTTTTTTTATTGGTAGCATGGCTTCATGGAAAGACTGAAATATCTTTAGTCCAGAAAGGATTCGTCAGAATTTCATTCTTAACCTAAATATGTATATGCTTCTGTTTCTAAAATTAATATTTTCATATTGAAGGAAATTTGGAAATTTCCCAAATAAAATAAGACACCTGTAATATTCACCACCTCAAGATAGCTACCGTTTACATGTATCTGCTTTCCCATCCAATGTCTTTTTATGTATCTGTGTGAATACACTCAAAATTTTAGAAGTTAGTATAGCATAGTGGTTGCAAGTACAAGAAGTTGGTATAGCATAGTGGAGCCAAAGTGCTTGGATTAAATTCTGGTCTCATCAGTTTTTATCGATATGATTCCTCAGTTTTCTCTTTTGTAACATAGAGATAATAATTATTGCCTGGAGTTCTTAGAGGCATTAAATGACATAATCCTCATTAGAGCTCTCAAGGAAGAGTTCATACCCTTCTTTCATCCCAACTTTATTAAATAGGGCCAGGTTGTGGCTCACTGAATGGAAAAGAACTTTCTGTGGTGACACATTGACACACTGGCAGAACTTGCCTGGAATCTGGCCTCTAGGGTACCAGGGAAAGATTAATAATAAAGAATTAATAATCAAGATCCCCTGTGATCATATAAGATTTTCACAGGAAAGTGTCTCACAGGAAGCTTAGCTATAAAACTGACTGTAAGGGAAGTGCAGGTGTCAAGGGAAGCCACTGGTCAACAGGTGTTGCAGGACCCAGGTGCTAGAGAAACCTAGGAAACAAGAAGTAAACCCCTTTTCTCCTGCAATGTCTCTCCAGCACCCTCTACTGACAAAGCTTAACATTGTGTCAGACAGTAAAGGAAAAAAATTTAAAGGGCTTAGTTCCTTCTTCGCAGAGCAGACAAAAAGGGTGAATTTGGGGCTGAGAGGCAATATATTGATAAGCGGCAGACTTTGTAAAACACATAGAACAATGCCTAGAATATAGTAAGTGCTCAAGAACTATTAGCTCTAATTTTTTCAGTCACATTTGCATACATATGTGCAAAAATGGAATCATCTCTGCTGTACACATATTTTGTACCCTGAATTTTCACTTAGCATATATTATGGCTGTTTTCATTAACATTTCTGGGAATCTCAAGTTCATGTCTATTTAATTATCCATCATGTGGAAATATCATGATTTATTTAGCTATGACACCAATGTGCAGAGTGTGGATGTTCTAATTTTCAGTCTGATAAGTAAAGCTGGGTGAATAGCCATGTTTTTAGTGTATCTTAAATAATTTCATATGGTTAATTCCCCAAGACAGAACTCAAAGGATGGACACTCTTAAAACTTTTATATATGTTGCCAACTTTCTTTGCAGAAATATAGTTCCTTTTTATATTTTCTCTTGAAATTAGTGTCTGCCACAATATAGTTAATATTATATATTTTTAACTTTGATTCTTTGATAAGAGAAAAATAGTGTCTTACGTTTGTCTTAGTTTGCAGTTTGATTATTAATGAGTTTAGACATTTGTCATTTTATACCACATATATGTCCGTATTTTTATTGGATTATTAGAGTTCTTACAATTTTGAAGAATTTTTCATGCATAAAGGATATTAGTCCATTATCTATTAGATTTGTAATAAATGGATTTCTTTTTTTAATTTTACATTTGAGATTTCATCTATGTTTTTTTAAGACACCAAAGTTTTCAATTTTATAATTCCTATATATTTTCCTTCATGATTTTTCCAATTCTTTTTATGATAAGAAATAAAATACTTTCATTTTTCTTAAGATTTTTTACATATTTACACAGTTTCTCCTGGTTTATGATTTTATCCATTAGATTTTTAATTCTAATGCAACTGAAATCAAGTTTGGTAATTATATAAAATTGTATTTTTTCAAAATAGATTAATTATCCATCATTATTTAATAAGCTAGCATTTTCTGATTGGCTTGCAATATTCCCTTATATATACATATTTTGCTTCATTGCTCTGTTAAATTCTATGCTACTAGTACGTGTTTTTAAATGTATGCTTTATGAAAATAGATTTTTATTATTTATACCAGTGACTATGCATCAGAGGAGTGGTACTGCTTATTATATAACACCCTTATTAATCAGTTAATATTAATAACCCTTATTAATTATTTGAAAAAGAATTGTAGGAAATTGTGGTCCTCCATTTCCAAGTTTGTTTGGTAAAATAACTCTGTTCTGCTATTGTCTAGGGGATAGTTAACAAAATTGACCTAATTTAGAAAAATACTGAAATTGTGTCATCTGCATAATTTCCCTCCCTTTAACATAAATGCTTTCTTCATGTTAGGATCTACTTTATTTCCCTGCTTTTATAAAAAATATATGCATTGGACATCAGCAGTGTACAATTACACTATACTGTAGCCTGAGTTTTAATTTCAGCAGTTAATCTCTAAAAATTAAATATGTTCTAAATAATACACAAACACACACACACACCTCCTTCTGATTACGTAAGCAATTCTTGAACACAGAAAATCAGAGAAATACAGAGACAAAAAAGAGAAGAAAATGTAACATTGTTCAAAACTAACCACCAGGGAAAACCATATGTTAACATTTTGGTGCATCTCCCGGTCCCTGCCCCCAATTTTCCTCTGCATGTTTAGGAAAAAGAGAATTTTTTGAAACAGATTTATTCTATTCAATATTTTCAACAAACGCCTTTAGAGTTTATGTGGCATTTTAGTACATAACTTTTCCATAATTTATCGAATTGCATATTATTGAATATTTATTTTGTTTACAAAGCTATTGTAATGCTATGAATACTTGTTTATAGATCACTATGTGGTCTAATTACCTTCTAAGGATAAAATACTAAAAACTGAATTACTGGGCCAAAGGGTATGGACATATTTAAGGTTCTAATCCATATTACCGGATTACACCTCACGATGTTTATACGAATTTACGCTTTCAGCAGCTGTGAGAATGATCTTTTCTCCACATCTGTCTTTGCACTGGATATTTAAAACAGAGAGGGAGGAAAAACCCTGCTAATTTGATTAGTAAAAACATGTATTTCATAGTTAAAATACTATTTTATTTTATGGTTTCTAATTGAGTGGGTAAGTACCTTCTTCAATAATCTTTAGAAAAATCTTAGCTTTTTTGGGGGGCCAGTTTTCTTTCAAAGCAACTTTAAAAGAAATTTCAATCTAAAAAATATTATGAAGAACTTAATTGGGATCAGGTTAAGTCTAAAACTGATTTGGGACAAAATGATATCTTCACAATATTCCAAGTGAGGAGCATTTTATTCTTTGCCATTTACTCAAGGAATATTTTATATTTATCCTATGTATTTTGATATTTTATGTATTTAGGTATTTTGTGATTTTTGCTGCCACTGAAATTGGAATCCTTTTTCCCTTTGGATCATCTAAAAGGCAACTTCGAGGTTAGGGAGAAGCAGTAAATGTGGTCATTAGAAGCTCAGTTTCTGTATCCAGATTTCTCATCTGTGTCTGGATTCACCTCTTACGGTGTGACTTGGACAAGCTTGTGCGCTGAATATGTCTTTTACCCCTCCAGAGTCCTCTCCCAGCTCTGTACCCTGCTCCATGTCTAAGGAGAGAGGAAGCCTGGTCTTACAAGGGCTCCCTTGCTTTCTGGCTTTCTGTTAGGTTCAGCCAGTGAGGGCATTGGCAGGAAATAAGAGTGGCAGGAAAGTGAGGGGAAGGTAATTATTTCCACAACTCCCTCCCTGCTTAGTTGTTGCCTGACTTGTGTCCTGCAAAGGGCAGCAGCTCCTGTCAGAAGTCCTCATCATTACCCTGTCCCAGTCTGGAAGAGGGTCCCTCCATTTGCCCCTCAGCTTTGTAAGTGGTCACAGGCTCCCTGCTGTTGCTAATTTCAGATGCTGCAGAATCCTTTGGTGTTTCTACAACCCGGTTATCCAGCCTGAGTGTGTCATCTGCTTCCTGCTAGGATCTTGACTGAGAGAAAAAAAAAACCAAACAAAAACAAACAAACAAAAACCACATATCCTGGCCATTTTTTTCTCATATTATTGAGAATGCCTCTTGGTTTTCACCATAATGATAGTTTTGGCAATTGATGTAAGATTGGTGTTCTACATTATGTGCAGAAAGTATCCCTTTCTTTGTGATTTTCTGAGTTTTATCAGTTACATTTTATCTTCTGCATTTTGATATATATTGAGTTTGCTTTAAAATTGGACTATTGATGTATTCTTTTATATTCTGAAGTTTTTCTTTATCAATAAAAATCCTTTTATTCCTGGAATAATACAAATTAAATTTACGTGACTACTAATATTTCATTTGAAAATTGAAAAAATTTATCTCACCTGGCTACCATAGACCGTCTCAAACAACAGATGGAAAAAGTAACACACTTAAAGTGACATTTTGCTTAAGCACAAATTGCTTTGAATAACTGGAAATCTTAGTAGGCCTTTATCACCCAAAGTCCTTTTTTGTGTTATTTCTTTCAGTTTGGAGTTCAGAAGCAAGTGGTTTGTGGAAGCTTTCAAGGCATAATATTTTGGTGGGACACAGTGGGGATAGTGGGAGTGAAAGAGAAAAAAAAAAGCAAGGAATAAAGCAGACCACAAAGTAATGTCTAGGAATTATGTCTAAGCCAGAGTTAAGAAGGTATAAAATGATTATAGAGTGTCTTCTCCACCCCCCCACTTTTTTTGGAAAAAATTACTCCGTTCTTTCAATTGTATTTCTAATTCTATCAATCTTGGATTCAGAATGTGGCAATAGCTTGAAAGTTTACGCAATAAAAACCTTTCCTAGGTGACTACTATAATATATATTAGATCACAAAACCTAACACATGAATTTATAGCAATTGGTAATTCCAATATTTTACATCTGTTATACCATGCTATACCATATCATTTCAAGCATGCATTTTCATTTTGGTTCACATGAGTCAATTCTATCACAGCAGAATCCTGAGCACAATATCCCCTAGGGATACAAATAATTTTATTTAATTTTTAAATAATGCTTTTTGGTGTCAACCCCTTGAAACATTAGAACAATAACTGATATAAGCGCTGAGTCATTGACATAAGGAAACACAGGCTATTTAGTTCTACTTGAAGAGTCTGACACTGAAAACAGAAGTAAGCATTATGCTAAGTGAAATAAGTCAGACAGAGAAAGATAAATACTGTAGGATATAATTTATGTGTGGAATCTAAAAAATACAACAAACTAGTGACTATAACATAAAAGAAGCACACTCACAGACGTATAGAGCAAACTAGTGGTTACGGGGGAGGGGAGGGAAAATGTAGGAGTGGGGATTGGGAGGTACAAACTACTGGGTGTAAGATAAGCTCAAGGATGTATTATACAATATGGGAAATATAGGCAATATTTTGTAGTAACTGTAAATGGAGTGTAACCTTGAAAAATTGTACAAAAATTAAAAATGTTTAAAAATTAAAAACAAAGAAAACAGAAGTAAGACTAACAAGGCTGTATCTGAACTTTTATGTGAGTGTCTATTTGATTTGGTCTGACTTAAGAATAGAATCTGCAAATATTAAACTATACATTTTCATTTAAAATTTTATCAGGCAAATTCCTAGTAAAGACAAAATGTCATTATTTATAATCAAACATAGTTACAAATGTCAAAGAAGATTTAGAATTTGTTTGAGAAGGAGCAAGTTGCTAAATGCCATAGTGGAGAGTTTACTTTTTGAAGTGCTTGCTTGTTTTTCATCCCTCCTCACTTCCCACTCCCCAGTTAAGGGGATGTTCCCTCACTCTGAACCCACTGGCATTTGAGAATTCCATTCCCACAATCTACTTGCTTCACAGACTCTCCTTTCCAGTACTGTTGTGGTTTAGAGCTGAAAAACCAAGCGTGAGAACGTATAGTATCCAGTAAAAGCCAGCATTACTGAATGAACTTATTAAAGCCAAGTGGGAATTGCAAACTCCGAAAATTAAAACATCTGAACATCTGTTAAAACTCAATCTGTGTTTCTTTGAGAAAAATAATATATCTGATCAACTCTCAGTGTAGCATCTTAAAAGAATAAACAAAGGATCTTGATAAGTAAAATTTATTTGGCAGATTGTTCAATAACTTAGGAACTGGGATAATTCTTGGAAAGTTTCCTTAATTTCTTTGAAAAGTTAATGTAAATCAAGAAAATTCCCAAGCAACAATAAAGTGAGCCTGAGGAACTGTAGTCACAAAAGGTATAAGAAGAGATGGAAAATGATGAAGATCAACCAGATTATTTGCAAAGAAAAGGAAGAAAAATCAACTGAAATGCACATTATCAGCAAATATTTTAAGTTATCAGGAAAGTTAAAAGTTTAGTTTTTAACTTAATTTAAAGTTGTTTATTTACTTCAGCTTTATTTTTTACAAAGTGCTTTTCCCCCCACTCTAAGAATGTCTTTGTTAAGTTGCTTTTCATTCTTCTCTCCTCTCTCCTCTCTCTCTCTCTCTCTCTCTCTCTCTCTCTCTCTCTCTCTCTCTCTCTCGTATGCTTTACGGTTGCCTTTTTCTCACAATGGCAAGATGAAATGTTTGTAGGATTTGTCCAAAGGTCAGGTTTCTGTAGAATATATATCATGCACATGCAAAAAGCATCACATATTCTATTATTGGTGTAAACAGCATGTTTAACTTTCACTGTCTAGGAACAACCAAATTCCTAACTCTCCTATCATAATTATTTATCATTGTTCTTTCTATAACTTCCAAATTAAGGTGTGATGTCTTTGTCCTATACTCCAGAAATTCTTAATTTTTTCCTGTGGTGGCAAATTTTAAAACAGTAAGAAAAAATGAATGATTAGTTTTGCATGCTTCATATTAGGGAATATGATTTCATTACTGAAAGCACTGTTTTCCTAACCCATGCCAGCATAGGTGTCAGATGGTATCAAGTACACCTGCGTGGCTGGCCCTCACCATCTGGGGTCCTGAAACACCAGCTCTATGCTTACCCACACCCATCACTTTCACTTGAAGCAAAATGAAGGAAGCTGAGATGCTCACAAAATTCTCCTTGACCTTTGATTTTGTTCTCCATGATATCAGATGCTGCAAATAAGGCTATTTGGTGTCCAGTTTCAAGCCATCTGGTTTTTGAGCTCCCAGCTATAGATTTCCTAAATATGTCTGGTATTTTTGTTGAAACCATCTGGAAACATAAAGATCTGCTTCAAGTTATGAGAGGCGGCTCTCCATGAGGACACCTCCACTTGTTCACTTTTACCCAGATGCTATTTCCATGCCTGCTACCCCTCCAGTGGCAAGTTCCAATGTTGTCATCTGTCCTGTTACTTTTTAGCCATGTAGACTCTGGGCTGGAGTTGAGATGAACTTCTGGGAGATTTCACTGTTCTCCCCATTCATATCTTTGCTTACACAGGGAGAGCTATGCCCCTTTTTGCTCCTCCTTTCTGGGTTACCCCAGCTCCAGCTCCCCCCAACCTCCCTCTAGACAAACTCAATCCCTTGACAAGATTTCCCCAGTCTTACTTTGGGAAAGGAAACAGAGCAGTGCTGACCTTAGATACAAAGTATTTCCACATAGCATTTAAACAAGTAATGATACTATGTATAATTGTTTTTGTGTGTGTGAGGGTTTCTGTTGTTTTATTTTTAAAATTTTTACAAAGTTGATTCATGCACATGGTAAACATTGAAAGTGCTAAAAAGGGTAGAATTAAAAGTGCATTTTCCTCCCATCCTTGATTCCTATTCATGTGGTTCTTCACTGCAGAGGACACTTCTACACTTAGTTTCCTGTGTATGTTTCTAGAAATAGATAAAAGGTATACATATCTAAGCATACATATTTATGATTTTTTATACAAATGCTAGTATGCTTTATATTCTCTTTTTCATCTTGCTTTTTAAAAGTTTGTGAAATATAATAGAAATAATTCCATATCAGTATCACAGGTCTGTCTTATTCTTTTTAGTGGTTAGAGTATTTTGTTGCGTGAATGTATAATATTATAAAAACAATCCTTCACTGATGATCACTGATGTTATTTCCAGTCATTTTAGCCCTATAATGATGTAGTGAGTATCTTTGTGCATTTGTCTATTCAATAAAAGCTGAAAACAAGAAGGGAAATTATTGGGTCAAAAGATACGTGAATTTTAAATCTTGGTAGAGAGCGTTAAATTTCCCATCCAAGAAATACAAGTTTATACTCCTTACAACAGTGAGTGTCTAGCTTCTAAACCTCACCAACATCATGTATATTTTTTAATGAAATAGTTGGATCTTGTGAATCTGGTAAATAAATATTTTCATTTCATTGTTATGCACTAAGAGAGCAAAGAGGTAAACTGTGATCTTCCTAAGAGTGTCTAAGCATGTTACTGAGTCCTAATTGCTCCTGACTCCAATCTTCACTAGCTTTGTGCCTTCAGGCTAGTTATCTTACCTCTCTAAGTCTTACTTTCCTTGTTTTCAAATCAATAATATTAGCTTACTTTGTGTAAGTACCATTATATACATCAGTTCAGTCTTTACAACAAATCTGTAAACAAGCTATTAGTATCTTCACAGATGTGAATAGTTTTCTCATCTTTTAGATTGTGATGAAAGTGTCTTTTTATAGGATATTATGAGAATTAAATGATAAACTTCATGTAAAACAATTAGCACAATATTTGGTTGTAACAGTATACATTATTATTGCTTTATTAATATGGACACAAGAAAAGTCTTTATCACTATAGATATGAAAGAATAGATTCTAAAAATATGCCTAGAATATTTCTTTGTTTCTTTCTTTCTTTCTTTTTTTTTTTTTTTTACTGTACTGAACTTCCAAAAGCTAGAGTGAAATGTTTAATGTTAATTTCTAAGCTGATGAATTTCAGCCTCTATTTCTCCAATTATCTCTAGGGTTCGCTGCTGTCTCAACAAAATTAATTTAAATTTACTGATTTGAAAAACAAAATGCTAAATTCACTCATCAGGAGTAGGAGAGCCTGTTGCAAAATAAAATTAAAATTAAATAAGAAGATATGAATTTTCCTCTTTTTTTTGAAGGGCACAGTCTAATACTCCTTTAGTCATATACAGCGTTAACAAATGATGATATTTTTGCCATTTTTGCTTTAGTTACTTTTTATATGTCTAAGTGATTCAACATTACAAAGATGAAATCTTTCTTCTCCCATCTGTGAGAAAAATTCCTGTTCTGTCCCAAAGGCAAACCCTGTCATGAATTCAAAGCATAGCCAGGTTCTGTTTTCATATATTCACATATATTCCATTCTACAATGAATCAAACATATGTATTTTGAGATCTGTGTAGAATTGTTTATTCATTTTAATTTATCAAACATATGTATTTTGAGATCTGTGTAGAATTGTTTATTCATTTTAATTGAGATTAAATTGAGATTAAATTTATTTATCCTGGCTTGTAATATTAGAGATTCAAAGAGTTTCCAAAATTTACTATCATAAACAATGCTACAATAAACATTCTTGGGCTATTTCTCTGTTTATGGAGAATATTTACCTAGAAGCCAAACTGCTGGGTCATAGGGAATTTGTTTTTCATCTTTACTAGACACTGATAAATTTAAATGGTTGAATTATTCATACCTCTCATGAAATATATGACAGTTCCCCTTTCCCCACATATTCATCAATACTACATGCTGCCAACTTTGAATTTCATGTCAATCTGATGAATATGAAATGTATCATGTTTAAATGTGTATTTCTTTGATTACTAGAGAAGATGAACATTTCATTACATATTGGGTTGGCCAAAAATTTCGTTTGTTTTCCCATTAAGATATTTCGGAAAAGCCCAAGCGAACTTTTTGGCCAACCCAATATTTATAGGCTTTTGGGTTTTCTTTTCTCTGAATTGACCATTTTCCTATTGGGGTTGTAATTTTTTTGGTCTTCTTATCGTAGTCACTATGTGTTCTAGATACCAATCCTTTGGATGTTGATTATGTTGAAATATCGTTCATCTGTCACATTTTTGGGGTTACCGTTGTATACTGGGTGGTTTTCTGTTTAGATGTCTTAAATGTTTACATATACCAATCTTTTCTTTAAGGTTTTGGGTTTTTTGTGGTTTTTTTTGTATCTTGTTTAATAAACCATTCCTTGATCCAAATTACTACGATATTTTCCTAGTATAGTTTTAAAAATGTGTATGTATTTTACATTTAGTTGTTTTTCCATTTGAAACATTTTGTTTTGTTTTGTTTTGTTTTATGTGGTAGAGAGCTACGTTTATGTTTTAATCTATATGGCAAGCCAATAGTCCCAGTACTATATATCTATATACATTGTGTTTCCTCTACTGATTTGTAATGATATTTCTCATACTTTAAGCCTCCTCAATAATTCTAATCTCTCTATTGTTTCATTGACCTATCACTGCATTGATAGTACTGTATATTAATCATTGTAGATTTGTATTTCTCAATGTAAATGTTCCAATTTGTCAGAGTGTACTTGGCTATGCTTGGACTTTGGTTCCATAAAAATTTTAGTAAAAGTATGTCAAGTACCATGATAAATTATGTCACCATTTTTATTAGAATTTATATGAATTTGTCATCTTAACACAGCAAGTATTTCTGCCCATCATTTCTTGCCATTAATTCCAGACTTTTTAATGTCCTTCTATAACATTTTGTAATTTCCACACTAAAGGTCACACATATAGTTTGTTATATTTATTCTTAACACATTACGTTTTTGTTGCTATTGTAAATGAAATTTTTTTCTATTAAATTTTCTATATGGTTAGTGACGGTGATTAGAAGCATTCATTATTGATTTTGTCTGCTGATCTTGTGTTCAACAATTTTGTTGAACTTACAAATTCTATTAATTTCTATAGATTTTTTTGAATTTTCTAGGTAGACATTCATGCTGTTTACAAATAATGCATTTTATCTTTATCTTTCTATTTCTTATCTTTTTTCCTTATTTTGTTGCATTGGACAGGAATTCCAGTATATTACTGAATAGCTGTAGGGTCATCCTTACTTCTTCCTGATTTACATTAAGTGTGATGCTTACCACGGAATTTTGGTGATATTCTCTATGAGACTGAGGTAGTCTACTCTCAGTTTTCTGAGAAATTTGATTGTGAATTGGCATAAAATATTATCAACTGATTGTTTTTGCATCAATAGAGAAAATTAAGTGAGATATTTTTCCTTTACTCCCTAAATATAGCTATATAGCAAATCACATCTATTGATTTTCTAATGTAAAGCCATTTTGTATTCCTGAAATAAACCACTGATATATTATTATTATATCACATATATTATATGATTTTAATATATTATTATTTTTAATACACTGTCGGATCCTATTTTTTATTTATTTATTTATTTATTTTTTGGTAAGTTTATTTTATTATTTTTATAATTCCGGCTCAAAATGAAATTTTATGGAATCGTGTTATAAGGAGTATTTGTTATTATTTTCACTGTGTGTTCTTTGACAATACTCTTATTTTGTTTGTAACATCAATTTTTTTTTTGTAACATCTTTATTGGAGTATAATTGCTTTACACTGGTGTGTTAGTTTCTGCTGTATAACATAGTGAATCAGCAATATGTCCTATAAATATCAATTAAGTCCATCTTGTTTAATGTGTCATTTAAAGCTTGTGTTTCCTTATTTATTTTCATTTTGGATGATCTGTCCATTGGTGAAGTGGGGTGTTAAAGTCCCCTACTATTATTGTATTACTGTCGATTTCCCCTTTTATGTCTGTTAGCATTTGCCTTATATATTGAGGTTCTCCTATGTTGGGTGCATAAATATTTGCAATTGTTATATCTTCTTGCATTGATCCCTTGATCATTATGTAGTGTCCCTCTTTGTCTCTTGCAAAAGGCTTTATTTTAAAGTCTATTTTGTCTGATGTGAGAATTGTTACTCCAGCTTTCTTTTGATTTCCATTTGCATGGAATATATTGTTCCATCCCCTGCAGTTTCAGTCTGTATGTGTCCCTAAATCTGAAGTGGGTGTCTTGTAGACAGCATATATATGGGTCTTGTTTTTGTATCCACTCAGCCAATCTATGTCTTTTGGTTGGAGCATTTAATCCATTTACATTTAAGGTAATTATTGATATGTATGCTCCTATTACCATATTCTTTTTTTTTTTTTTTCTTCTTTATTTTTATTATTTATTTATTTATTTATTATTTTTGGCTGTGTTGGGTCTTCGTTTCTGTGCAAGGGCTTTCTCTAGTTGTGGCGAGCGGGGGCCACTCTTCATCGCGGTGCGCGGGCCTCTCACTATCGCGGCCTCTCCCGTTGCGGAGCACAGGCTCCAGACGCGCAGGCTCAGTAGCTGTGGCTCACAGGCCTAGTTGCTCCGCGGCATGTGGGATCTTCCCAGACCAGGGCTCGAACCCGTGTCCCCTGCATTGGCAGGCAGATTCTCAACCACTGCGCCACCAGGGAAGCCCTACCATATTCTTAATTGTTTTGGGTTTGTTATTGTAGGTCTTTTCCTTCTCTTGTGTTTCCTGCCTAGAGAAGTTCCTTTAGCGTTTGTTGTAAAGCTGGTTTGGTGGTGCTGAATTCTCATAGCTTTTGCTTGTCTGTAAAGGTTTTAATTTCTCTGTTGAATCTGAATGAGATCCTGGCTGGGTATAGTAATCTTGGTTGTAGTTTTTTCCCTTTTATCACTTTAAATATGTCCTGCCACACCCTTCTGGCTTGCAGAGTTTCTGCTGAAAGATCAGCTGTTAATCTTATGGGGATTCCCTAGTATGTTATTTGTTGCTTTTCCCTTACTGCTTCTAATATTTTTTCTTCATATTTAATTTTTGATAATTTGATTAATATGTGTCTTGGCGTGTTTCTCCTTGGATTTATCCTGTATGGGACTCTCTGTGTTTACTGGACTTGATGGACTATTTCCTTTCCCATCTTAGGGAAGTTTTCAACTATAATCTCTTCAAATATTTTCTCAGTTCCTTTCTTTTTCTCTTCTTCTTCTGGGACCCCTATAATTCGAATGTTGGTATGTTTAATGTTGCCCCAGAGGTCTCTGAGACTGTCCTCAATTCTTTTCATTCTTTTTTCTTTATTCTGCTCTTTGGTAGTTATTGCCACTATTTTATCTTCCTGGTCACTTATCCATTCTTCTGCCTCAGTTATTCTGCTCTTGATTCCTTCTAGAGCATTTTTAATTTCATTTATTGTGTTGTTCATCATTGTTTGTTTACTCTTTAGTTCTTCTAGGTCCTTGTTAAACGTTTCTTGTATTTTCTCCGTTTTACTTCCAAGATTCTGGATCATCTTTACTATCGTTACTCTGAATCCTTTTTCAGGTAGACTGCCTATTTCTTCTTTATTTGTTTTGTCTGGTGGGTTTTTACCTTGCTCCTTCATCTGCTGTGTATTTCTCAGTCTTCTCATTTTGCTTAACTTACTGTGTTTGGGGTCTCCTTTTCGCAGGCTGCAGGTTCGTAGTTCCCGTTGTTTTTCGTTTTTGCCCCCAGTGGGTAAGGTTGGTTTAGTGGGTTGTGTAGGCTTCCCGGTGGAGGGGACTGGTGCCTGTGTTCTGGTGGATGAGGCTGGATCTTGTCTTTCTGGTGGGCAGGACCATGTCTGGTGGTGTGTTTTGGGGTGTCTGTGAATTTATTATGATTTTAGGCAGCCTCTCTGCTAATGGGTGGGGTTGTGTTCCTGTCTTGCTAGTTGTTTGGCATAGGTTATCCAGAACTGTAGCTTTCTGGTTGTTGAGTGGAGCTGGGTCTTAGTATTGAGATGGAGATCTCTGGGAGAGCTTTGCCATTTGATATTAGTGGGGCCTTTACTTTAAAGGGTCTGCATTTGCTCACCCAACCTCACCAATCCATTATTCATATATGTATGAAAAATGGACCAGAAATTTCCCTTTCTCTTCTTTGTTCACACAGCTCCCAGGGTTCAGCTTTGGATTTGGCTCCGCCTCTGGTGTAGGTTGCCTGAGGGCTTTTGTTCCCTGCCCAGACAGGACGGGGTTAAAGTAGCAGCTGATTAGGGAGCTCTGGCTCACTCAGACTGGGGGGAGGAAGGGTTACGGAGTGCGGGGTGAGCCTGCGGCGGCAGAGGTCGGCGTGACGTTGCGCCGGCGTGAGGCGCGCCGTGCGTTCTCCCGGGGAAGTTGTCCCTGGATCACGGGAGCCTGGCCGTGGCGGGCTGCACAGGCTCCCGGGAGGGGGCAGTGTGGAGAGTGACCTGTGCTCGCACACAGGCTTCTTGGTGGTGACAGCAGCAGCCTTAGCGTCTCACGCCTGTCTCTGGGGTCCGCGCTGATAACCGCGGCTCACGCCCCTCTCTGGAGCTCCTTTAAGCGATGCTCTTAATCCCCTCTCCTGGCGCACCAGGAAACAAAGTAGCAAGAAAAAGTCTCTTGCCTCTTCGGCAGCTCCAGACTTTTCCCGGACTCCCTCCCGGCTAGCTGTGGCGCACTAGTCCCTTCAGGCTGTGTTCACGCCGCCAGCCCCAGTCCTCTACCTGCATCTGACTCCGAAGCCCAAGCTTCAGCTCCCAGCCCCCACCCGCCCCGGCGGGTGAGCAGACAAGCCTCTCGGGCTGGTGAGTGCTGCTCGGCGCCGAGCCTCTGTGCGGGAATCTCTCCGCTTTGCCCTCCGCACCCCTGTGACTGTGCTCTCCTCCGTGGCTCCGAAGCTTCCCCCCTCTGCCACCCGCAGTCTCCGCCCGTGAAGGGGCTTCCTAGTGTGTGGAAACCTTTCCTCCTTCACAGCTCCCTCCCACTGGTGCAGGTCCTGTCCCTATTCTTTTGTCTCTCTTTTTTCTTTTGCCTTATCCAGGTACGTGGGGAATTTCTTGCCTTTTGGGAGGTCTGAGGTCTTCTGCCAGCATTCAGTAGGTGTTCTGTAGGAGTTGTTCCACATGTAGATGTATTTCTGATGTATCCGTGGGGAGTAAGGTGATCTCTGTGCTTTACTCCTCCGCCATCTTGTAGGTCCTTCTCCCATCCTATTTATTATTGTATTAGCATGTTTATGTCTGTATTCATAAGTGAGGTTAGCTATTTATTTATTTATTATAATTGCCTGTTTTTAATGTTAGCCTCACAAATGAATTAGGTAGCTTTACCTCCCTCTCTTATTCTTTTGCACTTCTTCTTCTTTATTTTTTGATCTTACTTAAAATCCTGAAACAGTTTTCATAAAATAGTGATTATCTTGTCAGGGCACGTGGTAAGGCAGGAGGATTTGACTATTAATTTATTGGTAATTGATTATTTAGATTTCCTGAATTTTTTTTTAAGTCAATGTTAATAATTGTTTTGAAGAGAACTTTCATTTCCATTCTATTTGAAGTTTTCTTGACATAAAATTGTACATTGTATGTGATCTATATTTCTTTTTTTTTAACTACTAACATTTTTTATTTGTGCAAACTATTTTTTGATTGATTTACTGAATTTTTTTCATTGCATTGGCTTTTTCAAATAAATTGCTCTAATATTTGCTTGTTTATATGTTTGACTCTTTATTAGTTCATTAATTTTGCTCTTTCTGATAGTACCTTCCTTTTTATCTTTTATAGTAGTTTTCCTTTCTAGTTTTTCCATTTTAATTTTTTGCTATTTATTCTATATATTTTACAATTTCCACTTTAACTTGTCAGTTATTTGTGGATGTGATTTACAGTTCTCAAAAATATGTTTAAATTTAAAAAAATCATTTATTCCTAATTTAATTGCAGTAATGGCCAGAATGCTTTCATTTGACCTTTTCTCTACCCAGCTTCCCTATTAATATTGTCAACTTTGTATTTTACTGTCTCCTTTAATAATTTTTTTATTTTATAATCGACCATTATTTTTCCATGCATTTTCCTATTATTTTAGAACAGTATTATTATTTAAAAAATCTGTTTCAAAATTTAAAATGTAGAGAAATTCACCATAGGCCCTTTTCTATCATTTTCTTCTAGCTACCCAGTTCCCTTCTCCTATGGAAGTCCCAATCTTATCGATTTCTTAAATATATGGATGTAGTTAAACAGGGAAACATGTTTCAATAAAACCGCCAGATACATGTCATTATGGGCTGAGAAAAGTCTCTATGTGCAGTTAATAAATCCCAACTTGAGGGGATATAAAGATTAACTAAAACATTGTGTATGGTTATGAAAGTACTA
Source organism: Balaenoptera musculus (assembly GCF_009873245.2). NCBI lineage: Eukaryota > Metazoa > Chordata > Mammalia > Artiodactyla > Balaenopteridae > Balaenoptera > Balaenoptera musculus. The sequence continues at coordinate 53,260,245 of NC_045790.1, read as the reverse complement.
CATATAATTGGAACACAATATATGTTCAACCAATGGGAAAAATACATACACACTGTGTTAATTATTACTCAGGTAAATTTATGATTATTATGGAGGTTGGGTAATAGGAAGACAGATTCATTGTCAGATACTCCTCGTTTAGATTCTCTGTTTTGCCACTTTCTCATTGTGTTGTCTTAGACAAGTAAGTTTAACCTTTTGAATTCTCAGATTTACTATCTATGAAATGGGCATCGCAATAATATTTACCTATTAGAATTTTCACAGTTAAGTGAAATCATGGATGTAAAGAGTGTATACACCTAAATTATGATATTGCCTGTAAGATAATAGGCTCTTCTCCTTCTCCATCTCCTCCTCCTCTTCCTTCTCATTATCATCATCATCATCTTAGTGGTAGTAATTAGTGATAATTATAATTTTAAAACTTATGGTGTTTATTTGGAGGACCAGTATTGATCCAGTTTAGACTGGAAAGAGAGGTTGAATTTAAATCAGGAAATTTCAAGACTGACAGCAGTGTGGCTCTCCCAGCCTTAGGGCATTCAAATAATTGTATTCAATTAGTTTCTTGAGCGTTATTAAATTTTACAATATAAAATATATCTGTGCCCATTTTAAAATGAAAATAGAGCTACCTAAATGATGGATGGTCAATCTGTGGATTCCTAGGGGACCTTGGAGATCATGGGGATTACAGCCACGTTAACAAGTACTGCCCTCCTCAACTTTCCATGTCTCCTCAACACTAGCTCCAGGCAAGACTACCGCTTTAAGTTATGCATATAGTGGGTGGAGAAGACTGGGGTAGGTGGGGAAGATTGATCTGTGTAGGAGGTAGGCTGATTGCCAGATTCCCCAGGGTGATAGAGAAAGCTTTTTGTTATAATTTAATAGAAAGTCTTATGCCAAAAATATTTCCATAAATAAATACATATGTTGGTTCTTGTTGAAAAATGCAAATCAGATGGTTTCAGTGTTTTAAAGCTTACTTGAAATACCTTAAATAACAAGCACAAACATTTATGTGTGTACATATATACATTTCAATGTATACCAAATTAGGCACATAGAAAACGTTTTATAAAATGGCATAAGAGGATCTGACCCCACCAGCATCCTGACATCCGGCTGAAATTCAAATCAAATAATGCGATCCTGGAAGCACTGCAGGAACTTTCATCACCGCAGCAAGTACTCATTAGACTTTTTTTTAGGTTGTATTTAAACAATCACAGCCCCAAACAGACAGAAACAAACATCTGGTCTGTCTGGTTGCATCATTCCTATTCCAAAATATTAATCTTCTACTTAGAGGGCATCAAAACAATCTTGGGCATATTATGTACAGCAGTATCAGACCCAAAGTCTGACTCTTCTGTACATAGTAGAACTGACTCGATCTTTCTTTTCTACTGCTGAGGCAGAAATTATAAAAACTCTCTGAGTATTAGGATGTTGGCATAAATTATAGACACCTGGTAGTTAAGTTGAACTAAGATCATCCATTCCTTATAAAACATCTGTAGAACATAATGGTGCTCTTTGGATATTAGTTGATTGGCATAGGTGATAAATATATACAGTTTGCTTTATTAAAACTTTCCTGACATAACCAACTATTTTCTGAGCTATGGTGGCCAATGTACTTCTAAATAATGTATTTCTGGGAGTGAAAGACTATATTTTAAGACCATTGGCTGATTAGCACATTGTAAACTTTTCCAAATACAATGTAGATTGATGATAGATTTTATATTTGAATTCTAGGGTAAATCAGCATTTAAATTTTTTTATGGAGAAGTAAATAAAGTCAATAAAAATAATATCCATAATGATTGTCATTATTGTTATGTACATTGTAACTTAGTACAAAAAATACATAATAATAAACTCTGCAAAGTAATTGACACCATTAAGTAACTTGGAAGTGGTCAGAGAGCTAAGAAATAGTAAAGTTGAAACTTAATAGTGGGTACTATGTTTGGTCTTAAGAAAATAACCTTTTTTCCTACTGGGGAGTAATTTATCATTTATTCCCAAATTAAATGAAGCACTTAATCAAATGACATATTATGACCTCAGGTTCACCTTCTGATTGCTTAGAATGAAGTGCTAATGACACCAAATAGCTTATGTAAATATCTCACAATTTGACTTCGCTCAGAAGTGTTCAAGTGAAGCACTTGAATAACTTAGTAGAAACTCTCATGACCACAAATTGGAAAAAATAGCCCAAGTCCATACTTTAATGATGGCAGTAGATAGTGTTAATTCTCTAAACGTATTTCAGAGCCTCAGGAAGGAATGTGAAAGACTATTCATTTACAATATTTAAATATCTAGTTAGATGTATTAAGTGGTACTGTGTTAAGTGGTAGAGATTAATAAGGTATGTCTTTTGCTCTCAGAGAGCTTACAGTCGAGTACAATGAAGTGAGACTGAATATGCTAACCCCACCTAGGAGCTGCCGTATATGTACAGGGGACATGCTCAGAGGTCTGTGATGTCTTTAGCACTGAGGTGCATAAACACTTTCATGATCACTAAGGCTGGATTTAATATTAACCAGGTTAACAGTACAAGAAGCAGCGTGACCAGGGCTCCCATGGTCCGGGAAGAACCACTGGAGGAAGTTCTTGATCTCTGTGAACACATGTGAATGTAGACAAGATGAAAAATGATGGCAAGAGAGGAGACAGGAGCTTCAAGGCTGAATCTGGGGCCAGAACTCAAACCCACAGTGTAGCAGTTGGCAACTCTAATCTCTTAGTGGGAACCAACAAAGTCAGATGTTAGGCTCTGGGGCAAAGACTCAGAAGTAAGGCTGATGCTATGTTGGGTGCATACCTGGTCACCTACTAGGGACATGGATTTATCATATATACATTTAAATAAAATATGTTTTATATAATATACATGATGTAAAAATACACATTTAGTATATTACATATGTTTCCGTATATATTATTTTTATATATTATATATTACTTCCTGGCTGAGGAATCACCATGGAGATGACTCCAGAGTGTCTGTGATTAGAGCGAACTCAGCAGCCTGAGGGCCAGAGGCACTCCAGATACACTGGAGACACAGCACAGCAGTTTTCAACCCTGGCTGCGCATTAGGGTTCCCCGGGGAACTTTAAACAGATACTAATACAGAGGTCAGACCCTCATAGATTCTGAATTTATTGTGTGGAGTGAGTGAGGCCAGGCACTGGGAGTTTTGTTTTTTTCTCATTAATACACTTTATATTTTAGAGCAGTTTTAGGTTCACAGCAAAATTGAGCAGAAAGTACAGAGATTTATTATATGCCCCCTGTCCGCACACAGGCACAACCTGCCCTTCTGTCAACATCTCCCACTACAGAGGTACCTTTGTTACAATCAGTGAACCTACACTGACACATCATTATCACCCAGAGTCCACAGGGGGCGTTAGGGCTCACCCTTGGTGTTGTACATTCTATGGATTTGGACAAACATGTAACGACATGTATTTACCATCGTAGTATCATACAGATTGGCTTGGCAGCTTTTTTAAAGGCTCTTGGTGAACCACTGTAATACCAGTAAGGAACCACAAAGACAGGCATGAAAATTCAGAAGCTGCCATATGACAATGTCAACAAAATTACAATAGGTCCGTCACCCTTTAGGAAATTTAACTTTTAGGCAAAAGCAGAAGAATATTTCTGAAACTCCACTGACTAATGGTGGGTGCGATAACTTGCTAGAAAGTTGTCACTGCTTGTGGGGAAGAATGGGGGCAACCTGCCGAGGACAGAATATTCCCAACAGCCACAAGTTCTGGAGCTTGGGTGAATAGAACTTACAGATAACACACTTAGGTCTCATCATGGAAGAAGAGGTTTGGAACGCAAGAAAGATTTGGCTTAGAATCCTAACTTTGTCAGGATGTGTTACCTGGAGCAAAGGATCTGACTCCTCTGAGTGTCAGTTTCTTTATCTGAGAAATGAAGATGGTAGTACCTAACTTGAAGGGTCATTATAAACATTCAAGTCATTATGTCCAGCTTAGCATATTTCCAGAGCTTTGTGGATCATCTATAGATGGATTCTATTCTAATTATTAGTAGTAGTGATTAAAGAAGAATATATAAACAATTTCTTAGTGGTGTAATACAGACCGGAGAGTATGAGAGTTCAAAAGCAGGGAAAGCATGGATGGTAGAATGGTCAGGAAAGGCTTGTTGGGATTTGAATAATTTATATAGCTTTGCATAGAGGAACGAGGGAGAGAAGGATATGATTGACTGATGTGTTTGGGGGACACATGTGTCATGGGAGACAAGGCCACGCACGTGTAGCAGCCTTGTGGCAAATGTGGTGCCATAGTATTTGGGGAGGCCTCAACTTGGCCTTGAGGATTAACCAAAAGAGTTGATGGCTATCAGGTGCGCAAGACTTCTAAGAAAAGACCACATTGTTCAAAGGGGATTTATAGGTTATATCCAGGGGCCCTCAGAGATGATGGTAGTGGAGACCATCCTATAAATCTGCAGTTCATGCGATGGCCTTCCTTCCCCTTCATTTTCTCCTCAATTTGTCAGAAACACTATCTCTCGTGGGCATCTTGGCTAAGAAGAGACATCTGGTTTTGCATAAGCATAAATGAAATGATTTGGGACAATCTGTTACCAACAAAAAGGGCATTTCTTCGTCATACTCAACAAAGATAACACAAACTACTGCATGCCAAATCCTCACTCTCTAAAAGAAAACGTTATTTGTATGGATTTTTTGTTACCAAAAAGCCACTGAAATAAGTTTGCTGGTGAAAAGAAAATTTGCTGTGGATGGTGAAATCAGGACCTGAGAATGAAAAGTACAGACCTATGATATTATTACTTCAAATATCTTTAAGAATTAGGTGTATTTCATTACCAGTAGGTGTCACTGCAGGCATTAAACACAGTCTCTGTTTCTAGAGAACTTTGTCCCATAAATGCTGGTGTAATTTAATTGGTAGAACATAGTTATCATAGGCATAAAGGATATGTATTCTGAAAAGCAATATATTTTATCATGGTCATGAACTTGTAAAAACACTGGCTTAAGGAAGCTGAAGTGTATACTTTAAATGGGCTTACTTAATACAATATACAGCATAAGTAATAGAATCTTATGAGGTTTTAAATATATACAGTGGGTTTTCCTGGATAAGATAAGGCTTACTTTTCAGAGTTATTCCATAGAATCTGGTTTATGGAACTAATTTAATGAGAATTCATAGACCCAATTGCTGCCTTCTAAATCTTTGTGCAATTGACATTTTTTTCCTTATAACGTTCTTGTAAGTTTTGTTAGAGAAGAGAAGGAAATTAAGATTTTTAACTTGAATTATATTAGTTACCCTCTTTTGGGTTTCTTTGACCCTTTAAACATATAGTATCTGATATCAGGAAGTTAAAATCACTAAGCTCTTTTAGAGAGGCACAATTTAGTGGCTTCCAAGCAACTTACGTAGAGAAATATTGCCCATAACCAAACACTGATCTCTGTTCCATTTCTACCATGGTTTTAGAGTTGATTCATTAGTGCAGTCACGCTGGCACTGCAGAGTTGAACTTTTGAACAGGGTATTCTCAGTAGAAAAATCCTCACACTCTGAAATTAATTTGCCTGCTGGAGGTGTTGGTGGTTCTTATTTATGCATAATTTAAGGGCTAGGTGTGTGAATGTGCCCCTAGTGACTATTTCATTGGCTCTATTTTACAAACTGAAACTGATGCTTGTGGTTGTGGTGCTTTTCAAGTGTGACTTGGGGGCAATCTAATTTACCTAAGCTGTTCAAAGGTGAACTCAATCTTTTCAATCATAAATTAAAAATCTATTCCAGTTTTCAAATCAGAAACAGCACGGATTACGTATCTGCAGGCCATAAAGAATTCTCCTGCCCTGGCCTACCTCTGTTGATTTCATCAGGATAGACCAGACATTCCCAGACACCCTATGTTTTAATGTGTCCCTATAACATCTATTTTAGGAACATCATATTGCCTTTTTCTCTGTGTATACTAACAGGAACTTTGTGAGCCTCTGGCCTTTGCTTGTCTAAGTCAGCCCATCTATGATAATATTTTTGACCTGTTAGATTACTGGACTTTCATAATATGAGCTGGGTTTCTCTGAAAGACATAATATTATAGACTAAAAATCCAGACCACTGGAAAATACTTAGCAATATCAACTATGTGTATCTTCTTTCTTTCTATTTTAAAAAAAATTTTTTTAAATGATGTTTTATTTATTTATTTTGGCTGTGCTGGGTCTTCATTGCTGTGCGTGTGTGTATCTTCTTAACACATAACAGTACGTCCCTGTTAACTACAAGATGTAGACACTGCTCTCTACAGAAGCCTATTTTTAAACCTACACTATAGATCATATAATGACACAACAAAAATGTATGCCAATCAGTGCATGACACACGAATCACTGTATTTGCAGCGTTTGTTGCAGCACTCTCCTGTGAAGTCTGTTGCACAGTAGCTGCAAAAGGCCAAACTTCCAGATATTTTAAAATTTACGCCTATACTAAATTGGACTTCAGAGATCAATATACTTCAATCGTATCATTGTGGCACCTAGTGCCACTCTTTTTACTTAAATTCATTCTGTTGGGATGACTCTGGCTTTTATTGAAAGCCAGCATAGGAAATAAATTTTTGGAAACTTGATGTGTTAAAAGTAAGGCCATTGTTGAAAACGCTGATTGTTTTGTTTCCTGGGGTTCCAGCTTTCAATGTTAGTGTCAATACAGTTTCACTTCTCTGAGCTCTTTACAGTTCTTTTTTTTAAATTTTATAATATAGTAGATTGTCTAATAATGACTCCTCTCTCTTTCTAGCCCGACTTTGGCTCATAAGAAAGCACAGAACCAAAATTATGCTCCTATGGCAAATATAATGAACTTTATGGTTTACACTTTTATAATAACTTCATTCCTAAGGACTCTGAGTTTATTTTCATTCTTTCTCAGATACTTTTACCCTCAGACTGCTATATATTATATATCCTTGTAGGCTCTGGGAATGTGGGGACAAAGTGAGGGGTGTAAACAAAATACAACAAAAATAAACAGGACATGTTTCCAGAATAGACCTACATTACACTTAAAATTCACACAGCTAATCACACCCTAACCTCTAGAGTTTAAAATAAAAATATGAGGAATACCCCCCAGGGCTAAAAGGAAAAATAAACACTCAAATCCTACTAAGATACTTACATTTTTATGCTATATAACATTGTACTAAGAATTGAGTTTGTAGGTCTGTTAGTGGGGTGGAACTCATGCAATAATTATTTTTTCCTGGTAATTTGAAAGACACAGCGTTAGGACTTTCTCAATTTAAAGCAAGAGCATCCATTAAACTAGACAGAGAGCTCTTGAGATTAGTAATAGTAATATATTGTTGGAGTTTAAGAAGTAGACATAGGTATTTTTAAATATTTTAAGACTGACAAACAAATAATGAGTATGAGACTGAAGTTTATGGCATCTAAGAATTATAAAAGCAAAGACCTTCACTGAGTCAGAAAGCAGTAACCTTTCTAGGTTCAGAGCATTGCTTGCTGGATAATTGGGAGAACCGACAGCTGAAGAGGGGAGATAAAGGTGGGTCTGGGTGAAGAAGAAGTACTAGACAGAGGGCTAGGGGAAGGGAAAGTGACTCATTGTGGTCCCTTTCAGCATTATGGTTTTGTTATTTGATTTTGGACTCAGAGTATTTTGGCAAAATTTGCTAAAGCTGAGACAGGAAATTAGTCTTCATTTACAAAGCATTTGAATGGTTTTGGAAAGGGGAAAGACATTGTCAAAATAGAAGTAAAAGATTTCTTTCACTTTAGTAATAGAATGAGTAAGTAGTGAGGATGATGGGTGGATAAATGCTCTTAATAATGGAATTTCTATTAAATATTTATTGTTCCATTGACACAATGGGCAACTGATTGATAGGAGCCTTCATCCCAGGGAAGGATTTCTGTATTTAAAGATCCTTTCCTCCACATCTTAATAATTTTATATGATCAGTTTTTATTCTTCTTGCCTTTACAAACTCCCTGAAGTTTTTTCCACCCAGCCTACATGGATTTCTTTAGAATTGAAAAAGTAAAGCTGTTTTTAAAAATTGGTACTTAAAAAATTAAATTCCAAGGGACTTCCCTGGTGGTGCAGTGGTTAAGAATCCGTCTGCCAATGCAGGGGACACGGGTTTGATCCCTGGTCCGGGAAGATCCTACATACCGCGGAGCAACTAAGCCTGTGTGCCACCACTACTGAGTTTGTGTTCTAGAGCCCATGAGCCACAACTACTGAGCCCACGTGCCACAACACTGAAGCCTGCACATCTAGAGCCCATCACCTCAACAGAGTAGCCCCTGCTCGCCACAATTAGAGAAAGCCTGAGTGCAGCAACAAAGACCCAAAAATAAGTAAATAAATTTATTAAAAAAATTAAATTCTAAAATAGTAAGAAAAATAGTATCATACATAAAGATTTGAGAATTTCTTCCGAAGTAATGTCCCTACTTCTCTCACTTTGTAGATGTAATACAGTAAAAAATGGACAAAAGCACATATTTGTTATTTAGACTTATATATATCATCAAGTGGACACAGGAGAAATATATTATTTTGGATTTTGGTTTTGGCTTTGAAATATGTTTATCCCTTTGGCATATGGATAGGTTTAGTCATTATAATTTGTCATCTCAGAAGAGATATAAGCAATCATTTTATTTGGAAGCCATGCATTTTCCAAATGACCAACCTAAATTTTCTGTTTAGTCATTTTTATAAATGAGAAAGCAGAGGCCACTCTATTCAAGTGACTGAAACACAATTACTCACTGAATCAACGGCAAAGTTAAGCTTGTATTCATCTCATCTCTTTAAGTCCCCCAATCTGACTTCAACCATGGGATAATTATAATTGTAAACACTCATGTGTCTACAACATGATACATGAAAACTTACCATGAGTTAGCTGTAATAGAATACTGGATCTGGAATTAGACAGATCTGGATTTGAATTTTTAGCCTCAACTTACTAGATATGTAATCTTGTGAGAATTACTATATTTCTCTGGATCCCAGTAATCTCTTCATAAGGCTATTATGAGAACCAAATGAGAAGATTTATGGGAAATGCCTGGCAATTTAAAATGCTAAACAAATGGTAAGCCCTTTCCTATTCCTTTCCCAACTGTAACTGTCACAGTGAACTTTACCATTTTTAACTGAGACTCATTATTTTGGTAAGATTACATTGATACAAGTAGAAGTATCAGGAGTCTAACCTAGACAGCTCTTTTGTCAATCTCCATCCTGTGAGTAAATAGTGTACATTTGACACTACATGTTGAGAGAAATACACTTAAACTTGGAATCTAAAAATCTGCCTAAATAATTGTAATTTTCTCCAAAACAGAAAGTTTTTAAAGTTTAAGATGTACAGTTTAGAACTTAATTATACTGCTTTTTATTGCTAAAACTTTTATCTGAATCTAGTTTCTCTATCTAGATTGTGAAGTCAGAAAGAAAAAATAACATGCTTCAAAGAGAAATCTGCATTCCTTGACTTATAGTTTTATCCTCAGTAAATATCTGAGACTGATTGTAAGAAAAATTTAATAATTAAGTTCTTAATACTGAAAAAATAGCATTGAAGCTGGTAGTATTTTTAGAAAAATAGACTCTATTTCCCTAGATTTATTTGATTCTGTTTTTGAATTTTAAGGAACATCACTAAACATAATGTTCACACACTTTGCATCACTCCTCTCTCAAAGTATTTACATGAACAGAATTAGATATCATTTGACTTGTGTGGCACAGAGAAGAAGAACGATTATTTAGTTTTTGTTGTTTTCATGATCTTAAGAATTTACAGAATCATATGAAGGGTTGAGACAGAGTAGATTCACAGCAGTACATTGTATTTTAAGAATATGAAGATGCCATAAAGATCATGCCAAGGGAAAGCAATGATATCTCTAGTCCCATTAATCTTAAAGCTCTCCTATTAATTTCAGGTCCAAGGAACTTAGCTAATACATTTTCCATTGATAGGCACTCTAAATTGTTTTCATATGTATACTACGGGAATGAACATTTGTCTTTGGAAAGTGGTAGAGCTTTAGTGGTAAATGAAAAAGTCTTTTATTTCTTCCCTTTTGAGGCGAACTGAGGACTCTGAGAACTTGTCAGTGTCTTTGTATTTTTTGCCCCACGTCCAAAAGACCCAACTTATCAATTACTAAAAATTGAAAACATTATAAATCTATCTACCAAACAACAAACATGGCTAAAATGAACAAAATTCAATAAAAATGACTTTACCTCTTGGGGCCCTAATCATTCTCCCCTCACTTTATCTTTCTTTCCCCCGCTCTATAGTGTTATCTTCACTCCACTGTCAGCTCTGAAATGTAGGAAGCAGAGGACCTCAAGGCCTCTTTCCAGGTCTGATATTCTCAATGAGTTAGTTCACTTATCCATAATTTTCCAAACATTTCAATAAAAGCTTGTTGAATCAAAGTAGAATGCATATGCAGCTGTTTGGCACCATATGGTCAAACATCTGGATATTGGACTAAATTTTTCAGTTTTTCAAGGTGTTTAATTTTTTGAAGATACTGTCTGAACTTAAATCTTAAATTTGGATCTGAAATTAAATCAGATCCAAACTTCTGATTTAATTCCAGAAAGGTGGAATGGTAGTGTTAACTGCTCTGTAAGGAATACAGACTTGAGCCACACAGAATTAACAAATCAGAAACGATTTCAGCCTCTTTTCATTATCTTTTAATAGCAAACATCTAAAACTAGTACCAAAGGATAAGTATCATGATTCGATGTTGCAGTTCTGCACAGCTGCTCTCCTCACTTCTTACCCATCACTGCCGCGCCGCAACGATAGTGACGGAGTCTGGCTTTTATTAACAAAATGAGAGAAACCTGTGCTGTAATAAGAAGGTAGCCCACCTCACGCTTAACAGTAGTTGTAAGGCTCGAATACCTTAGAGGCTTTTTCCTTTATGTCGAAGTTCTTTCTCTGGTACACAAACAGGCCTGCATACCAAAAACATACAGTCATTGGCTATATTCACTAGATGGGAATTGGGCCTACAGCCATACCACCAACAGACTACAAACTTGCCAAGGCTCACAAAGAAGAGTCAGGCCAGCTTTTCTCTGGATAAGTTAACTCTGAAATATCAGGTCAGGAAAGTAACAGGATGTCAGAATAAATAGAATCCAGAGAGCTGAAGTCTCTAAGATATAATCATATTCTACGGTCCCAGTCTGAAGGGGTGCCACAGTGGCCTCTGTCTCTACTAAGCTAATTTTTTGCAGATGAAATCTAATTTATATAACCTCTTCTAACAGGGGCATCTTTAACCTGAGCTTTGTTACTCTACATGCAGATTGCTTTTAAGAGCAATCTTAAGATTTAGTGAATTTTTCTTAAATTTTAGAAATTGGGAATTGTGTTTGCTTCATCAATCTACCAACACTTCATTTTCTCTTTCTTCTATGATATTTATTTTACCCCCTACCCTGTACCACACTCTCACTTACAGAAGCTCTCCTGACACTCCTTCCAGAAAAATCTCGACATTATACATCTTCCAGCTATAAAGCTCTCCTGAGGCTCCATTTCTTACCTGTACTTAATTGGAACTCATTTCTCCAATCATACAGTACAGGACCCCAAAACTAAAATTATCCAGGAGCTAATGAACATAATACTTAAGAAAAAATTTTAGATTTTTCCTAAAAATATTACATTAAAAATTATATTCAGATGTGATTTTGTCAATACTAATGCCCCAGAGATGGTCATCATATGATGCTGAGTATTCAGCTGCATCAAACCTAACTGAAAGGATCACTTAGCTCTATTACTTCACCAGCTATTCCATTCCTGTCCTTTACACCGCCATTACCCATATCCAAACCTCTTTCCTAGAAGGAAGCAATAGTCTTTTGATTGTCTGTCTACCTGCAATGTCTCCCTTCCAGCTTTCTCTGAATCCTGCTTCCAGATGACCCATTAGAAGATGCAAATGTGGTTACTGTCACTAACTTTCAATGACTTTCAACTGCTTTCTGATGAAGGTCCAATCTTCAGCCTGACATTCAGTCCCTCTGGCTATTTACTCCAAAGACTCTTCTACTGCTGTACTCCAGTTGAATCGGATTATTTAGTGTTTATTAAATACACTCTGTACTCTACATCTCTTGGGTCACATTATTTCCTTTACTTGCAACGCCCTTTCTGAAATATTTATCGAAAATTGAACTCAGGTCTTTAAAACTCTATCCAGTGCCCTTTCAACAATTATATTCTGTTTCTCTGGAAACACAAATTGATGTATTTCTAGGAATCCTGGTGTAGTAGACAGAATACTGCCCCCTTCCCCACCCCACAGTGTCCATGTCCTAATGCCCAGAATCTGTGAATAGGTTACCTTATGTGGCAAAAAGGACTTTGTGGATGTGACTAAGGTTAAGGCCTTTGAGATGGAGAGATTAGGTTGGATTATCTGGGTGGGCCTAATCTAAGTATGTGGGTTCTTAAAAGTGAAGAATCTTTCTCAGCTGCAGTCAGAGAGAGAGATAGGAGGACAGAAGATGGGTCAGAGAGATGAGACGTTGCTGGCTTTGAAGATAGAGGAAGGCTGCCACAAGGAATGTGACCTCTAAAAAAGCTGGAATAGCAAGAAAATGAATTCTCCCCAGAGCCTCTAGAAAGGAACAAAGCCCCGCCATAACCCTGTTTTTAACCCAGTGAGATCTCTGTCAGACTTCTGATCTCCACAACTGTAAGATAATAAATTTGTGTTGCTTAAGTCACAAAGTTTGTGGGAAATTGTTACAGCAGCAATAGAAAACTAATATACCTGGATTCACATTCCATGGTTTATTAAAATAACTGTAAGTCAAAAAAATTGAAACATAGGATTTCTTAAGCTCCCTTTGAGGGGCAAAATTGCTATTCTAGGCTAAGCTATCTTTTCCTTCCAAGACTAGGATACTACTTAATTAATATAACATGAATATATACTCATGTGTTAATCAGTTTTGTCTATTAAACTCAGAACATTTTCAAGTAATGAGAAAAAGAAAGCTTTTAAAGGGCAGTTAAGTCTATCATTTAAATAAAATCAATTAAATTGATGTGGAGAAATACTTAATGTTGAGGATTAGATGCCTTGTACATATGAACTTGTCAAATGAAGATTTGTTGGTTAAACCCGCATGTTAAGAAGGCTCAGGAGATTGGTTCAACATGGCTGAGTAGAAGGATGTGTGCTCACTTCCTCTTGCGAGAGCTCCAGAATCACAACTAACTGCTGAACAATCATCAACAGGAAGACACTGGAGCTCACCAAAAACATACCCCACATCCAAAACAAAGGAGAAGCCACAATGAGACGGTAGGAGGGGCACAATCACAATAAAATCAAATCCCATAACTGCTGGTTGGGTGACTCACAAAATGGAGAACACTTATACCACAGAGTCCACCCACTGGAGTGAAGGTTCTGAACCCCACATGAGGCTTCCCAACCTGGGGGCCCAGCAATGGGAGGAGGAATTGTTAGAGAATCAGACTTTGAAGGCTAGCGGAATTTGATTGCAGGATTTTGACAGGACTGGGGGAAACAGAGACTCCACTCTTGAAGGGCACACACAAAGTAGTGTGTGCATCAGGACCCAGGGGAAGGAGCAGTGACTCCATAGGACACTGAACCAGACCCACCTGCTGGTGTTGGAGGGTCTCCTGCAGAGGCGGGGGGTGGCTGTGGCTCACCGCCAGGACAAGGACACTAGCAGCAGAAGTTCTGGGAAGTATTCCTTGGCATGAGCCCTCCCAGAGTCCACCATTAGCCCCACCAAAGAGCCCAGGTAGGCTCCAGTGCTGGGTCGCCTCAGGCTAAACAACCAACAGGGAGGGAACCCAACCCCACCCATCAGCAGACAAGGTGATAAAAGTTTAACTGAGCTCTGCCCACCAGAGCAACACCCAGCTCTACCCACCACCAGTCCCTCCCATCAGGAAGCTTGCACAAGCCACTTAGATAGCCTCATCCACCAGCAGGCAGATAGCAGAAGCAAGAAGAACTACAATTCTGCAACCTGTGGAATGAAAACCACATTCACAGAAAGACAGACAAAATGAAAAGGCAGAGGACTATGTACCAGCTGAAGGTACAAGATAAAACCCCAGAAAAACAACTCAATGAAGTGGAGATAGGCAACCTTCCAGAAAAAGAATTCAGAATAATGACAGTGAAGATGATCCAAGACCTCATAAAAAGAATGGAGGCAAAGATTGAGAAGATGCAAGAAATGTTTAACAAAAACCTAGAAGAATTAAAGAACAAACACCTAGAAGAATTAAAGAACAAACAAACAGAGAAGACCAATACATTAACTGAAATGAAAAATACACTAGAAGGAATCAATAGCAGGATAACTGAGGCAGAAGAAGGGATAAGTGACCTGGAAGACAGAATGGTGGAATTCACTGCCATGGAACAGAATAAAGAAAAAAGAATGAAAAGTAATGAAGACATCCTAAGACGCCTCTGGGACAACATTAAATGCAACAACATTCACATTTTAGGGGTCCCAAAAGGAGAAGAGATAGAGAAAGGACATGAGAAAATATTTGAAGAGATTATAGTTGAAAAGTTCCCTAATATGGGAAAGGAAATAGCCATCCAAGTCCAGGAAGCGCAGACAGTCCCATGCAGGATAAACCCAAGGAGAAACATGCCGAGACACATTGTAATCAAATGGACAAAAATTAAAGCCGAAGAAAAATTATTGAAAGCAACAAGGGAAAAATGACAAATAACATACAAGGGAACTCCCATAAGGTTAGCAGCTGATTTCTCAGCAGAAACTCTACAAGTCAGAAGGGAGTGGCATGATATATTTAAAGTGACAAAAGGGAAGAACCTACAACCCAGATTACTCTATCCGGCAAGGATCTCATTCAGATTTGATGGAGAAATCAAAAGCTTTACAGACAAGCAAAAGCTAAGAGAATTCAGCACCACCAAACCAGCTCTACAACAAATGCTAAAGGAACTTCTCTAAGTGGGAAACACAAGAGAAGAAAAAGATCCACAAAAACAAACCCATAACAATTAAGAAAATGGTAATAGGAACTTACATATCAACAATTACCTAAAACGTGAATGGATTAAATGCTCCAACCAAAAGACACAGGCTTGCTGAATGGATACAAAAGCAAGACCCATATATATATATACTGTCTGCAAGAGACCCACTTCAGACCTAGGGACACATACAGACTGAAAGTGAGGGGATGGAAAAAGATATTCCATGCAAATGGAAATCAAAAGAAAGCTGGAGTAGCAATACTCATATCAGACAAAATAGACTTTAAAATAAAGAATATTACAAGAGACAAGGAAGGACAGTACATAATGATCAAGGGATCAATCCAAGAAGAAGACATAACAATTATAAATATATATGCACCCAACATAGGAGCACCTCAATACATAAGGCAACTGCTAACAGCTGTAAAAGAGGAAATCGACAGTAACACAGTAATAGTGGGGGACTTTAACACCTCACTTACACCAATGGACAGATCATCCAGACAGAAGATTAATAAGGAAACACAAGCTTTAAATGACATAACACTAATATGTATAAAATGGATAACTAATAAGAACCTGCTGTATAAAAAAATAAATAAAATAAAATTCAAAAATTCAAAAAAAAAAAGCAGATAGATTTCATTGATATTTATAGGACATTCCATCCAAAAACAGCAGATTACACAGCAGATTCTTCTCAAGTGCACACGGAACATTCTCCATGATAGATCACATCCTGGGTCACAAATCAATCCTCAGTAAATTTAAGAAAACTGAAATCATATCAAGCATCTTTTCCGACCACAATGCTATGAGATTAGAAATGAATTACAGGGAAAAAAAAAGTAAAAAACACAAACACATGGAGGCTAGACAATAAGTTACTTAATAACCAAGAGATCACTGAAGAAATCAAAGAAGAAATCAAAAAATACCTAGAGACAAATGACAATGAAAACGCGAGAATCCAAAACCTAAGGGATGCAGCAAAAGCAGTTCTAAAAGGGAAGTTTATAGCTATACAAGCCTACCTCAAGAAACAAGAAACATCTCAAATAAACAATCTAACCTAATACTTAATGGAACTAGAGAAAGAAGAACAAACAAAACCCAAAGTTAGCAGAAGGAAAGAAATCATAAAGATCAGAGCAGAAGTAAATGAAATAGAAACAGAGAAAACAATAGCAAAGATCAATAAAACTAAAAGCTGGTTCTTTGAGAAGATAAACAAAACTGATAAACCATTACCCAGACTCATCAAGAAAAAGAGGGAGAGGACTCAAATCAATAAAATTAGAAATGAAAAAGGAGAAGTTACAACAGACACTGCAGAAATACAAAGCATCCTAAGAGACTACTACAAACAACTCAATGCTGATAAAATGGACAACCTGGAAGAAATGGACACGTTCTTACAAAGGTATAACCTTCCAAGACTTAACCAGGAAGAAATAGAAAATATGAACAGACCAATCACAAGTAATGAAATTGAAACTGTGATTAAAAATCTTCCAACAAACAAAAGTCCAGGACCAGATGGCTTCACAGGTGAATTCTATCAAACATTTAGAGAAGAGCTAACACCCATCATTCTCAAACTCTTCCAAAGAATGGCAGAGGAAGGAACACTCCCAAACTCATTCTACAAGGCCAGCATCACCCTGATAACAAAACCAGACAAAGATACTACAAAAAAAGAAAACTACAGACTAATATCACTGATGAATATAGATGCAAAAATCCTCAACAAAATACTAGCAAACAGAATCCAACAACACATTAAAAGGATCATACACTATGATCAAGTGGGATTTATCCCAGGGATGCAAGGATTCTTCAATACACACAAATCAATCAATGTGATACACCATATTAACAAATTGAAAAATAAAAACCATATGATCATCTCAATAGATGCAGAAAAAGCTGTTGACAAAAGTCAACACCCATTTATGATAAAAACTCTCCAGAAAGTGGGCATAGAGGGAACCTATCTCAAAATAATAAAGGCCATATATGACAAAACCACAGAAGACATCATTCTCAATGGTGAAAAACTGAAAGCACTTCCTCTAAGATCAGGAACAAGACGCGGATGTCCACTCTTGCTACCATTATTTGACATAGTTTTGGAAGTCCTAGCCATGGCAATCAGAGAAGAAAAAGAAATAAAAGGAATACAAATTGGAAAAGAAGAAGTAAAACTGTCACTGTTTGCAGATGACATACTATACATAGAGAATCCTAAAGATGCCACCACAAAACTACTAGAGCTAATCAATGAATTTGGTAAAGTTGCACGATACAAAATTAATGCACAGAAGTCTCTTGCATTCCTATACACTAACAACGAAAGATCAGAAAGAGAAATTAAGGAAACAATCCCATTCACCACTGCAATAAAAGAATAAAGTACCTAGGAATAAACCTACTTAAGGAGGTAAAGGACCTGTACTCAGAAAACTATAAGACACTGATGAAAGAAATCGAAGATGACACAAACAGATGGAGAGATATACCATGTTCTTGGATTGGAAGAATCAATATTGTGAAAATGACTCTACTCCTCAAAGCAATCTACCAATTCAATGCAATCCCTATCAAATTACCAGTGGCGTTTTTTAGAGAACTAGAACAAAAAATCTTAAAATCTGTATGTAGACAGAAAAGACCCCAAATAGCCAAAGCGGTCTTGAGGGAAAAAAACGGAGCTGGAGGAATCAGACTCCCTACTACAAAGCTACAGTAATCAAGACAATATGGTACTGGCACAAAAACAGAAATATAGATCAATGGAACAGGATAGAAACCCCAGAGGTAATCCCACACACCTATTGTCAACTAATCTATGACAAAGGCAGCAAGGATATACAACGGGGAAAAGACAGTCTCTTCAATAAGTGGTGCTGGGAAAACTGGACAGCTACATGTAAAAGGATTAAATTAGAACACTCCCTAACACCATACACAAAAATAAACTCAAATGGATTAAAGACCTAAATGTAAGACTGGGCACTATAAAACTCTTAGAGGAAAACATAGGAAGAACACTCTTTGACATAAATCACAGCAAGATCTTTTTTGACCCACCTCCTAGAGTAATGGAAATAAAAACAAAAATAAATGAATGGGACCTAATGAAACTTAAAAGCTTTTGCAAAGCGAAGGAAACTACAAACAAGATGAAAAGACAACACTCAAAATGGGAGAAAATATTTGCAAATGAATCAATGGACAAAGGATTAATCTGCAAAATACATAAACAGCTCATGCAGCTCAATAGTAAAAAAAGAAAAAAACAATGCAATCAAAAAATGGGCAGAAGATCTAAATAGACATCTTTCCAAGGAAGACATACCGATGGCCAAGAAGCACATGAAAAGCTGCTCAGCATCACTACTTATTAGAGAAGTGCAAATCAAAACTACAATGAGTTATCACCTCACACTGTTTAGAATGGGCATATCAGAAAATCTACAAACAACAAATGCTGGAGAGGGTATGGCGAAAAGGGAACCCTCTTGCACTGTTGGTGGGAATGTAAATTGATACAGCCACTATGGAGAACAGTATGGACGTTCCTTAAAAAACTGAAAATAGAATTACCATATGACCCAGCAATTCCACTACTGGGCATATACCCAGAGAAAACCATAATTCAAAAAAACACATGTACCCCAAAGTTCATTGCAGCACTATTTACAATAGCCAGGTTATGGAAGCAACCTAAATGCTCATCGACAGACGAATGGATAAAGAACGTGTGGCACATATATACAATGCAATATTACTCAGCCATAAAAAAGAATGAAATGGGTTATTTGTAGAGACATGGATGGATCTAGAGACTGTCATACAGAGTGAAGTAAGTCAGAAAGAGAAAAACAAATATCGTATATTAATGCATATATGTGGAATCTAGAAAATTGGTACAGGTGAAATGGTTTGCAAGGCAGAAATAGTGACACAGATGTAGAGAACAAATGGATGGACGCCAAGTGGGGAATGTGGCAGGGGGATGGTGGTGGTGGGATGTACTGGGAGATTGGGATGGACATATATACACTAATATGTATAAAATAGATAACTAATAAGAACCTGCTGTTTAAAAAATAAATACAATAAAATTTTAAAAAAAAGAAAAGAAGGCTCAAAATATTAACCCGGCCAGCCATAGTCACTGAGTTAATATACTCACTTATGTATTCATTTATTCAACAGCTATTAAGTACCTGTATTCAGCCAGTTGTAATTAATGGAAGATATAGAACTCTATGTCTGGTGCTGAAGAAATGTACATTTATGCAAGGAAACAGAATTATAACCCCTGGGCAGCATGAAGTTTTGAGGAAATCAGGCAGGCCTGAAGTAAAGGGAGGTTTGGAGGAGCAGAATGTTTTTATGAAAGGGAAGTAATAGAACTAAAATGAAGGAACCACTAAAGACAGTTTTACATAATGAATGGCTGTTGTTTAGGGTTGGCCTTTAGAGAGTCAAGTAATCTCCTTGGAAGTTTTTATTCAGCAAAAACTGCACGACACTATATGCAGGGCATGGTGTGACGAATACAGTCTTAGACTACGTGAGTTATAACCTCTGATTTTCTGAAGCTTACAGTCACACTGCTGGTAAAGACACAAAGGCATTTATGAAATAACGGTAAATTACATGAGTGGTAAAAGGACAAGTGGGCAAATAGGGTTCTTACTAAATATCATAGATTTTTGGAAGCAGGGTTATTTACACTGAGATCCAAAGGATGAGGTAAAGAAGGTAGAGTTCTCTTTACAGGACAATTTTCATAGAGATTATTTCCCTTAAGACATTTTTTTCCTCTCTAAGGGCTGATTTTCTTAATGAATTAGTGTGCCAATTGCATCGCCTAAGGTGTTTTAAACTGCAAGAGACAGAATAAACCCAAGCAAATATACCCCTTATTCTCCTAAGAAGAAGCTGAGAGATAGGAAATCCCAGGGTGGGTGATTTTAACAGTTTAACAAAGCTGTCAAGGATCTAAGATTTTTCATCCTTCTCAAGCTTCCTCAGCAGGCTGGCCTTTCTCCTCAGGTCTGTACAGTCCTAAGATGACTGCTTGTACTCCAGGATTCATGCTTGGCTTCCAAAGGCAGGAAGGAAATGGGAAGGAGAGTTTGCTTAACTTTCATCTCTCTTTTTATTAGAAAAAAAAATCATTTCCAGAAGCACCTCATTCTCTACCCTGCCCCTAAGAATATTCCCCCTTCTATGGAAGGCTATGACCAGGTCTTTTATAGGCTAGGCGATGCAATTAAAAACAGAACCTGGAGGTATGTAACTATGATGCAGAAGGGAATTGCCTTATAATGTAGTAGGTGGACCCTCTATAACCAACGTGGTCTTTCTCCCAGTCTAATCAAAGGAAGGACTTGAGACTTCAGTGTTTTGGCTCCTCAGAACTGGGGGGTTTCTCATTCTATGTGGGTTCCACTGAGCACTGACTTTAGAGAAGCTCCAGGAAGCTGCATGCACACTTTCTTGCATACTTATCTAATGTATGTCTAATGTATGCTTGTTTCCTAGTTTGGTCATAAATCAAAGTGAAAGCAACCTTGAGCCCAGCCCAAATCATTCTTCACAGCCATCTTTTAACCTAGACCATTCCTTTGTTGTCTGACCCAGCCTTATTACCCAGAAATCATATTGCTACCCCTACCTGCAAAGAAGTTTGGGAAAATGAGTATCTGGCATTTTCCAACTCTATGTTTGTATGGAATGAGGGGGAAGAAATTGACAGGCAACCAACAGTGTCTTGGACCCCATATAGAGTTTCAGAAACCAATTAAGAAACACTATTTCTTCAAAGGGAAAGACCACCATAATGATATGATGGGAAAAGTCTTAATGTTTCTCAAGAAAGTGATTTAAGGTGAGAGTTCCTTTACTTCTGTAAGTGCAAATTCTATATGCTACTTAGCGTTTCTCAGGTGAATTCTAGATAGTCCAAGTTCTTTCTTTTTTTTTTTTTTTTCAAGCTAGCAATAACTAATTTATTAAACGTAACTACAGCACAAAATAATGCCAGATGCGTTGGAATATTATCAATATATAGCAGTGGACTCTAAAACACACAAAAAATGGATTTAGGTAAAAGCATTGCCTAAGTGCAAATAAATTTTAAACTATATGTAATTTAAAATACTATATAATCATTACAAATAGGAATTAGGTTGTCTTTATAAATAGTTCCTACTTTCTCTTTTTTTTTTTAACATCTTTATTGGAGTATAATTGCTTTACAATGGTGTGTTAGTTTCTGCTTTATAACAAAGTGAATCAGTTATACATATACATATGTTCCCATATCTCTTCCCTCTTGCATCTCCCTCCCTCCCACCCTCCCTATCCCACACCTCTAGGTGGTCACAAAGGACAGAGCTGATCTCCCTGTGCTATGCGGTTACTTCCCACTAGCTGTCTATTTTATGTTTGGTAGTGTATATATGTCCATGCCACTCTCTCTCTTTGTCACATCTTACCCTTCCCCCTCCCCATATCCTCAAGTCCATTCTCTAGTAGGTCTGTGTCTTTATTCCCTTCTTGCCACTAGGTTCTTCATGACCTTTTTTTTTTTCCCTTAGATTCCATATATATGTGTTAGCATATTGTATTTGTTTCTCTCTTTCTGACTTAGTTCACTCTGTAGGACAGACTCTAACTCCATCCACCTCACTACAAATAACTCCATTTAGTTTCTTTTTATGGCTGAGTAATATTCCATTGTATATATGTGCCACATCTTCTTTATCCATTCATCCGATGATGGACACTTAGGTTGCTTCCATGTCCTGGCTATTGTAAATAGAGCTGCAATGAACATTTTGGTACATGACTCTTTTTGAATTATGGTTTTCTCAGGGTATATGCCCAGTAGTGGGATTGCTGGGTCGTATGGTAGTTCTATTTGTAGTTTTTTAAGGAACTTCCATACTGTTCTCCATAGTGGCTGTATCAAATTACATTCCCACCAACAGTGCAGGAGTGTTCCCTTTTCTCCACACCCTCTCCAGCATTTACTGTTTCTAGATTTTTTGATGATGGCCATTCTGACCGGTGTGAGATGCCAAGTTCTTTCTACTGTTTGCCAAACCTACCATAGATAACTCCGGCTTGGAGAAATTTTTATTGCTCTTTTATATCAAGGACAATGGAATTCTCAGCTTAAGACAATTGACACTGAGGCTAATTTCCAAATATCAGCTGAAGAATTACAGTGCTGTGGCAGAAGCTATGCAGAATAGTTTGCATTCTGTGTGGTAAGTGTTGCAATTGCCCACAGAGCATCTGTGTATGATTCTGGGATTATTGGATGCTCAGTATTTTTTTTTAAATTTATTTATTTTAGTTCTTTATTTTTGGCTGTGTTGGGTCCTATTGCTGCAAGCCGGCTCTCTCCAGCTGCAGTGCGAGGGCATCCCACTGCAGTGGCCCCTCCTGCCGCGGAGCACGGGCTCCAGGCGTGTGGGCTTCAGTAGTTGTGGCACGCGGGCTCAGTAGTTGTGGCTCACAGGCTCTACAGCACAGGCTCAGTAGCTGTGGTGCACAGGCTTAGTTGCTCCACGGCATGTGGGATCTCCCCAGACCAGGGCTCGAACCCGTGTCCCTTGCACTGGCAGGCGGATTCCCAACCACCGCAGCACCAGGGAAGCCCAGATGCTCAGTATTAATGAAGCTAAATCATGGGTGCATTCACTATTATGGGTCAGTTCCACCATCAAGAGTAAGGAATGGGGATGGTCCTATATGCAGTACTGTATTAGTAAGCATGTCTTAGCTCCTTTTCTAGATTATTCCTTGAGGAGAGGAATGCTGTTAGTTTTATTGCTGTATCTCTCACAGGGCTTGGATTCAAATCCTGACTCTATTACTCAGGACTACTGTGACCTTGGGCAAGTTACTTGATCTCAGTTTTTTCATTGATCTAGGAATATACTAACAACTGCCTTGAGGGTTGTGCGTATCTCTGTGTGTGTGTGTGAATACAATGTGGAAATTTGTTGAGGGTTGTGTATCTGTGTGTGTGTGTGTGTGTGGGAATACAATGTGGAAATTTGTGTAAAGAATTTAGTGCGGTGTCACTGAAAGAAAGTGTCCAATAAATATTATTTATTATTAAGTACCAAATATATTTCTTGATTAGAAATTAAGGCTTACTTTTCACATTAGCTAGCTGTGTGTTTTTGGCTAAGATGATCAACTTTCTGGGCCTCATTTTCCACTTCTGTTAAAGGTGGGAGTTGTGCTAGAATCTGTAAGCTCACTTGCAGCTTTAAAGATCAGTGATATCCCTGGGCATACTTCAGTGGTTTGCGAAAAGAAAGAAAAAAAGAAAGCCCAAAACCCACCAAAGAAGAAACATACTATACTTAGGCAATGTGGAAACTTCATCATGTAGTTTCATAACCAAATCTGTCCATTAGTCATTCTGTTACCAAGGACGAAGACAAAATGTTGATCGTAATGGGTAGAATGTGCATTAAGTGGTAGGACCCTTTAAAGAAAGAGAACGTTTTCTCCCTCCTGTCACGTGAGGAAAAGGATCCTTCCATGGCATTTTGTAAATGAATTCTTGGCTATTGCTGGGTAGTAAGTTCCCAAGTTTAAGGTTTACCATTTATTGGCATCCAACAGAGAAACAGAGTACTTTTATTTGGAAATAAATTTGAAAAGGATTCCAGAGAGCCCAGGCAGCATTAATTGTACTCTAGTTTGAGAGATTTTCACCTCTTCCGTGCTCTGTAACTAGCTGGCGTGCTTCCAACTGTAATTTAGACTTACCATGAACTGCAGGGTTTTTTTAATGTGTGCAGTGATTTTTTAAAAATCCAATAACTTCTTTTATTTGTTGTTCTAAATTTTAAATTTGCATCTGCTTTTCTTATTTTCCAGCACTCTCTAACCCCTATAAGTTTATTCTCAAAAAAAGGTACATTTTATCAGTGGTTTTTAATGATATTTTAAAACTTTGGCTATTTGGTGAATTTGGGTTCACTTGTGAAACCTTTACTAATCCCATTATAAGCTCCCATCAATAATGTCTCCTACCTCAAGACTGCTTTATTTAAATTACAATAGGAAATGCCTCTGAACCTTCAAACATCCCAATTTATGCTCTTTTAATCAAACAACTGCAAGCTAGGGTGACTCTCCTAGTGAACTCATTAAGGGAACCAGATTTCATTTGGGCAGGACTTGTATTTTTTAGAAGATTAAAAACGTAGAAGGATTCTATGCACAATCTCATTTTATAGCTGCCTATGTGTTATGACCAAATAGTCTGTGCTGTAATCAACCAGATATCAGCACAATCATTATTTGCAGAAACGAGTGAATAGACAGATGCACTTTGACCTAGAGAATCAGACACAGGTTCAAATTCTTATTTGTTAATATGGACTCATAATAGTGATGATGAATGTTAGGTAACATGTCTTTTTTAAAATCTGGGAATGGACTCTACCCTGGAAAAATGGAAGAAGAAATGTATGAGTTTATAGAACACAATAAAGATCAAGGCTATGTTTTGGTGGGCATGGGGAATATCAGTATTTACCTCACATATAGCCAATTAGAACAGGAGACTGACTCAAGGACATTTTAAAAAATTTATTTTTTATTGAGGGAACATTGGTTTATAACATTATATACATTTCATATGTACAACATAATATTTCTACTTTTCTATTTCAAAAGTAGAAATATTATGTTGTACATGTGAAACATATAATACACTGCATATACCATATACATATACTAGACCGTGCTTACCACCAAAAATTTAGCTTCCATCTGTCACCTTATAGTTGCTCCCCTTTACCCATTTCACTCTCCTCCACACCTTCCCCTCTGGTAACCATTATTCTGTTCTCTGTATCTAAGTTTTTTTTTTTTTGGTTTGTTTTGGTTTGTTCATTTATTTTGTTTTGCTTTGTTTGTTTTTTATATTCCATGTATGAGTGAAATCATACAGTATTTGTCTTTCTCTATCTGACATACTTCACTTAGCATGATACCCTCAAGGTCTATCCAAATTGCTACAAATGGCAAGCTTTCACCATTTTATGGCTGTGTATTATTCCACTGTGTGTGTGTGTGTGTGTGTGTGTGTATCAGTTGATGGGCACTTACATTGTTTCCATGCTTTGCCTATTGTAAATAATGCTGAGATGAACATAAGGGTGCATATATAATTTCAAAGTAGAGTTTTCATATTCTCTGGATAAATACCTAGAAGTGGGATAGCTGGATCACATGGTAGTTCTATTCTTAATTTTTTTTAGGAATTTCCATACTGTTTTCCACAGTGGCTGTACCAATTTACATTCCCACCAACAATGTATGAGTGTTCTCTTTTCTCCACATCCTTGCCAACACTTGTTATTTCTTGCTTTTTTGATAACAGCCATTCGAACAGGTGTGAGGTGATATCTCATTATGGTTTTGATTTGCATTTCCCTGATGATTAGGGATGTTGAATGCCTATTCATATCCCTCTTGGCCACTTGTATGTCTTCTTTGGAAAAATGTCTATTCAGATCCTCTGCCCATTTTTTAATCAATTTGTTTGTTTTTTTGATGTTGAGTTGTATGAGCTCTTTTTATATTTTGGAAGTTAAACCCTTATCAGATTTTTGTTTGCAAATATTTTCTCCCATTCAGCAGGCAGCTTTTTTGTTTCATTTTGTTTGTAGTTTCCTTTGCTGTGCAAAAGCTCTTTCATCTGATACAGTCTCATTTATTTATTTTTGCTTTTGTTTCCCTTGCCTGAGGAGATGTATGCAGAAAGTAATTGCCAAGACTGATTTCAAAGAGCAAAATGCCTATGTTTTCCTCTAGGAGTTTTATAGTTTCAGGTCTTACATTCAAGTCTTTAATACATTTGAGTTGATTTTTGTGTATGGGATGAGATAGTGGTCTAGTTTCATTTTTTGTTGTTGTTGTTGTTGCATGTGGCTGTCCAGTTTTCCCAACACCATTTGTTTTTTTTTTCCATTTTATGTTTTTGGTTCTTTTGTTGTAAATTAATTGTCCATATGTGTATGGGCTTATTTCTGGGCTTTCAGTTCTGTTCCATTATGTGTCAGTTTTTCTGCCAATACCATGCTGTTTTGATTACTATAGCTTTGTAATATAGTTTGAAATCAGGGCAGGTGATACCTCTAGCTAAAGAATGGGTTTTACAGTATGCTTTCTGTCTTAGTCAAGATTGGCTCGGGAACTGGGAAGTCTGCAACTGAAGTAAGAGACTTCAGAGCCTACAATATGTGCCACTGAAATGCTCTGGCTCACTGGTGTAGTGGAAGCCAGTAGTGGGTGGTGGTGAGGCTGGTGTGTAAAGAGGAATAATCTCTTCCCTTTTCATGAGTCTTCAAAAGGTGGCCACACTTCATTTCTACACCAAGCTTCTTAAAGAATTTTCCATTGTTTTTCCCTTAAATTTTATGGATTATCTTTTCACCATTAAATCTTTGATTTATTAGAAATTTACAGTTGGTGTAAAGTGTCCTGTATGGGTCCAACTTATGTTTTCAAGTAACTACCCAGTTGTCTAATACCATTTACTGAATAATATATAATTTTTCAACTGGACTGATATGCTCCCTCTTTATATTCTAAATTGCTTTATGTATTTGAATTTATTTCTGGGTTCTCTACTGTATGTCCTTGCCCTGTCTGTTGACTCATGCATCAGTACCACACTGTTTTAATCATGAGAATTTAAATTTAAAAAATCCAGGACTTCCCCGGTGGCGCAGTGGTTAAGAATCCGCCTGCCATTGCAGGGGACATGGGTTAGAGCCCTGGTCTGGGAAGATCTCACATGCCGCAGAGCAACTAAGCCTGTGTGTCACAACTACTGAGCCCATGTGCCACAACTAGTGAAGCTTGTGTGCCCAGAGGCCATGCTCCGCAATAAGAGAAGCCACCGCAATGAGAAGCCTGCGCACTGCGATGAAGAGTAGCCCCCGCTCGCCACAACTAGAGAAAGCCCTCGGGCAGCAACGAAGACCCAACGCCACCAAAAATAAACAAATAAATAAATTTATAAACAAATAAATTAATAAATAAAAATCTGGTATCCCTTGTCCCTAGATCATGCCTGCATCCCATACTCTTAAAAGACAAATTCTTTATCATTTTTCATATTTTTCCCTAGGGTCAGTCAGATGATGATTCTGATTCATTGTCATCATCTCTTTCCTCCCATAAGCATTTACCTAGAACATATTTACTTAAAAATTAGGGATTTCCACAGTGTGCTTTACCAAATGACAGATATCGCAAGAGGCAGCTCTGTTGTAGAAAAAAGAAAGAATTCTAGCATATGAGAGAAATATTTCCAGAAATATCAGCTCTGGTTTCAGAAAGTTCCCTCCATCAGAAGTGCCACATCATTCTTTAGCACCGACATCAGGAAGAGAAACAACTTCCATGCTTTAGAATATATTAATAATAAAGTTTGAATATGAAATATTTGAAGCTTCTTCTTAAAGCAAACTATTCTGTCACTATGGTATGTAAAATAGTTTTCTTTCAGTCATATTTCCTATATAAGTCTGCTCATGGTAAGATATCTGCAAAGCAATGCATGCAAAGTATTTTTTCTATTGCTTCTAATTTTAACACAATGGTTATACTTTTTAAAGAGGTTATTTTAAAATAAAAGAAACCTTAATGAAAAATTTAAAATATCAGGGGAGCTTACTATTTAAATCAAGACTTTGGTAAATCCCTTTGTTAAATGAACTACCATTGTTTAATATTTAATAAATCTAGATTTTTATTTTTCTAAAGGCCAGATATAGTTATAAGTTCATAGCTATAGCAAATGCTATTTTCTGTCTATTGGAGACTTTTTTGGCACTTCTAGAAAGAAGGGAAACAGTGGATCCAGTAACGATGCAAGAGAGATCAAAGCAATTCCTTCTGTCAGTAATAGCAATTCATGCAAATCTCTAAACACCAAAGACTCTCTTCAGCTAAAGAAAAGTCCACCAGAGAGACCATTGTGAAAAAGGAATCCTAGAAAGTGGCATCGTTTTCTAAATTTTATAAGTAGATTCTGCTTAAGGACAACGGAACTTGGTGTAGGAGAAGGGAAGTAAGGAAAGTGGAACTCAGATTTATTGAGCACTAGCTATGGTACGTCACATGCCTGCTAGCAAGACCTCTGTGTTTGCTCCTCTAAGGTGTGGTTGCAAATAGTGGGCTCCTGAGCTAAGCTGCCTAGGATTTGAATTCACTCCTGGCCACTTACTAGCCACCTGGCTTTGGTGCAGGTAATTTGAGCTTTCTTTGTTAAGACTTTCATCAACATGAATAGTAAAATCAGATTATTGAGTTAATTACTATTATGCATTTAAAACAGTGTCTGGAATAGAATGTTAATTTAATATTATTATTATTTCCACTTTACTGACAAGGAAACAGAAGCTCAGAGGTAAAGGCACTTACCGTAATTCATATGCTTATTAAGTGGTGGAGCTTGGTTGCTAGTCCTGGTCTGTCTGAAGCCCTGGTTAATGATTTCCTCTGGACCCTTGCTACTCAAAGTGTGGTCCCCAGATCAACAGCATCAGCATCACTTGGGAGCTTGTTAGAAATGCAGGATCCTTGTTCTGCTCCAGACTCCCGGAAGCAGCATCTGTAGGTGAACAAGATCCCAGGTGATTTCTATGCACATTAAAGAGACGTGTGTTGAGACGTGAGACAGAACACACCACTGTCCAATCAAAGCTCTGCTAAGAGGAAGGCCAGCAGAGATTCATTTGCATGCAATCTGTTGCTTTACAGACCTCAACTGTCCCAGAGTGGGATAGGTCTTCAAAATCTTAGCCTTTATTTTCTTTATTGCAAGTGTACTGCCTATAGGCTAACTCTCAGATCAGGCTGTTAATTTGTCTCTGGTATGAACTGTCTCTACTATTCTCCCTCTCTCTGTCTCTGTCTCTCTGTCTCTCATTTTTTATTCCTCAATTTATACCTTGAAGGATATACTTAGGGTTGCTCAAGGCTAGTTGTGCTCTATGGTTGTGAGCAAAATTCCAGTGAAACATGCCTTGATAAAGGTAGGAGTTTATGAAAATAGGATAGATTAAGGAATTGGACAAAACTGGGTCCAAATGCTAATCCTTCTACTTAAATTTTGTCTCTAAATATTTTATTTAATCTCTCTAAAACTTTGTTTCCTTGTCTTTAAAAATGGTGGTATTAATGGATATTCCTCAGTGTTGACAGGATCAAATAAAATCAAGGTCTGAGAGAGCACAGTGTATAATAGGTGCTCAACAAATTTAAAGTAAACTAACCCAGGACATTTCCTGCCAAAGTTAAGGAAACTTGCACGGGAGACACATTACATTTAAACGGGTGGGAGACAATGGCTGCCTTCAGGAAAAGCAGTGAGTTCAAATCGTATCTAAAGGAATATCTTCTATATTTAAAGACTAAGACAACTGTTTTTAGGTGAAACAAGCCCCAGGAGGGCTCTGTTTCTTAGAGAGAATCATCAGCTTCAGCTTACTCTGTACAAACATTTTTTGGGAGGACACCATTTGTGAATTGCAAGAAATCTTGTCCCTTTAATCACATCATTAAGAAAATAAGTTGCTCCAATCTTAAGAGGAATTTTTATTTCTTATCAGAGCTAATTCTTTACATGGGAACAAAGCACTAATTTTATTATTAAAAAATTGAAGGTAGTGAGCAGAAATTTGCATTCTGTTATTATGTAGAGAGGAAGGACCTTCCATAAAGGAATGTGCATGCACATGGCAGAAAGGCCAAGCACAGCACTGCTGAGCCTTTCTTGGTTCCGGTTCTCAGCACCACGGTGTGTAAGGAACAAGAGAAATGCCAGGCAAGCATGGAGCTGTTCTGCCCTATGAGGCACCCACTGAGTTAAGGACAGAGACTCTAGATACACACGAAATCCTCAGGCTCCAAAGCCCAGTTAAGTCCCTGAAATTTTTCAAAAATGGTAGAATCATGCATATAAAAGATCATATATATTTTCGAATAAAAATAGTTTAAAAGTAATTTGAAAAAAAAACTATTACATTGCACACAACTTTATTCTCTTCTTTTCCCATGGTCACAAACTCCTTAAACATGAAACGTAAAAGCAACCTAAACACTTTTGCCTCACAGTTGGGCTGAAGTTATTTCAGAGTTTTGTGTGGTTTGGCACACTTGAAGTTGGGTTTCATTGTGATTTATTTTATGTGCACATCACATAGGTACACAGTTTCTGCACATTTTCTCTTGATTTAAGAGAGAAGAAAAATTCCTTTCTTTAAGAGAGAAGAAAAATGTTTTAATGAGAAGAAAAAAGAAATAGTAAAGAATCCTGCACAGATTGGGGGCAACTTTTAAATTTCCTGCTAACATAGGTTTATGGAGACTTGGTAGACTATGTAAATGTAAGATGATTTGTTTTTTTTCTCCTTCACTGAAGTATGCAGATATGAAGATGCCTGGGCATGAAGAGCACCTCTATAATGTCTATAAAATGTAGAAGAATTTTCTTCTGGTATACCCTTGAGAGATGATTTCCCTAGAACTCCCTTCCCTTCAGAAACCACATTTGTCACTGGGAGTTGAGAAGAGGGATCTAGTCAAGGATGTTGCTGCTGACTGCTTCCTTTCTCACCCTGCAGGATAGGGCTTATCCATCCCCAATCATGCCAGATGTATGGAAGAAGGTTCTCAGATACTTGCATTGCATCTACAATGCATTCAGAGAAACTCAATTACCTTCCTTTACCACCGCCTGTTAACTTTCCTATTTCCGTGACCTGTTTTTGTGTGTGTGTGTGTGTGGCTTTTTACTGTTGTCAATCTAACCCTCGAATACTAGAATATTGGGAAGAACTATTTTGATTAACCTCAGTAACCCTTGGGAACATGGTTTCCAGTATTTGTCCTCCATTTCCCTGTCCCCCATAGTACACTATATTTGTCCCACTTTGGCTTAATGAACTAAAAGGGGGCTGGTGGGCAATCCCACTACTGGGCATATAACCTGAGAAAACCATAATTCAAAAAGATACGTGTACCACAGTGTTCCTTGCAGCACTATTTACAATAGCCAGGACATGGAAGCAACCTAAATGTCCATCGACAGATGAATGGGTAAAGAAGATGTGGCACGTATATACAATGGAATATAGGGCAGGAATAAAGACGCAGACGTAGAGAACGGACTTAAGGACACAGTGAGGGGAGGGGAGGCTGGGATGAAGTGAGAGAGTAGCATTGACAATATACTCTACCAAATGTAAAATGGATGGCTCGTGGGAAGCTGCTGCATAGCACAGGGAGAGCAGCTCAGTGCTTTGTGATGACCTAGAGGGGTGGGATAGGGAGGGTGGGAGGGAGGCTCAAGAGGGAGGGGATGTGGGGATATATGTATACACATAGCTGATTCACTTTGTTGTACAGCAGAAACTAACACAACATTGTAAAGCAATTATACTCCAATGAAGATGCTAAAAAATTAAAAAAAAAAAAGACATAATGAAACTTGAGAAATGAAAAAAAAAAATGGGGCTGGTGGGCAAAGGGGAGATGTGAAGCATTCACTTGCCCTGGAAGAATAAAACTATCATGCTGTCTCAGAATATGAGAACCTAGAGGTCATGGATCATTCTGAAATTTCAGCAATTTCTCAGTCTTCAGGCCTCCCATTGCAATACCTTTATCAGCAATTTCATTTAAATGAGAATTAGAATTCTTTCTTGAACCCTTCTTTGTGCAAAACTGGCAGGGAGCATTCAAACATCTATCTTGCAAGCTGTGACTATTTTCTTTGCTCTGGATTTTGTCCTGGCAGGTGGGAAGACAGTGGGTAGTGAAGATGTCTTGAATTTCCGGAGTACAGAATTAGGGATCTATTCCATTGGGTAATTCCAAAGCATCCAGAGTGATGTAGGAGCACCATTATACCTCCTAAAGTTATCAAGTTCCCTGATTTTCCCTGCAGCGTAATATGTGGTTTTCTTTTGACTGCTTCTGAGATGAAATGGTTACATTTTATCATGGGAACTACCATGTTTTATCAATTCTAAGCCATTCATATTTTCACATTTTAACTTCTCTGATATTGAAATGCGTCTTGCAATTGATGGTGCATCATAGTTTGATTGCCAGTATTTTTTTCTTCTTAGCGACACATAAGAGTAATGTTCCCTATTACAATCAAAGTCATCTTAGACTTAATGAGTTACATTACACCTCTTTAAGTGCACCTTCAAAGATCTCCTACCTTTCAAATCTAGAATTGTAATAGGAATCACAATCCTGGCCGTCTCTGTATTCTATTCTCCAAAGCAAGAACATTTGAAAGTACAATTTAAAATAAAACAAATTAACAAACACTACAAAATGTTTAGAAAACATTTAATGTTTCAATTTATTGTCATTTACTATAAGCTGTTGTTCTGAGAGCTCTTTTCCTCTTAAACTCAAGTGTCCATAACAAATAAGGCCTTCATTTGCAAATGGTGAGCCATGGTAATCAAATAACTACTGCTGTATCATCAATCTCTACTTCCAACAAAAGAATATCCTGAATTGGATTGATGCATTCGATCTGATCAATTACTGCAATAGTGAAAGTGTCTACAATTCTGAATTAACTGTGTCATGACTGATTTAGTTATACTAGAGTCACGATATCATTAAACCTTAAAGTCATTGTGCCAAAGATAGCTTATACATTAGATTATCTTCAAATATGCACGAAGAGTTTAGTATAGCTCTCTAGTGATTTGTTAGGTTCTCTAGATATTTAATCTTTGTTCAGATTTGTGCTTGGTTTTGAATAAAGTTAGGAGAGAAGGGTATGAGACTGGAGGCATTTATTGAGTGAAACCACCCTGAATCTTTCATGGCTACTGACCAAGCAGTAATGGAAAACGTGAACCAAGAAATAAAAATCTCATCAACACAGTGAAATCTGTTCTTCTCTCTCTATATATAAACCTTATGTGTTGGCTTTGGCAGCAGTTTGAACTTTGTCATTCCAATAAAGTTCCTGAAATTCACTAGATATCACTTCTTTTTATGGGAAAACATCTGCAAGTGTATTTATCTGGTTATAAACAAAAATATGCTTTACTTTTTCAAATGACATTGCAGAAGTATTTATTTGTTATTTGCAATATGCATCATTAGCCCATCACAAAACCCTGTGAGCACATGCACATTATGAAAACATCATTCATAAGTTTAAAAATATACTAACTAGAGAGGCATATAGAGTTCTCTGTACCTTAGAACATTTCCATTGTACTGTTGAAAGAATTTTACTTGGTTGAACAGCAAACTGCTCTTAAACTTTCTTTTGGGAAATTTAGTTAAAACTTTCCACTCTTAAACTTGATCCAGACCACAGTTTAAATCTTTGAAAACACACACAAACACACACACACACACACTACTGTATTTTATGTATGTAAGATGAAAATTTTTTTCCACATTTTTAACATTATTGAAATTTGATGCATCTTATAGCCAATGGCAAGACATAGTTGGGTTGGAGTGTTTTCTTTTCTTTATGGTAAAAAAGATGATGTGAAATTTTACAACCAATGCTCTCATAGATAAGATAGAGGTTGAGGAGGATGATGAGGATGAGGATGATGGTGATGGTGATGGGAATATAATAACTACTGTTTATTGTTTGCACTGTCTTAGGTACTGCTTGAATACCTTACATACCTTATTCAATGTTCACAAATACACCAAAAAAGCAGATAATTGTTAGATAATTTCCATAGGTGAGGAAACTTAAGGCCTGGAGAATTTGCATATAACTTGCCCTGCCACTCATCGTAAATGTTGAGGTTAGGGTTTGGATTCAGGTATGCTGATGCAAAAGCTTGATCTTTTAAGAGGGGCACAATGGACCAACTTAAAAAACACCAACTCATTCATGTCCACTTTTGTCCAAAAGCCTGCATTTGGAAAGTATCATAATTTCTGCATGGCACTCTCACAATGATAATAAAGTTAGATTAACGATGGCATCATTAGGTGGTAAAACTCATCTTTCTGTAAAATGTCAGCCTATTCAGGCAGAAAAGCTTGTCTTCTTTCAATTTATGTTTTCTGTAGACCTTCTTTGGGTCAGGCACAGAGCTGAGTAAATACTGGAGGCAGATAATGAGGAAAGGGATTCAGTTTAAGTAAAACTAAGGAGCAAGCCCTGGGTCAAAATTAAGGATCAGCAGTTCTGGGTTCTACTGCAGTGATCTGCTATCACTGTCTTGCTCTGAAATACAACATATGAGTCCTTCCCTGTGACTAGGCTTTTGTATAATAAACTCTGTATTACATTTCACAATTGTGATCATAAAATGAGATTAAATAAGATAGTTTACAAAGCACAAACAGCAATAGATATATTTGGCACTATTCATTTCTAATGGACTTATTATAGGCATAATCATTGACCAGAGATCTTTTCATGCAGACATTGAGCTTCACAATAGAAGGTATATGTGGGGAAAGCAGAATTATGCTCTAATCTCAAATGAAACATTTCATAGCTCTGTATAGCCATTTCATTAGCATCATTAAATTAATATTGTCTCTACATATAGGCAAAAATCTTCAGTTCTCTGTCTCGGTCTCTCTAGATCTGTCTCTAGCCTGGTGGATAATATATTACCTTTGGTCCTAGAGGCAAACAGATTGATTTGAGTCCCAGCTTCAACACTTAATTGTGCCACCATGAGCCTGTTGCATAACCTCTCTGAGTCTCAGTTTTCTTATTTTAAAATGGGAATAGTATCTTCCATTCAAGATTTTTTAAAGGACTGAACGGCATAAAGCACTTAGAAGAGGGCCCAACACATAGTAAAAATTTAATAAATATTGACTATTATTGTCCTAATAGGTTGCAACCATCCACCACTATTTTAATTCCACTGTAAATTCCACATGGACTTAGCAATTCTGATATGAAAATGCTATTCTAGGCACCATGGATGATATAAAAATAATTAAATACTGTCCGTATTCTTGAAGAAATTACATGTAGTTTAATTTCTGCCAAATCAACTATTTTGCCCATTTAGTTCATCCAATTTGATGTCTTACAGAAAGCAATGAACTAGCATTTTATTTTTTTAAATGTATAGGCTGTCATTATATAATGTATAAAACCAACTTGGTCTAAGTAATTGTTCTGGATGAACCCTAGACATTATCCCCTTCTCTAGATGAGTCATCATGTTTATATCAGCAATTTATCTCTGCAACACTGACTGAAAGCTCTATTTCATTTCTTCTATTCTTACATGAAGGCAGCTATTTCTGAGCCTTTAGGAATCGTCTTTGTTTTATCTACCTGTCATTGCCTTCCAGATGGCTTTGCCAGACTAAATTCCCATGTCTGCTCTATTGCTGCCCATCTTGGACATCTCTCCAAATTTTTCCTGAAGATTTATCCTGAGCACCCTAAGTTGACTTCTTTTTATTCTTGTACCCACACCATCTTCATCTTTGGAGGCCAGTTAAGATCAAAGACTTTAGAACCAGACCCCCTGAATTCAAATCCTAACCAGTTGTTTGAACTTAGGTGAGTTACTTCTTTTTGCTTCAGTTTCCTCATCTATAAAACAGAGTTCTTAACCCTAGTACCTACCATAGAGGGTCGTTAGGACAATTAAATGAGTTAATATGTGTAAAGTGCTTAGAATAGTGTTTGACACATAGTAAATGCTATATAAATGTTTACCATTATTATTACTGCTTGTTTGTGGTCACTCACCCTGGGTTCTTGATACTGTCAGGTACCTTTGCAATTTTACCATTCCAATATATTAGAATGGTAAAATTAATGGTAAAAATAATGGGTGATGTGAAGTAAGAACTAATCAGCGAGGGAACAAATGTAGAACACAGATCTACGTTAAAAGTGATAAAGCTACGATGAGCTGGGAAAGTAATGGAAGGCTAGACAGGACAATATTTCCAGTAGATGGAAATGAAAAGTCTCAAAAATCTGAGAACAGGTAGCTAGAAAGATGAACTGGAAAACATAGCTGGAAAGGTATCAGTAATCAGCATGGTGATGGTAATTTTCCTAGAGTGATGCATTAAGATATTTCAAAGAATTGAGGATTAATTAGGATGAAAGGTAGGAGTAGGAGTTTGGGACAAAAAAGAGGTGAGAAAGAGCTTAAGCCACATTGCTCAGGAGATTGCCAATAGGGAAGATGAGCTTTCCTATTGCTTCTCTAAAAAAAAGCGGGGGTGACAGATGAGGTAAGAGAAATAAAAGAGAGACAGGAGCAAAAGGTAATGGAGAGGCTACCGGATGGGAGTCAAGACACCAGGCTTTCCTTGTCCTAGCTCTCGGAAGGACCGGGGGTGTGACCTTAGGCTTGTCTCTTAATGTTACTGGGCTAGATATACTTAAGGTCCTAAAGTCCTTTTCACCTCTAAATCCTGATGATGATACATGCTGAGATGAAGGTTGGTAGGGAAAAGTTATAAAGGTCAAATAACTTTTGCTCTTAGGAAAATAAAAGTCAAGGTCATCACCATGAACCAATATCACAGTCAGGCACATGGATGAATTTCATATGCTGAGTGAAAGAAGCCAGATGCCTAAACCTCATACTACATGCTTTAGATTATATAGGTTCAAAAACAGGCAAAACTGATCTTCTGTGTTAGAGGTTAGAAGAATTATTACCTTCTGGAGATGGTATTGACTTGGAGGGAACATTTTGGGGTGCTAAAATGTTCTCTGTGTTGATATAGGTAGGGATTTCACAGGTGTGCCTGTAGGTAGGTAAAAGGGATAGAGCTGTACTCTTAAGATTTGTGCACTTTACTATTATAAGTTGTACCTCAGTAACAACAAAAAATAAGTGAAGGTTCTACTTTTTTTAAAAAAAAGGGAAAATATATGCTCAAAATGAAAAGTAAGATGAGAAGTTGAGGGCCCTGGTGCAAGGCAGTTTCTATGGGGATGGTTCCTAGGTTACAGAGAGATGAATTACTGGATTGTATCATAGGTACATAGATACATTAACTGCTTTCTGTGGTAAATAGTTACTATTACTGAACCACACTTCATTTGTACTAATTTTACAAATGTGTTCCATATGCACTCA
Source organism: Balaenoptera musculus (assembly GCF_009873245.2). Lineage (NCBI taxonomy): Eukaryota > Metazoa > Chordata > Mammalia > Artiodactyla > Balaenopteridae > Balaenoptera > Balaenoptera musculus. Next base: position 53,222,892 of record NC_045790.1, on the reverse strand, counting down.
TGATATATAATAATAATATGTATAATATAACACATAAATATATAATAATGATAATATATGCGTATATAGGTATTATGTATGTGTGTGTGTGTGTGTATATATATATATATATATATTTATTTATTTATTTATTTATGGATAAATATATTAGAACAATGATCTTCAAAGAGTTCTAAGCCTGATGCTTCATGGAAGATGCTCAAGGTCACTCTGTAGGATGAAGGGAAGGTGACCCAGCAGTCTGAGCTCCCTGCCCCTTAATGGCCAGTACAGTTCTACTTTAATCTGTTTTATAAATCATGGTTTGGCCATAAGAGTAAATTTGTAAACAGATTCCACTGCTAAAAATGTTTGAAAATACTGTAGGGAGTTACACATAAGATATACATAGATTACCTGTGATTTAAAATTTCATTTTTAAAATAAAAAAACATAGGACCATCAGGAATTTTGATTGAAGCCCTACTAGAAACTCTGAGAATCAGAAAATTCAAAGTATACTTTCCTCTTCAAGCTAAAGGCCCTATGCTTGCTTTGGGGTGTTGGAAATATGAACAGGTAAAGTCCTTATCCTTAAGTAGTTTAAAAGCCATGGCAAAAGGCCCCTCAAATCAAGCCGCAGTGCTTCTGATCTCCTAAGACTAAAGATTCTGGATGAAAGAAGTGTGGCATTTTTTTTCTGTTTTGTCTGTCTGTCCTGACTTCTCATTGCCTGATAAAGGAAAAGTTTTAACTCTCCTGTCTGCCAGGAGAATTTTGCCCCTTTGTTGAGTTTCTAGAGCAGCGTGCACGTAAAGAGAGCTGATAGGACAATGTGATTTTATGAGAGTTTTATGGAGTGATCGTCATACTCTAGTTCCTTATTTATTCAGTTGCGGGGGAGGAGGAAGGAGGCACCCATGATGATCACTGTTATTATTGTAATTCTAACCACATATCCCACCAACTGGAGTTTCCTGTTTTCACCACCTTTGACAGCACCTCTGCCTCCCCACCCTGCAGGTTCATTCTTCTCTTCATCTGTTCAATTGACACTTATGACACTCATCAAGCATTTATTTTCATACCTCTCCGGATTTAAATATTGCTCATTGTTTCTTTTGCTTACTCAGAACTCATGTCCATCATCAGCATGGTAACTGCCTGTAATACGCTAGACTTTATCCTTAGTAAGTTTCCTTTTCCAGGGACCTACTGGATATTTAAAAGCTCCTAATCACGAAAGTTGGCAAAGACTTTTATTGTAGTGTGTGTGTGTGTGTGTGTGTGTGTGTGTGTGTGTGTGTGTGTATGTGAGAGAGAGAGAGGGTCAAATTGCCTTCTAAATTACCTATCTACCTTGATGAATGAAGCTATCCACCTTTTACATATATTCCTTCTCATGTATCTTGGCATCTTTATGTACAAAAACTGCTCCAATTAAAATAAATGGATTTAAAATATTCTAAAATTGTAAAATTGTTTCAGTTGCAACATTTTATTTGCCATTAAAAATTCCCAATGTGTCTGTGCTGATGGAGCCCCTCTTTGGCCATCATCTTATTATTTTAAGCATCTCTGTATTTTGTGTTTAAGTTTTTGCTCATAGATTTGATGCTGGCTAACCAAAATCAGGAAAAAAAAATCTCTACTTTGTACTTTCATACCACGATTTATTTTTCAAAAGGTGAACATGTTTTTAATCTGTGATGGTATAATTTATGTTCTAACAAGCATGAAGTTTTAGAGGATCAGATTAGTGAAGCGTAGAGCAGTTGGAACAGCAGATCACATTCCTGGACTTCCCACACAAATGTTTCCATGCACTTTGGTCCATTCCAAAACCTCAGATTTCCTATAACCTCACGAGGAGCCTCCAGCCGCTATTCTCTCCTGATAAGCTCCAGATATATTTATTTTACCGGCTCACCTTCTCCATAAAATGGAATTAGAAGGAAACAAGGGGCTCTTGGCTTTTACAATTTATTATCCTTCAGAGAATTAATGTTTGTACTTTTGAGCCACAGAAACCTTTGTTCAGACAAAACATTATACTAAAGCCAAGGGTGGAAAACAGATAAAAGTTTAGTTGCTCCAGGTGAATTAGGGAGGGGGCCCAAAGCCCTGGCAGCTGGCCCCATTCCCATCCAACAGAGGCTCCAGAAGAGCTCTCCTGAGCAGTATAGAATCTATAGACTCTGTTGACTGAGAGCAGTGGTTCTCAATCCTGTTTGCCTGTTAGATCATCTGAGGAACTTGTTAAAAATATCCTTGCTCAGAACCCACCCCCAGATATTGTGATCCAACTGATACGGGTTAGGACATAGACAAGTGTTTTGTTTTTTTTCAGGGCCCCAGAGGTTGTAAAATGCAGCTGTGGTTAAGAACTACTGCCTCAGAGCCGTGCTGCTCAAATGTGAGTGTGTATCAGCATCGCTTCGGAGCTTGCTCAAACACAGCTGTCTGGACCCCACCCCCAGAGTTTCCCATTGGGTAGGTCTGGACTGGGGCCTGAACATTTGCATTTCTATAAGACCCCAGGGGATGCTGGTGTTGCTGATCTGGGGAATTCATTGAGAACCACTGCTTTGAAGAAATGATAAAATCAGCCAGGTTTATATCACTTCTGCTAGAACCCGGGGTAAAGTCAACTTCCATTGGGCTTGCTCTTCTCTACCCTTTTTGGAAATATAAATCTTATGTCCAGAAGTGCCTATCATATAAGGTACCAATTATTTTGGGCAGGCATATGGGGTCTGGGGTTGTGATTCTCTCTCTCTCTCAGTGAAGCCTCTGCCCCCAAATGTGTTTTACAGAACAAGGAATTATACTGGAACCGATTTTCCAAACTATAAGGACATTGAGACAATAGATTGAAAAGAAGACTTATTTTAAAATTAAGAAATGAACACATATGATAGAATCTGCACAGAGTGAATCATGGAAGCCCGTGCATCACATTGGGCAACCCAGAGCAGATGAAGACCTGCGTTTGCCTTTGAGGAAATTAACCAAATCAGCACTAGGCTTCCCGCTTCCCATTGTTATCTCTTCCCATGCCCTTCTATTACTTTCCAGACAGATGAGGTCTAGGGAGAAGAGCAATAAAATATCTACTTCATGCTAACCATTTGGGGGCAACCAGATTTGGAAAAAGGCATTAATAAATATGAAAGGTTAAACAGTTTTGGACTCGAGTATACTTCCTTCCAGAATATCACCTTGGATGCACGACAAGCTTAGTCACTTAGAATCATAAAGCAGATAAACTCTAGCTGGGTGTCTACAAGCCATCTCCTTGAACTGGGAGGACAGGTGATTACAGAACCTAGGTACTGAATCCTGCCATAAACACAGGTGTAACAAGGCAGGAGACAGTGAAAAGTGTCCATCGTATGAGCCCCCTCATTGCCTGCAGTGTGTGCACTAACAGAGGCAAGAGCTTGGAGACAGGCTGGTTGGCATGGGATGGTTGATGTTGACTGTTAAGGGTGGAATTGTGTCTTCCCAAAATTCATATACTGAAGTCCTAACCATCAGTACCGCAGAATGCAACTAAATTTGGAAATAGGGTCATTGCAGATGTAATTAGTTATGATGAGGTCCTTGGGTGGGCCCAAATCCGATATGACTAGTGTCCTTATTAAAGGGGGAAATCTGCACACTGAAACACATACACCCAGGGAGAATGCCATGTGAAGATGAAGGCAAGGATAGAGGTGATGCTTCCACAAGCTAAGGAACCAACTCTGCTGACACCTTGATCTCAGACTTCTAGCCTCCAGAACTATGAGACAGTAAATTTCTATTGTTTGAGCCACGTGGTCTGTAGTATTTTGTTACGGCAGCTCTAGCAAACCAATACACTGAGCCCGATAACCATGTCAGATAAGCGTGCAGTGAGGGAAGCCCCACATGACCCCTCCTAGGGAACTGAAGCCAGCATGTCATGAGGGAGCCAACATTAGATGAGGCACAGAGGCCAGTCACGACTGCACGGAGAAGAAGCAATACCCATCAGGGACAGGTCCATGCAGCAGCCAGTAAAGAAATGAGACAATAATAAACATCTGCCCTTTTCCTTCAATCTGCTTGTCCCGATCAAGGTTGCTGGGTCTTGAAAAGGGCATAGGAAAGAGTCGTTGTAGCCAGCCATATAACCTGCCCTCCACCCTGGGCAGTCAGAGCCTGGTTCAAGGCTGCTGGGTGTGAGGACAGTGGGGAAGTAAGAGGTGAGATTTAAATTACTTGGGATGGAAATTTAAACAGATTTAAATTTTAATAATCTGAAGGGAGAGAAAAGTCATATTGCTGAGGGATGGGAAAGGGACAGTTACAATAGCACTGAAAAGTTGTGACCAGAGAAAAATTAAAGGGTTTCGTGATTATGCCCCACTGAGACTTATACTGACTGGAACTTGTCAAAAACCGGAGGCAATAAAAACCATAATTACAACACCAGTAATAATATCTAGCTAATATTTTTTTGCACTTAAAATTATATTCTGGGCTAAGTGATTTGCGTGCATTATACTCATTAATTCCTACAGAGCCCCATTGAGAGAGGGGATAAAATATTACATATTAGGAAATTGAGTTTCAAAGAGGATAACTTGTGTAAGGCCACTCAGCTGACAAGGGTTAAGAGCCAGGGTTTGAACCTCTGTGGAGGAGACCCACAATTGCCTGAGCTCCCCCATGGCACTATAGGGTCCCTACATGCTTTGTTTCTAAACTTCAATGCATCTGTCTCCCACCCAAGAATGGGCTCTTCTCGGGCCTTCTAAGGAGTGCTCAGTCAGGTATGTGATAGCAACTGCCTATGACATGCAACTAAGAGATATGGCTGCTATAAATGAAAACAGTCTTTAGATGCCGAGATGGTCTTCAGTCTCCCTCAGAGTTTCTGAAAGCAAGCGCTCAACTATACTATTTCATCTGAAAACAAAATCATAATCCTCATTCCAAGGACCAAGGCATCAACCCACCTTGATTCTGGTTAATATGGCCTTTGTCACGACTCAACACTTCATAAAAGAATGTTAGGTTGATGGGAAGGATACAATTGTCACCCATGTTAAGCAAAATAAGTCAGAATATAACATTATGTGTATACCAGAGTTCCAATCAATCCCAATAGAAAAAAATAAATTAGAACATTAACAATGGTTATTCCTGGCTGATAATACAGTGAGCAATTTACTTTTTATTTTTTATCCCTCTGAATGTTCCAGTTTCCTTACAATGAACGTGTACTTTTAACCAGAAAAATAGATTGCCGCCAGGTACCGTAGGCCCTGCCAAATGCCTCAGCACAGCAAAACAGTTACCTCCCTGAATTTCGGTGGCTAGATAGGAAAACATTTCCTGGTCTCATCAATATTATTGTAATACATTTTATCCTTAACAATTACATTTCTGCCCTTTTCCATCATTTTCAAAACATTTTATCTCCTTTGTCTCTGTTTTTATTAGTGTGGGCATATAGTATATTATGATTGAAAGTACTAAAGGAGATTTGTGGCTTTGATTTCATTTTTGGTGAACCAGCAAAAACAAAATTGATGATTTTTCCTTATGCATAAAGTATCTTTTGTCGTGCAATTGGTTTTAAAGTATTCTCAAGTTCCACTCCAAGCCCCACCCGTGTGTTGAAATTTATGAGAAAAGGAATTATCTGAAAGCTCTGAATAGAATAAAATTACTGAGAAAAAAGGCATTTGCTGAACATCTAGTCCAACTTTCTCTACAACTGAGAGAATAAACGCCAGAAGGACTCGTCCATAGTCATTCAACCAGCAAACCTCAGAGCCCAGGCTAGAAATCCAGTCAGATCAGGCATAAATGAGGGGCCCACTAGGTACTGTAGTAGATAATAGTCATGTAACTAGGTGAAATCTTATTTTGTCAGCTGGTATCAAGGGTCTTCCTAAGGAAGAAATTGTTTGCCTTAGGAAAATGCCTTGGAAACCTGCTTGAGGCTAAGGCTGAAGCCTTAAGGCAATAGTGGTGAGGAGACGGAACCACCCTACTCCGTGTAAGAAATGAGCATGGTTTAAGTGTGGGAGCTGGAGCCCATTCGGTTGAAAGGGCCAAAGGCATTTTAAGAAAAGAGATGTCTAATATTTGATTTTACGTTGTTCCAACAGTGGAACAACTATAAGCTGCAGAGTGAACAAAAAGTTTACTCGAATCAGGAAATCATAGAGGGGAAATATCAACCACTGGTTAATTACAGAAATATGGGGGAGGACAATGAGTTTCCCTTGGGGCAAATAATGGAGTTTTTATACAGTCATCTCTACATTTTTGGGTACAAGGTGTCCCCAGGGACCTCATGAGATATGTAGTATAATAGCTATCAGCGGTCATAGTCTTTTAGGCGCCAGGCACTGCCAGAGCAACTTTTCATATATTATTTGTAATACTTAGGACATCTCTACAAAGAAGTTGTTATTAGCCCTTATTTTTAGATTAGGACACACAGGTTTGGAGAAGTAAGGGGTTAGATGCAAATGTTGCCTCCTCCATGTACTAGCAGAGTGATCTTGAGCAGGTCACGTAATCTCTGAGCATCTGTTTTCTCATCTATGTAATGGGGAGAATAAGTATATGAAGATTTAACATGTAACCTACTATGCCAATCACCTAGCACAGTGTCTTAAATATCAAGGATGCTCAATAAATGCATTCTTAAATGGAAATTAGGACAAACTAAACATAAGTTTGGAGATATTCCTTAAAATTGAATGAGGCATAGTTAAGGGAACTAAAATATGATACATTCTCTATCTGTTCTTATTCACCTGATTGATGAAGAAGTTAACTAAAATAGCCCATTGTGACCTGACACCGACACGTTTTCTTCCGTTTCTAAAACTTAATTTGATATAGACTGGGATTACAAAAAGCTTCACTATATTTCTTACTTTTTACTTGCCTCTCTTGTTTCTCTTACTTTCGTTCTCCTTTCCTCTTCTTCCTTAAAAAAATTTTCACATTAGACAATGGTTTTAAATAAAATGAATATTATCTCATAACTCAAAGCAGGTGCCCTGGACTGTAGCCCTTGCAGAGGGATATGAGATTCATATTCTTTACAGCTTGAATGTAAGGTCCCTGAAAGTGGAGATATTGGTTTTGTGCACTCAAGTGTGTAGGACGGGGCCTGACATGCAGGAGACCATCAAACTGTATTTATGGAATGAGTCAAAAGGTTTCCAAAAAATTCAGTTTATCAATTCTTCTTAGATTATTATGCCTTGGAATTGTACTGCTGGTAGTGTTTGGGGGTCTAAAAGAAATTTTTGCTGGTGGGGCCTATAAGTGGTTTGTAGTAGAGCCTCCGTGGATGATGGGAAGGCAGGATGCTCCTCCAAAGAACTGGGGGTGGAGAGAAGACACTGCCTGCTCCAGGACTGGTCCCACACACAGGCAGTGGGCGTCACGATCTCTAAGGTATTAGTGGCCAATTGTAGCCCTGTTTCCTGGATGAGGAAACTGCGGTGTAGCAAAGACGTTATAAAACTAAGTGCAGAAGTCCTTACACCATTAGTGGTTTTCAGATCTGTTGACCACCATGACCCTGTTTATTTCAAAACAATTGCTTGAACTGTCAGACATTTAATAGCCCGGCTACTTTATCTGTTCATGGGAAAGTACAAAACCATAGGCAGAGTACTGATTTTCCTCTTTTCTTCTTCCCTACCCTGCTCTCCTCCCGTGATTTTTTTTTTTCTTTTTTAGTGAACTGGTAATTCTCCCCAGAGACTAACTTAACTTCATAGATTTCTAAATTAGAAGGGTTTACTGAAGACTTTCTCTAAAGTCTCCGCACAGGCTAGCTGTAGCACTCTGCCAACAAGAATTTGAATTTGGTGTCATTAATGGGGAATGCTTAAGAACTTGGCAAACCCAACATCTCTGCTGTCTGCACTGTTAAAATTTAAAGAGCCCTCACTGCTGCTTTTGCAGCCCCTGAAACTAGACAGCCAGACGTCGAACTCTGACTTTCCTACTTCCTCCGCTCACTTAGGAGAAAGAAATGCTGTTCCCAGAATGGCTTCCTCAGAGAAGTCAATTGTCTTGGTAACTAAAAGCCCAACATGCCTCAATCACTCCCGTGTAGCTTTTAATGGAGGTAGGCTGGGGGGGTCTATGGCTCCTAGAAATCTCTGCACCAGTAAGAAGTCTTTGGACAAAGAACATCCAATGCCATTGTTAAGAGGTGCAATAGAAAAACTGGAGTTTTTAAGGACTTGGTCAGGCAGCTACTGAGACTTTCCCATAGCCCCCATCAGAAGATCCTTGGATTATCACTGGAGTCAACCAGTCTCTCATAGATGATCTCTGGGGACTAGAAAGCTAAAAATATATCCCTAAGAAACTGATATTTTGTAGAGAACAGACAAGAAGATCCGCAAAGTTTGCCATATAAACATCTGTGAGATTAATAATGAATTTTAGAAACTATACACATAGAGATGATTTTACAAGGATTTGTAGGTAAGAAATAAAGCATATCAACTTCTAAGTCAAATCTCCTCCAAATCTTTTTCTCTTTTCTCTTCTCTGGTTTTCATCAATCGGTTGAGGTCACACAGCTGTGATTCAGACTCTGGTGACAGATGAATCAGAGATGGCACAGGGGTCCAGAATTCTTGGCCAGCCTTACAACAGATTGTTCATCTATCAACCAGAAACGATGCAGTGCTCTGATTCAGCTATGGTGGCCCCAAATGTGGGCTAGGCTATTTTGGAATTATTCCTATTACTTAGGAAGAGCCCTTTATCTTCTTTCTGCTTCTCCACTTAACACTTAATTGAAAAAAAAAAAACAATAATAGGAAAAGTGTCCTTAGTTCTTTAAGTGTTCCTCCAAATGCCTGAGTGGTACCATGTTATTTTCTATTACGTAGCTCTGCATATGAAATACTTCTCTCTGTTCAGGTTGAAAAAATAAGATCTGATGTACCCAGGGGAAAAAAAGTAAAATTGATGGTACAAATTATTGTTTTCCTGAGCCCCAACTTTAGACACAGATTTCCTGATTGGCCATGTATTAGGTCCCTCAATGGGTATCTCTCAAGGAGGCCTCCAATCAAGTTAATTTTAATTTACCTTCACTTAAAAAAAAATTATTGGTTAAGAGCTTGGATTTTAGAGTCTTACTGGTCTAGAGTCCACTAGTAGTTGAACCACTTATTTGTTAGAAATAGTTGTGCCTTAGAAAAGTTGCGTAACTTCAAAGACTCACTTTCCTCATCTCTAAAAGGAAGAGAATAATATTTTACAGGTTGGTGAAGAGAAATAAATGAGATAACATGTATCAAATGCTTAGTCCCCAAGCTAAATGGCGGCAGGTTTAACAGTATGATGTTAGGGGCCTAGGGCTTGATTTAGAAAATGAGACTCACAGCTGAGACTAAAGAAAGCAGTGCTCCATATTCAATGTTTAGAGAAGCATTATTTGTAGAGGACTGACACCTCCCATCCAGCTATTAGGAGAAGCTGGCCCACTTCTGAATGGAGGCCGGGGCGGGCGACAGGGGAGGAGCTGGAAGTGGCAGCTGTGTTTTATGGGAGTGCAATGCTGTTGAGGAAAAGCCACTCCCTCATCTCACTTCCTTGTGGAAGAGAGGACAGGATTGCTTCCTCTCGTTGAAGTCAATTGAGAGGGGCTTCCAGATTTGGGGGAGCTGTAATATCACACCCCACAGGCCTTCTGTTTAGACAACAGCTTGGTTACCTTCATTTGGCTTCTAGTGTAGGGGTAACAGTATTGCAGAGAGACACAGAGATTTCCAAGGAGTGTGGAAGAGGGGTTCTATAGGAGCCACATACCCTGAATGGGAAGGAGGAGCTCATGGGGCAAATGAAAACAGAGGGCTACCGATGCTGTCAGATCACAGGGAGAACTGGGGTCCCCTGGAGGAAGTGGGAGAGTTTCCCAAGGAACTAGCAATGAATGCTTGGAGAGAAGATGGCTTTGACTAGAATGTGAGAGTGAAGCTCTAAAATGAATGATTGAATCATAAGAACACAGTAAAGCCATTTAAATAACTGTCCATGAAATTGGACAGATCTATTACTGGAATTTCTTACTCAGGGGGAAAAGGAAAGCTTGCTATATTCAACTTATATCATCCTGGAGCCAGTAAACAGAAAGTGAAACATTTTAAACATTTGTGAGGGCCAAAGAGGATTCATCTAAAAAACGGGTATCTGCCTTCTGATTTTGTGATGTATATTTTCTTTACTTCATGTAATTTCTATAGGCTTAGACCAGTGTTTCTCAACATTAAAAAATTTTTTTGTCCCCATAGAAGGCCTTTTTAGTTTTTTTCCCCTCAATTGTCCCTTCCTTATGCGATCTGAATACCCAGCTGTACTGTGTATCTTTTTATGTACTCTCTGTATGCCCGTGTTTTATACATAACAAGAGTAAGATTTTGTCACCCCGTTGGGGGCAATATTGCCTCTGTTGAGAATGCATCTATTAAATAGAAGGCAAGCTCCTAGCCAGAATGGGCCTGAGTTTCCTTATCTCTAAAATTAAGAATTCAATTCAATTCAATAAACATTTCTCACGCTCTTGACATTGTTCCAGGACCTAGGATACAAAGATGAAAGAGACATGGCTACTAGTTTTAAAGACATGGTTGCTGGGTGCTCTGCACAGAGCATTTCCAGTATGTAATATCTGTGCCTTCTAAAGCAAGATCTATGATGGGCATGGTAGTTTTCATTGGATGGTGACTTTATGGGCTTTTAAACATTTTGTTCTTTTCTGTTCAAAAATTTTTTTTATTCTAAAATAAAACTTTTAAAGTTTATTTTTGGTTGAAGAAGCCTTCTCAAAATGTTAGGATTGGAAGGACCCTAGAGATCATCTACCTCATCTGAACTTCTTGGGTCCTCAGACACATATGGAAATGTTATTGCTGCTGGCTACTTCATTGGCTGTAATTATTTACCTGGTGCCACGGTTTCAGTCCCAACTCTGTGGCCAATGAACTAAGTGACCGTGGTTGAATTATTGACCGTTTCTGGGTCTTAGGATACTGATCTATAAAATTTAGAGGATGAACTAGAGAACTTCCCAAAGCTTCTTTCAAGAAGAACATTGTAAGAGCCTAAGATTTTTTTTGTACGTGCATGACGAAGTTGTGCCAGTATTCAAAGACAACGCAAACCTGAATATAGCATATTATTTAATTAGATAGTACAATCCCTTCACTTTAGGAATGAAAACTACAAGTAAGCCAGTATGTTAGCCAACAGGACTGAGTCTTCATTTCATTCTTCACATATTTTCCTAGATCAGCTGAAATCATTATCTTAATTCTGTCAGTATTTTGGGACGCTTTCTTTTTCTACCTTCAAAAAGCACAATTGAAGTTCTACCTGGATTGATTTCTTAATTATGTTTGAACTTTGATTTTGAATATACTGCCTAACATTTTAATTCCAAATTTAATGATTGGACATTTACACTATTAACAACATTGAACTGAGTTGCCATTATTGGAAGATTATTGGCAATAACTTGTTCTGCTCCCTTCTGGATCTCATTTACCTCTGTGATACTCCTTAACATCTTCTTTTTGCCTATAGGACTCAGGCCAAGACTGCCTAATTCTTTGTCATGGTTTAGCACTGAATCATTCTGATTATTCTCTGATGTGTGTTCTTAGACTCAGAATGTCCTCCTATAGCATTCTAGGCAGAAGTGCACACAGCTGCATTCCCTAGTGAAATTTCATGGGTACTTTATGTGGTGCCAAAATAACATCATCACCATAAGATATGCTTCATAATAATCTTACTTGCTTTTCTTTCTCAGCCGTCAAAGATCATACAGATGGTTTGGTGAAAAGTCCACATTGACTCCCATAGAGTACCCGTCGCATTTCTACTTGATAATAATTTTAAACTTTTATTCCTAATCATTTTTTAAAAATTAAAACAGCTTTGTTTTGAGAAGTGGGATACAAACAATTTTCTCCAGTTGAGAGGATGGTAGCCCTTTCCTGGGAGGTGGGAAGAAAAGACTCGTCACAGCCCACGTATTTTCTGTGGATTTAATGCTGGTCTAGGCAACTGTGGGGAATGGAAGAGAAAGCTGACAGCATCATCAAGGGAAAACCAATGTCCTAAGATGGTGCTGTCCAATAGAACTTTCTGTGATGATGGAAGTGTTCTATCTGGACTATAAAATACAGTAGCTATTGAGTGCTTAAAATGTGACTATTGCGATTGAGGAAATGAGTTTTAAGTTTATTGAATTTGTATTCATTTAAATTCAAAGAGCCACATGTGGCTAGTGGCTACTGTATTCACAACACAGTCCCAGGAAGTAATGTGACCAGAACTGGGGCCCAGAGACTGGTTAAAAGTTGAAGATATATCTCTGACCTGCCATTTAATAAATCTGTTCCTGGAGGATATTTTACCTCACCTTTATAATGTAGGGACAATCATTGTACCTTCTTCTTAGAACTTTTGGGGCGAGTAAAATAGATAACCCTTGCAAAACACTTGGCATGGTGCCTTTGACATTACACTTGTTATACATATTAGGTATTATTTTTTAAGAGATTTGATTTAAAAAAAGAGATATGATTTAGACACTGAATCAGGATGCTGAAACAATGTATTCAAAACCTAAGGTGGGAGTCCTCCTTTTTTCTCTCTAAAGAACACCTATACAGTTTTACAAGAATTGAGGCGGTAGAAAAATCCTTCTGAGCGAAACTTGGGAATCGGGGACCTAAGCTTCCTTAAGTTAATATTATTTCCTCTGAACACTCTTTGCTTCTTCTCAACATTTTCCTTTCTTCCTATTTCATTTTGTGTTATCATTAAAAATTTAAGAATGTGGAAATTCTCCATAGAACACTTAGTTGGCCATGATCGAATTACTTCTGGTTTTAACTTCATGTTCCCTGTAAGGCATTTGTGGAGATGATTAGACTTTTGTGGTGAAATCATCAAAGGTCAGTTTCATGAACAATAACCCCCTCCGTGGGTCCATTTTGGTAAGAGCTGGTGTTTGTACCCCTTGATTTGTGCCCTCAATTCTTTCCAGCCTTACCAAAGGATTAGAGCAATCACTGAGTGTTCAGGTGTATGAATAGGGATGGTCTTAGAATGGTGTGACCAGTTGGGAAGGAAAAATTTACTTCCTTACTGACCAGCATGAGTCAGCTATCTGATGCTTTCCAATATGCCCTATAAAATTTCATAGACCTTGCCTCTGGAAGCAACATGGGAATTTAAGATGCATTTAAGTAACAGTGAATTGTTATTGAACGTCAGTGACAGCTCTTCTAGCGTCTGTGTTAATGGCAGTTAAATTCATAATTTAACTTCTGAGCGAACCTTGGGAATCGGGGACCTAAGCTTCCTTAAGTTAATATTATTTCCTCTGTCAGTGATATGACAATCAATACCTCATGTTGACCCAATAAACATTATTTTTTTCCTCTTAAGAGACAGAAAAATAAGAAACGGCTGTCTCAGCTCAGTTGGATCTATCATCATTTATGACAGAATCATTTGTAATAGATACATTAATTATTCATGTAAAATAGCTCTTATAAAGTAAATTTAAGCATCTATGGAAAAAATTAATATTAGTTTCTTAAATCCATTTTTCCCACAATACAATGGTTTGATTTAAACCAGTGACTAAATTAATGAATGAATACTTACAAATTTATTATGAGTTTTGTTGTGACTTTTCCATCTATATATAAATTGAAAGAAGCAATAAGAGTTTCACTATTATTAAGTGGATTTTGCCAGTAACCTAATCTTGGAGAAATTCCATTGAGTATAATTCCAGACTGACAATTTTCCCAATACATACTGTATATTACTTATTTTCCTAACCTCTTGCATTGTCTCTTGTCTGTTTTTACATTTTTGTTGTATTTGTTATACGTGTGGGAAAAAAAAAAAAAAACTATGCCAAATTGGGATCACGAAAAAAAAAAAAAAAAATAAGAAACGGCTTTCTCCTTATCCTATGCTTCCGTTTTGCTTTTCATTTCTGCATGCTGTCAATGTTAATGGAAAAGGATGTTTGGGCTTTTCTCCACCTTTCTTCCAGAATTAAAGCTGACTTCTTTATTCTGCACCCTGCTCCAAATTGTACAGGGTCTGATAGCTACTACGGTTGTGCACATCTCCTTTTAGGAACATCTGAATGGATGTGTCCCAGCCCCTCATTTGGCGCTGAGTGTTCCCAAAGCCCAGCTATGCTTTTGTTAAATCTAAACACATAAGCAAGGGTGCCGGAGTACCATGAGCAATAAAAAAAATAAAACCTGTCGTGTCTGGCTGAACATGCTGTCCTTCTGCAGAAGATAATTTATAGTTTGTTTTCTTTTTCTTGCTGAACTGCCACGCTCTACCTTTTGAGCTCCTTTTTTTTTTTTTTTTTTTATGGGAATGTGGGCAGTTCATACCATTCTCTATTTTCCTAATGATTGTCACTGATAATGAGAAAATGTGATCCAGATATAAATTAATTAAAGATTTTCATTAAATTTCAATCCTGGAACATTTTGATAGACGTACTACCTCAATTGTTTTTGTTTTCATTTGTGAAACACAAGGCTTCTCGAGTCACAAGTCCTAATATTTTCCTAGGAATGAGACCACATTAAGATCTTAATTAGTCCCTTAAGCTTTACGGACATTATTTTACTTTTATGTTTGATGCCAGTTTAGCACAAAGTACTTTTGCAGTAATTTTCCTTTGGAATTCTATTTTTTATCTTTGAGGTTAGGCTTTGAGGTTTATGGAGAATGTGTACAGGGGAGGGTAACTGTTATATCAATCATATTTAATTGGTCCCTTTATTCAGAGCTTCTTGCATCCTGAAAATGAAAAGAACATTTAAACTAAAATAATAATTATTATATAAAATCATTTTTTAAAAACAATACAGACATTTGACTGTGGAATGCATGACAAAGAACTAATTTATTATTACAAGAATGCTGTTCACCTTGCTACTATTAGATGTTTAATTTTCAATCAGATGTGGTGTGTTTTCATTAAGCCATATGGACTAACTTATTTTAGTTTCACTTCTCACTTCAAAATTATTAAAATACAAGGTGGGAAAGAGGCCTTTGTCCTGTAAGATTTTTTTGTCGTTGTTCTTTTCAAGACAATTCAGACTAGTGCTGTCTTCCTGAGGCTGTCCTGATGGGATATTTATATAAATCAGTTTGACTCTATTAATACACTGTATTGATCTACAATTCATCTAATTGTTGAAAGGATATTAATGGATTCCATTAGTCCATTTTCTAATTTCCACATGTTCTGAGTACAATAAATCTTTAGTTCCTCTACTTGTAAGGAAGAGCCAATTCCAATAGAACCAGTTGAAAATAGGACAAAGTATATATCTCATAAAATTCATTAGCACAAGTAAGATCCATTCAAATATTCCTAAAGTTGCTCCTTTAGAGATATCAATTCCTTACAAAAAACTACTAATAGTAGCATATTTACAAATACAAATTTGTGAATGCAAATTTTCACAGTATCTTTGCTGTGAGTCTACGGGTTACCATCTAAGGAAGAACAGAACCCGTGCTTAGCCCCTAATCCCAGCTGACCACCAGCACTCTTTCTTGTGATTGTTATACTGATTTCAAGGAGTGTTATCTAGGAGAGACACCTATGCAGCTAAAATGATGAGACTTACTTATCAGAATTATTACAAGCAAAAGAGAAAGTGTTTCTTGAATGACTAGCACAGTGCCTGGAACACATAATAAATACTGACTGTACAGTAGCTATTATTGTTACTGGGGCTACTTTATCACCTCTAGTCATTTAGACAATGGTGGCATGAGTTGTAAATATGTGCTTCTCATCACCCTTCTTTCAGAGTATACTCTCAGCTGTTTATCTTAAAACAATAAACAATGAGCAATCAAATATAGTCTTAAAGAACTGCAGAGCAGAACTGATAGAATCTGGGGCTAAACAATGCTTATTCTATCCATGCCAAATAAAAGTACCTGGAAACTTGTAAGGTTACAGTGTCGGACTTAGAATGTTGGACAGGCAGTGAGAGATGACCTAGTCAATGCCCTTATGATCCAGAGAAGGAATGTGATTCCAGGAAAGAGAAAGAACTTGCTGAAGGTTCCAAAGCCATTGAGTTTAATAAGCCAGGGAGTATAGCTGAAATTTTTCACGTAACAAGACACACACCCTTTCCAACATATCACAGTGCTTCCAGGTTAGTAAACACTAATTTGAGAACCACAACACATTTATTTGTGTGGCTTTAGCGAATATTTATTGAGTGCCTGCCATGTGCAAAATACTATGCTTGGTGTTGTGGAAGATGTAAAGATGTATAAGAGCTTGGCATTGAAAAAAACATATATATACATATATATAAACCTTCTTATATATAAACTTACGTCACATATAACACCTGAGGCTTCATATAGTCTAATCTTTATGTGGTGTAACATATAAAGAAACAGTAGTGTTTACTGGCTCTTTGAAGAAAACTTAAATTTTAAAGATTCCTTGAAGGACTTTTAGACAGCACACCTGTACTTTAGGAACTTTTCCCCCTTTCCAAATTTCCCACTCATAGAGTCACTGAACCTCTTTACCTCTCTCTCATCCCCATGGTCCCTTACACCACCATGCTCTCCCCTCCACCACCATCTTCCCTACTGTACATGATTTTCCTGAAAAAAAAAAAAAAGAGAGTAATCTTCATATCAACTGCTCTTTTCAGGGGGTAAAAACTAGCCCTCCTGTTTTTATAAACCCTTGTTAGAATGCTGGTAATTTTCTTTTTATCTTGTAGCAAACAAGTAATACTGTGTTAAAAAAAAAACAAACAAAAACGGATGACCCTTTGGCAACAGAAGATGACAGACCTTTGAAAAGGCTGGATAACTGACTATTTTATGTGTCGTTATCAAGGATGCTGTTACCAAACAACATTCTGGTCATGACCTTGATTCACAAGCTGATGATAGATGGTCACGTGATTTATAGCTGAGCTTCAGTTGCTCCTCATCCCCTACTTTCTAAAGCTTTACGATTATGCAAGCAGAGAAAGGAAGACATGTGAATTACTAAAATATCTAATGTATTGTGGAGTGCTCAAATAGAGAACACGGTATTCTCTTTCTTTTCTTTTTTTCTTTTTTTATTGAAGAATCGTTGACATATAGTGTTATATTCGTTTCAGGTGTACAAATAGTGATTTGACATTTGTAGACATTATGAATTGATCACCATGATAAGTCTAGTAATTATCTGTCACCATGCAAAGTTATTGTAATATTAATGACTATATTCCCTATGCTGTATGTTACATCCCCATGGCTTATTTATTTTATAACTGGAAGTTTGTACTTCTTAATTTCCTTCACCTATTTTGCTCAAAGCCCTAACCCCATCCCCTCTGGCGACCACCAGTTGGTTCTCTTTATCTATTAGTCTGTTTCAAACATAGTATTCTCTTAATAGTTGGCACAAAAATTTCTCTTACATGGAGAAAAAAAAATGTCTTCTTAGGAAAATTTACCGATATGCCTGTTTGGGTTAGAAGCTGTAATTCTAAAGGAACCAAATGTGAAAGATCATCTGTCCTGTAGGAGATGAGAGGAAGACTTGGTGACTTTGGAAGGCAGAGAAGATGAAGAATGGAAGAGGGAGTTCAAGGCCACTGAAAGACTGTGATCAGAGTCTCCTTATGACCCACACATTCTTGAGTCATTTTATGTCTCCCTCAAGGCCATCCCATGTTTCTTGATCAACAAAATAAATCATCTCATGCGTCATGGACCTAAGACTTCAAGCAAGAAATAATAGTTTCTCACCCCTAAAGACCACTGACCCTAATATATGAACAAAGCTAAAATTAGATATCTGATTAGCTGTCTGCTACATTAAAGATAATGTGGATTTTACCTTATCTGTCTTTTAACCTATCAAACTAGCAAGGTGACCAAGATTCCCATTCCATTCTGTTTCTTCCAGATATTTTTATTTGCTGATTCTTCTTGTTTTTAAGCTATCTTAAAAGTTGAGTGTTAATATGTCTTTTACAGTTTTTTCCCCATCTTTTTATGGATGCTATTTCTGTGTTTTAGGTAGTAATTTCAAGCTCATCTTTCTGGATGTTTCTCATCAGTGGTTTTATGATACCTGCTGTCATTCATCTTCCCCACCACAGTTTTGTCACAGGGCGTCCCACACTGCTTGCTGGGACTGCAAAATAAGTGTACAGGGTTCTTCTCATGTGAATGTTTATTGACATGTCGACATGCTGTATGAGCACTCCTATGGGAGGTACTTTAACTCTTTAGACCTATCACATCATACAATAAATATTTATTGAGTTGAGTTACTGAATACTTATGAAACTTATGGAGAAATTAGAAGTAAATCATCAAATAGATTCTAACCACATAACTAAAAAGTAAGCTACTACTACTCTTTGATTACTATGGGACTTATTTTAAGCAACCAGTGATTGAACATATTCGATGTGCTACATGCTTTACATACATGAGCTCATTTAATCTTATTGATGACTATAAAAGTAAATATCATTATCATTGTTTTATGAACGTAATGTAATTTCCTGGATGTTTGAAAGGTCATAAGTACAACTAAGAGTTTGAATGTCATGTCTTTCAAACTTAATAATTTTTGCTGCCTGCCACCAGACCCTGGTCATACTCACAAGGTACAGATGGATCAATAGAGTCAATAGAAGTGAATCCAAAGAAAAAAATTAGTTACATTATTTCCCTTAATTTCCAAAGAAGTTAGGACTTTCTTAATCATGTTAATTATTTCTATAATTTAAAGATTATAAAAATAACTCTAAAGAGTATTTCAGGCAAATACAGAATTTGTAGATGTATAAATCTTATTAGAGTTTTCAGAGTTCAAATACATGTTTGACATTCAACTTCAATGTGAAGCTGTGTTGTGATATTGGCTGGAACAGTGCAGAGACCTCAGAACCTCTCACCATTGTCATGTGTATCACATCTTAACCCCTCCCTTCACAAAGAAAATTGAGTTTATTCTCTAGAGGTATGCAGACACAAAACTCCTATCATGTAATAGTTTACTGTTCTGTTGTACTCCAGTACTTAAATTCAAATGGTATTCAACTATATATATTCCATTTGAAAATTTAATTATGACATAGCTGCTTGCTTAAATTTGAATGAAGTCTCTCCTGAAAAGTGCCCAATTCAAGGACCTTGGTGTTAAGTACTCATGAAATCACATTTTGGAATTTTGACATTTTGTATATTAGAAGTGGGATTCCCAGTTGTATGTTGGTACTTTGGGATAATACAGCAAACAAACTCTAATAAGCATCACATTTTACTAAGAGAATGAAACACATTTGTTCTATCTTTTATTACTTGTTAATAAAAATGTGTAGAATATTTAGGCAAATATCTTTTTAAATTCAGGGTAACATCAAGGGTATAATTTCAGGAATTCCATATATTGATTAATTGTAAAATTTCTTTTTGTTCCTTTCTTTCTATCCTCCTTTTCTTCCTTCCTCCTTTTTCCCCCTTTTTTCCCTTGTTTCCTATGGCTCTAATCCTCTTTCTCCATTGTCACTGACGTGTGAACTTGATGGTCCACCCAAAGAGGTCCAGAAAAGTTGCAACTGAGATGATTTGAGTAGAGTTATTCTGAGAAAGACATTCCCTTACAGGTTTCTTCTGACAAAAGAAGTATATTAGTTGTAAACACAAGTTTTGTTGGGCCAGTGCTTCTTTCCAAAACTCTGTTTCACGGGCAAGTCACTATTTCAACTTCCATTAGTTGGAAGTAGTAGGAATAGTAGTTGGAAAGTAGTAGGAATAGTCTTTAATTGTTTAAACAGGTATTTCTGCTGGCATACATATAGTCCCTTAAAATTTCACACAGGTTTTACTTTCATATAATTGTCGGTGTCTGCCCCACTCAAAATATTTTCAAAACTGATTGGTGGGAATAAATTCATCTTCAGAGGGACAGTGTAACGGAAATGGGTATGAAAACATTATCAGCTTCTGCTCTTCTTAATGGCAATATTTTCATGTTCTTAGAACTATTTTCACCCAGGTCTTTATCTTCAAAATTCTAAAATAAACTGCCCTACTATATTTCAAAAATCCAATATGCCATCAGTTATAAGATGTACCATCATTTTATGACAACAAGAGAGAAAAAAATGTTACCAAAGAAACTTAGGCACATATCAATTATAAGAAATATCCAAATTTTAGAGACATTAAAATATGAAAGCTATATTTCTTTTTATCAGTCATTCTCTCCCCCAGGTGAAAGCAAAATCCAGAGCTTTTACTTGACTTGGTGGATCAAGCTTAATCTGAGGCAATTTAATAAACAAGTGACTGAAGTAGGAGGTATCAAAACTTAACAAGCAACTTATTTAACATGGATGAAGCTCTGCTGTGAATCAAGGAAGAAGCAGGAGGTAAGTTGCTGTCAGAACTTTCAGGATATTTAGCACATTATTCTAATTTTGGATAAATGTGTCTTGTACTATGGAAAAATGCAGTGATGTGGATCTGGAAATCCTTATAGCTATGAAGCATTACGAATTACAATAAAATGGAAGACAGTCTTGTAAATAAAAAGAGAAACCCAAAGAAATAATTGTTTTGTGAGATACACATCTATTGCATGGATAGGATAGATAACACATTTACGAAACATTTCACGTCTGCATCGGCATGACGATATTATCTTATTTATTCTATTCGATAGTTGTTGCCTATCTGGAAACATATTTATAAGCATACCCAGCTTCCTAGTGCATAAATTATTTTGTGGAAGAAAATTAAGAACTTTCAAAATAACATAAACTTTTTGAGGTCACCAAGGTACCATTAAGTAAATTATTACCCCGCAGCCCTAAATGGTACCTAGTAGCCAGGAGGAGTTTAATGCACCTATCAAAGTGCCTAATTTACTCTCTGGGAGTAACGAACTAGTAGACAGGTCCTGGATGATAAATTACACATTGAAATGCATTTTCCCAAGTGAATTGGTCTCAGTGTTGTCTGACTAAAATTAATGCCTCAAATTTATTTCAAACATGTGAAGGCGAAGGTCTACAAATAGTTTCAGAAGTCTAAAATGAGACCATTCCATCTATTTAAATGCAGTAAAGGGCAAGACAAATTCAGTTACAAAAATTGAAGATAAAATTGGCCAAAGCAAATGAATGAAAAGTATCCTATATGCAGTTAGGAAGGGTCACTGAACAAGAAACACTCAGAATAAAATCTCATCTGAAAGACAGCTGTGCTTTTTGTAATCCTTGGGTGTTCCACAAAAGGTCTTCCCTGTAAGAATTTAACCTGCCCAACCTTGTACAATCTATGATACCTGCCAGGATGGCAACCCAAGGTGGTATGTCTCCAGGCCATGAATGGTGTTGTATTTACTGAATAATGTCTATTGCAAAGAAACTGTAAAGTATTTTTGCCTTTTGAAAACTTTCCTTTGTTAGCCTTTATGATCTCAGAGGGATTGCATAAATGTCTGGTATCCTACTTATTCTTGCTTTTCCTTTGGGGAATGATGAAAGAATCTGGAGTCATTTCTGAATCCTAGAGCCCTGAACTCATATGCTCCTCAATTCCAAATAGTCTCAAGCAACTAACACTTAAAAGCACTCTGACTTTGTACTATCACATTTGTGCTTTCACCAATGTCTGAATATTTACTCCATTAAGTATCATATTTAAGACTAATTGGACCAAATGAAATTCTACCAGACGGTACGACCATTGAGGATTGATTCCATGGCAAGTAGATTGTGTTGCTGTTGGCTGAAAGCTCATGTTTTCCCCCCTGGTGTCCCACTCTGTAAGAGATTATGCATTCCCGTTCTGTTGAATTCAGAAGGTCGTGGGAGGAGCTGACATGTAGTACTTGAGCACAGAAGTGCTTCGTCATTCAGCTAGTGCTTCATCCTTTGTCTTTTCTATTATAAGACCATTGATATATCACGGAGAAGCCCCTCCAGTGGCTGGGTCTCCTAAGTGAAGATACGATGCAGGAGAGCCATTGTTACCGTGAGAGAACTATAGCATAAATGAGGAAAGATGTTTGTTGTTGTAAATCAGTGAGATTTGGGGGTACTTTGTTATGACGATATAATCTGTCTGACCCTCACTGGTATAGTAAACAATGCCTGGCACATTATAGCTCTTCAATAAATGTTTGTGGGATGAATCGATTTCCGGATTTTTGTAGCAAATCATTATTCACACCACTAAAACCTGAGTACGGTATATCATAACTGCCTGTGGGTGAAGTAAGGGCCGCAAAACATTATTCTCTGTAGTACTGCCCCCGCCATCAGGAACAGACCCTCTAAATTTCTCCTTTGAGAATTCTGGGAAATTTCTTCCAGGCTTTTTCTTACATTTTTGTCTTCTCTCCAGCTTTTTTAGGATCATGTCTCCTTTGTTACCAATGGCAAATAGACGTGTCATTAGTTGTCACGTCAAGGCACTGCTGTTCTGTTGATGATTTTAGACAATGAAGGCATCAAGGATGAACGTGTTGACTAATGTGAGGCTACAAGTGTCATCATCTACCACGTAGGAGCCTTTGTCTTGTTACTTTCTCTTCTCATGAGCTGAAGCTTTTCACAAAATGATCCTTCTGGTTCTCATTTTTTATTTATTTTAGTAGATTACCATCCTCAGAGTTTGTCATGAGTTCCTAGGAGGTGAGCTAGAAGACCATCAGAATGACAAGCATCACGCCTTATTCAGAATCTTATCTCCTTCCAATCCTGACTCATTGTCTTTGGACTAAATTTGTATAATAATAGCTAAAATCTATTGATGGGTTATATATCAGCCACTGTTCAAAGAGCAGTTGAATCTTTATATCAATCATATGATAAGGAGACAAAAACAGAGAAGTTAAATGACTTTACCATGGTCACATAGCAAGGTTACCCAAGCTGTCTTACTTAAAAACCAGTCTATTATACTTTTCAACTATATTTCAACTCTTTTTAAAGATTTTTCACTTAGGAGGTTCCTTGTACACCAGGGAGAGCCCTGGCGACCTCATTCCACTAGTTTTCCATGTATGCCCAGTGGAAGTCCATATTCATAAAGGTATGACCTAGTGTTGGCTGTCATGTTGACAAAAATTAAGATGATGATGAACATTTCAGATATCATGATGTCATTTTTTATGGCACAATGTTTAACGGAACATCATTATATTTATTATATTATTCAAACTCGATGACATAGCTGGAAACTATGAAACGGTATTTATTTCAAAATGGGATATGTTTAAAATATTTCACCTAGGACATATTCTCATTGTTTTTTTAAAAAATTAATGATGGACTGTGGAACTTGGTTTTTTACACAAAATATTTTTCTTCAATGAAACAAGAGCAAAGCTCAGTCAGTCTGTGTGGTATACCATGTTGGAATGTGTAGACAAACATGAGTTCAAATTATAATATGGCTCTGACGATATAAATGTAAATATAAATGGCTAATCAATTCTGATCCAAACATTAATGACATACTATGCTGCAATTAACATGACCACTTCTGTTTATAATGAAGATGAAAAACACAGGAAAGTATTTATAATAAAACTCTGTATGAATAATGAGAATTTAAAATCATAAGTGTATCATATTTACAACCACTAAGAGTAACTGTACATATGTAAATACACAAAACCTGGACTAGAATAAACTGTAATCATAATCGCTGCATTAGGGTTGTGACCTTTTGGGGCAGTTAAAAATTATTTTTTCAAAATTTTTTTTACATAAAAGTAAAAAACTCATGAAAATAGAACTTAATATTTAAAAAAATTAGTCTTAACGAATTTAGTAATTATACATGAGGATGCACTTAATTGCTGAAATTACTGTTTAGTTATGTTTATTAATGATCAAATTGTTGACTATGTCTCATTTCTTCCAGTCACATTGCTCCCTGTCTTCCGCCCGTGAAATTCAGAGAAGTGAAGTAAGGAGTAAGGTGAGTGGAATGATTTAAAGAAATAAGATAAGCAGAGATCTTATCACGACTCCTTTGGGAATTATAAGGTAATAAAACTCCACAGAGTTGTTTTTACTGGCAAATATTCAAATACCAGCCTTTGACTTAGAGCTTCACTGGTCAAAAGTTGGCAAGGCCAGCTTCTGTGCAATGTCTGTGAGTAAAAGGCCCTAAGCTGAGTAGGGAAATTGCCAGGCTCTGCCCAATTTTATTAGGGCTGTTTTAAAGATCTAGTAACAATGATCCTAATTAGCTTCCCTTAATTCTACCCAAGATAGTTCATAAACACAAAGGCCAAGTTCAAAATCAGAGACTTTTGAGTCTGGGGTGGGGGTGGGAGCTGAGAAATAGGTAGCACATGGGCAGCCATTCTTCTTTCTTTATCCAAGGCAGATGTGAATCATCTATCTATCATTTTCAGATATACCGGATTTCAAATCCTTTTCAGGATACCCTCTAGGAAATTCATATCAATTGATTGGAGTTATCTTATGAAATGAAGCTATTTGACATTCCATACTTAATCCACTGTTTCTTTTCACTGAGGGAACTGAAACCCCTAATGGGAGGTAGGAAACGAATTTTAAGCAATTTCTATTTTCAAAGCACTCTGATATGCACACAGCATGTGGTCCTAAGAAAAACATTGTTAACATTCCCATTTGACAGATGAGGAAACTGAGTCTCAGAAAGGCTAAGCAAATGCACCAGCTTACAGTTCTCACTAGGTACAGATGCACAACTTCAATGCAATTCTCTTGACCTCTGGTCTAGTACATTAGTATATTTTGCAACACCTCCAAGCTGCAAGGTAATGTTATCCTTTCTCTGAAGAAATTAATGGGTGATATTAAAAGAATCCTTCTTGGGTCAATGGCAACCACTCATCTTCCCATGAACCAGAAGAAAAAGACCCATAAATAATAAACCACTATGCCTAGCAGCCACCTGCCACCTAAATATTAATAGTGTGTATGTTAAATACTTTTATATAACCACATTAAAGGCATGAAATAAATGTCAGGGCTTGAAAAATTACCACTTTGGGTCACCGCTGGCCACTAAATTCTACAGGCTGGCTATGAGAGCAGGATTTTTAGAAATTCCACTGTCCTGGGCTTTTCTTTCCAGGAAAAATAGTATCTTCCTGGAAGATAGAGAGAGCTGTTTGAGGCCTAAAATTTGCTAACTTCATTACTATGTATGAAGTTTGAGCCACAGTGACTCTTAACAATTTCCACTCCCTTCCCCCAACTCAAATTTTGCAATTTCTCAGCAACCTGGACAACTCAGTCTGGAACATTCTTCACAGTACAGAGCAGAATCAGGGTCTTCTGCTTGGATGGAGGAATAGGCTTTTACCATCAATGATTCAAATATTTGTTCCCTTCTCCAGCTCCTTCTGGGAAAACTCACTTCCCAAGAGGGAAGTTTTTGTGATTAGGAAATTTTTCAACTTCTCTCTTGGGTAAATCATATTGTGAATTATTCTGTTGAATTCCTTTCCATTTGTTTTCTATTTACTTCTTGTGTCATTCCCTCTAGGTCTCATCCATCACTTCTGTATAGTAAATTCTAATCTGTTTTCAAAATAAATACACAACTGACAAAACAAATATTAAGAGGAAGTGAGGAATGAAAAAGAATCCAGTTAATCTTGATTGTGTATTTAATGCTTATTTAAGAACTATGTCTTTCTCCACATCTCTACCCCCTCATCAACATATTATCTGCCATCTGTAAAAACAAAGGTAACAGATACATTTTTTTTTCTTGTTAATTTCAAGCAAGACGTAGAAAATGCCATCTACACGCTCCTGGATCTCGACCAATTTCCAAATCTCTACATCTGTTCTCAGAAACTTCTGCTGCCCTGTCTCTATAATTCCTGCTAGTCTGACTTTATAATATCCAGCATCATTTTCTACTCTTTCTTTTCCAAGCAGAGCCATAGGATGGGAAAGAAATTCTCTGGAACATGGCAAAGCTAGCATAATGGGAATCTTACAAGGTTTGTGCTGGCAGCAAATCATAACTCACACTGGCTAGGAGGGTTAACCATACCACATGTGGTTTCGTGGTATGTGCTTGGGGTTCACAGTAATTGGTGTCCATGGTGTAACCAAAGGCATATCATAATTGCCTACATTCTAATAGGGGATATATTATTTTAAATATCACTGTATGTAATAGCCTAACTTCCTAGGCAACCTTTTGAGCTCTTCCACATTTTAGGACTATAAAAATAATGCCAACTCCTAGCAAATATGAAAAAAATCATGTTTATAATTGATTGTAATATATTTTACTCCCTTTACATAATATTTGTCCTTTAACTATTTATTAGAATAATATATATTTTCTGTGGAAGAAGAAAATAAAAATCACGCCTAATCTGCTTGCTGAGATAACCGCTGAGAACATTTCGGTTATTTCCTTCTTGTAATTTCCTGCACATTTAGTTACATATCAATAATCATATAATTGAGAGAATACTGCACATACAATTTGTTCTGGTCTTTTCACTTATGTTTTAGTCGGTGTTTCCCCATATACGATTTGAAGTCAAGATAATAGATATTTTTGAGAAGAAAGGTGAGGGTAGCGTTTAAGAGGGATCACGAAATAGATTTTTGGGATAATGGGAATAATTTATTTCTTAAATTGGATGGTGGTTACAGGGTGTAATTCTCTGATAACTCATTGAGTGCATACTTAAGGTTTTTTGTATTTTTCTGTTCTGTATGTTATACTTCAATAAAAAGTTTATTTAATACAAAATCACGAATTAATTGAAAAATGATTCATAATGACTGCATAACATTCTATTGTAAAACTCCATTATGATGAATTAGGCTATACTTCCATTGTTAGGTATTCACTTTATCGCTTTCTAATATTTCAAATAATACTTTTCTGAATATATTTGTATTTATATATTCATCTGTATCACATTCACTTGGGGTAGAGTTCTAGAAGTATTTGCCCCTTTCCTGTGAAGAAATTACACCATAATAGGGAGAGAGATTAATGTAAGTAAATTTTCTGCAATTGCATTTATTGATATGTTAAACATGGTGGAACCTTCAAATTCTTAAAGCTGTTAAATCCTGAGTTAATTCCCCATGGAATTTGGACAACAGTGAGATATTCCTCATCCCAACAAAGATGAACAGTTGTCTGTTCAATTCAGTGGAGTAAACCATTCTTGAGCACCAAGTCCATGGCAGGACTCTCCTGGACACTAGAACACAGAGATGACAAAGGTATAGCTCTGCTCTTGTTTTGTAATAAAAGTTGACCCCAGAGGAAACACTTTCAAACCAGGGTGGATATGAACGTTCCCCCTCATTTCAAAGTTGCTTCATCTGTATGTTGGGATAATAATACTTACTTCGACGGCTTGCAGTGAGGATTAAATTAAACAGCATTTTTGGAAAACAGTATAGAGGTTCCTCAAAAAACTAAAAAGAGACTTGCCTTATAAACCATCAATCCCACTCCTGGGCATATACCCAGACAAAACTATAATTCGAAAAGATACATGCACCCCTATGTTCGTAGCAGCACTACTTACAACAGCCAACACATGGAAACAACCTAAATGTCCATTGATAGATGAATGGATAAAGAAGATGTAGTACATATATACAATGGAATACTACTCTCATAAAAAAGAATGAAATAATGCCATTTGCAGCAACAAGGATGGACCTAGAGATTATCATAATGAGTGAAGTAAGTCAGAAAGAGACAAATTCCATATGATGTGACTTACATGTGGAATTTAAAATACGACACAAATGAACATATCTATGAAACAAACTTACAGACATAGAATAGACTTGTAGTTGCCAAGGCGGAAGGAAGGTGGGGGAGGGATGGATTGGGAATTTGGGATAGCAGATGCAAGCTAGTATATATACAATGGATAAACAACAAGGTCCTACTGTATAGTACAGGGAACTATATTCAGTATCCTGTGACAAACCACAATGGAAAAGAATCTGAAAAAGAATACATATATGTATAACTGAGTCACTGCTGTACAGCAGAAATTAATACAACATTGTAAATCAACTATACTTTAATACAATTAAAAAAAATTAAACAGCATTTTCAAAGCACTAGTCAGGGGTGCAATTCAAAATATTTAATAATTCATATATACTGGCATCAACCAGCCAGAACAAATGCTGGTTCTGACAAAATGGAGGCCAGTGGTAGAGAAATGCCCTCCGTCCAAATGCATTCTGGCTGAATACTTTGTGCTGTAGCCCAGAGTAGGTCTTGACAAGGGTTAGTTTGGGGTTCTTTCTTTCCTTCCAGATAAAGTAAAAATTCCTTCAAACTAATATCTGGTTTTTGAATAAAGTTATTTTGCTTTCAAATATTTGGAGAAAGCAACCCAAGACGTGTGATCTGTGCTGAAACACTTCCTTTAATTTTCACCAACTACAGTCATTGGAACTCTTCAACCATTCGTACAATTGTTTCCTTTGTATGCAACTCTGCTTTCTAAAGCTATCAGCCGCAGAAGCTTGTTGTGAGAAGAATTATGTCCCATATTTATTCCTAAAAGTTGGCAGTGAATATACGAACCATGTGGGTAGCGGGGTTGGGATTTGGGGTCTAGTCACAGAAATAAAGCAAATGAAAAACCAAAAACCCAAAACTTGATATTCTGGGAGCAGGTTTCAGATTTTTGAGTTCCATAAAACTGTTTCAAAATTGTACCTAATTTGCTAAAGTCAAAAGTATGAATTATTGCAGAAATAGAACAATAACTACATTTATAAAAATGCCCATTAATTACTATAGATTATTTTAGGTGGTTATGGTTAAGCATCTGTCGTGCAACAGGAGCAACTCAGAAATATGTTAACATCTGTTCTTCAAATTTGGAAGATAAATACTTTATACTATAGAAATAATCCATTGGAGCTCTTCAAATCTCACCAGTTCCAATAAGAACTCTGCATTTTGCTGCCATCTTTCTCTTTGAATACGTAGGAAATGTGGAGTCAGGAATGAGAATATTGGGTAATGTCATTATTGCAATCAGGGATGGAAATTTCTGTAAGTTCATTTCAAAGATTGACATTTAAATGCCCATGGCATAATATGGCTTGTATTATACGCTACCCATTACTTGGTCTCTGATAAGTGTTTAATGTTCACTGTGGGGGCAAATATGGACAGAATAAATGTTTCTTAAACACCATAGGTAATGTGACATCTTTGGAAAGAAAATGTATTTTGGTATCTGATGAATATGAGTTAGAGATCCGACTCCATGAGTTACTGGCTATGTGACCTTAGGTTAGAGCCTCAGATTCCTTACCTGTGAAAATAGGGAAAATAACACATTTATAATTTTGCTATAGAATTTAGAAGGAATGTGTTTATAGTCACCGACACAGAATAGAATCATAAGTAATAATAACTAATATCATAAGTAATAATGTATAAATAATTATATTTATTGCTCTTATAAATAATACAAAAGTCCGGGAATCATGAAAGTGTGGGAAATACATAAAAAAAACAAATCTTCCATTGTGGTATCTTCAACATATATGTCAATGAGGAAATTCACCAGTTGTGACTTAACAGATAAAATTAGGAGACTACCTCCTAATAACCATTTTTGGAATGAAAGCTTCAATTTCCTCCTGAAGCTTCTGTCAAGTAAAGTTGACTTCCACAATCAGCCAGTTTTAAACTATAGATAGTGTTGCTTTGATCTTGGTAGGAGACATCCTCTATGAGTTCCTGGACAATAGGCAGGTAAATACCTAAGCAGCAGCCGACCCAGGAATCCAAATATTTCACATTTCATCCATCTTCTCATGAAGCTTCACTGGATCAAACACTGTAGGCAAGCTCTTTTTTTTTTTTTTTTTTTTTTTTTAAAAAACCGTGATCCAGTCAAATTATCTCAAGGCAAAATAATGCTTTAGTTTGTCAATATAAAGTCTAAGGCTAGAAGTGAGGTGGAATAGAAAGATAATTACATTCTCTTCAGAAGGGCTTTAGTTTTGTCCTTTTTTTCCTCTCTCATGATTGGGTAAAAACTACTGAAGAATGGTCTCCAAGGTTTCCCTCTGTCCTTGCCCTTCAGTTTCCAGGACCCTAGAGCATTCCCTGCATTGACTGTGCTTTGCTCTCTTGGATTTCCTGGCTGTCCTTATACCCACACTCCAGGTGGGGTCAGCTGTTTCTCAGCCTTGTCTTCTCCCCAGCAGAGTCAGAGCTTAAGTTGGGAACTTTGTGAGAGAATGAAAAGTGGTAGCTGATGGAGCTCTGATTTACCTTAGAATATGGTACCTTTGAGAGGTGGGCAATGAGGAGGATTGGAGTAATTGTATAGAGGAGTTACATGACCATAGCAGGTTTACACACAGGTGTGGGTGCAGGTGCAGGTTTGCACACACACACACACACACACACACACACACACACACACACACAACCACACAGAACCTCAGATGACTTCATTTTCTGTTAAGTTATATAATTACTTATTGTGGTCAGATCAAACTGTTGATATCATACTTTCTTTGGCTACTAACATCAGTAAAATACTACTAACAATAGTTAACTTGCTCTCCACGTGCCTGGACATGTGCTAGGCATTTTACAATCATTAATATGATTACTCCTCTTACTCTCTAAGGGAGGGTCTATTATCAACATCTCACAGAAAGGAGAAGCTTGAGGCATTTAAGTGACCTATGCAGTCTCAGTGGTGGTGAACAGTGGAACCCAGATTTCAGTCTAGAGAGCATGACCCCATAGCCTAAACTCTAAGCCTTTCCATTGCATTCCTCTTTAGCTGTGTCCCAACTAGGACCTATTGAAAGGAATGGGGCATGGTGCCCGATGAAATGCTGAGATGCACGTACCATGCTGATGGCAGGTCTGAGCTGTATGTGAGTGCCTGCCCTCAGGAAGATTTCCTCTGCACAAAAATTGGGACACAGGAAGATAATCTGGCTTTGCTAGATGTTCTTGCTTTTCTTCGCTCTACCTCCATTCATTCTAGTTTATTCTGAACATGGTCACTTATTGATCATGTTACACCTTTTTAAAATCCCCTTTGAAAAAAAGGCAGCAAGGGTTTATTAACACTTCCATTATTAAATTCTTCTGTAAGATACCTTTGTGTGTTACTGGAAATTGAGTGAGATCTCATTTTTTCTTCCAGAAAACAAGGATATGACAGTAAGGGTTATATATTAAGATTTTGTATCTTAATACTGTTTATTTTCACTTGTTAAAAATTGAATCAGTGAAGAGTATATCAGTAATATGAACTTTTGGTCCTGTTGAGTATTCCTTTTCATTTGAAATCTGTGACATTCATGTAAAATGTCTTTGGATCCTTACTTTATCAGCTCCTCCCTACCCTCTCACCTCTGGCCATGACTGAATGGAAGCTAACACTTTAAATTCTGACTAAGGGGAAAAAAAGGGACATGGTACTTGCAAGGTTATGCTTACTTACTAGTAATGAACTCCTAAAATCCTGTAGATCTAATTTTTATTAGTCTCATAAAATGTATTTCTCTTTAAATGTTGTTTAAATTGCATTTTGCTTTGCTTTTCAAGATGTTTAAGGTTTTTTTCCCCCCTCTGTTGTTAAAGCTGTATTTTCCTTTTAGGTGCTTCTTCTCATTGATAAAACTTTTTAAAAGTACAGCTAAACATTTTGCTTTAGTCTTCCAAGCGACCACCTTCTTTTTTTAAAAGTTGATTGTCTGGAGCTTCTATAGGGTATATATTGTAATTGAGGGCTTGTCAACTCAAAGTCAAGGAAGCTGATGGCATGTCATCCCATGTACACTGACTGTAGAAATAACATCTTGCTGTAGTATAGTTACCAATTCTGCAAAGCTAAGGATGATACTGAATATTTCATTCATATATTATATATATTATATATTTATGTTATATATTTAATATATATCAGTATATTATATATCCATATGATCAGAAAAGTAGACCACCAATATGTTAAATTTCCTTGATTATTCAAGATGATTAGTTGAACTAATAGTATCACTCAGATTCAATTTCTTAAGTATTGGTTGGTGTAAATCTGTAATCTACAATGCACTATTAACTGAACACGGGTAGCTTTTGTGATTGTTTCAAATGTGCACATGTTATTTCCCTCAAGATAACATTACAGATATTGAATTTGTGTAAAGTGGCATGGAAATACTACATTATTTTTCATGAAGTTTTAAGCTTTTATGGTAAAATTTATGTGTAGTGTATATATTTTCTGAAGTAACCATAGGTAAATTTCTCATGTTCTTGATGCCTGATGTAGCAGCATTTGAGAGAGGGTCTTTTACACATTCTTAATATACTAAAGGCAACATGTTTTTGGATCCAATTTGCATAGAGAAAGGTACATTAAATTGCCTTATATTATCAATTAAGTGTATACTACAAGCATATTTATTAAAAATAAAAATAAACTTTTTAAAGCAAACACTGAACTCCTTTTCTTCTTCAACTCTTTCCCTCTCTCCCAAACCTACATCAGTTTAGCATCAAAGTTCAATACTGCCATTTAGGTAATCAGGCTCCATCTACCCTTCAAGTCCCTTTCCCCACTACACTTGTCTATAAATCCTGTTCTCCAACCATACTGGCTTCTTTACTTTTCTCTGGTATGCTCATTGCCTTTCCTTCCCTTTGTGTATCTGTTGATGTTTTGACCTTTTCTCTCATCCAGATGGATCCTTTCCATTCTTCAGGATTCTATTCAAATCCCATCCTCTCCCCTGAAAACTTTTTTTCCCCCAGAAGTCAAACTCATAGTAACATATGGTGGTTACAAGAGGCTGGGGGCTGAGGGAAAAGAGGAAATGTGGATCAAAGGGTACAAAATTTTAGTTGTAAGATGAATAAGTTCTGGAAACCTAATGTATAGTATGGTGACTACAGTGAATAATATGTATTATATACTTGAAATTTGCTAAGAGAGTAGATCCCAAGAGTTCTCACCACACACACACACACACACACACACACACACACACTGGTAACTATGGGAGGTGATGGTATGTTAATTAGTTTGATTTTGGTAATCATTCACAATGTATACATATATCAAAACATCATGTTGTATACCTTATATACAATTTTTGTCAAAAATAAATAAAAAATTTTAAAACTACTTTTTCCTTTCTATTTAATGTAGACAAGATCAAATATATTCCCAGTGCAGCTGAGACTTCTTTATATCATTCACCAGGCAATTAAATACATATAGTCTCATAGAAGGTAGCAAGGAGTAAGCCAAAAAGTCAAAGAGCAGAAAATCATGCCATCCTTGCCCCTCTCTAATCCCTGGTGCTGTCAATAACCAACCTCTCTCCTACTCTTTGCTGAACCAGGTTGCTGCACAGACTTTTCAAGACAGGGTTCCACTAATAATCAGAGTGGGTAAAGATGACGCAGAACTGAGCTGGAAACATCAGTTCTGTTTCTGGCTGCATCCCTTCGTAGCTGTATGAACTGAAGGTACTATCTGAAATAATGTAACATGTATGAAAATATTTTTTGAACTTAGATATTATAAATATGTCATATGATACTACCTCAAACTCTTATTTCACTCTACTGATATAAAGCCAGTGGTATGCTGGTTAAACCACCAGCCTGCCAGGAAAAAAAAATTCTGATTCGTAGCATCCTTAGTGCAAATACTCCCACTTGGCAGACTGCAAACTACTGATGGAACATCACTAAACACAGCCTTGGGAAAGATGTGCAGTAAAACACCATTGTCCAGTATTTCACCATTCAGATGCAATAGATGCCAATAACCTCAAGAGCATAGATTGTAGTATAAGGTAGTAAAATAATTAGGAATGATGAATTTTGAGTATTTATTACTTTTTGGCTTAAATCTAAATTTGATTTAATATTTAGTTTTTAATAATGGCTATCTTTAACAACTGGCCCACAAAATTCCATGGTCTAACAGTTGGCTTTCCCCAGCAGGCACCAGTCAGCCCCAGCACACCACTGGTAGCGTCCATATTTTCTCCTCCAAATAAATTAGTGCAAGAGCTGTGTTTACAGAGAAGCACACTCCAGTGTTTGCACATAGTAAAACTTAATTACTGTTTTTAAAAATGAACTGTGGTGTACTTAGAGAACACCGATTGTTTGGAGATATTTAAAATATATATTTTTTCAAAACCCGTTTACACACCACTGTGTAAATGGGTGTACAGTGGTAAACTCTGCCCACCATTTGCCAGAGACTCTGTTAAATTAAGATAGAACGAAAAAAATCATATGGGTTAATACGAGGCATCAACTCTTCTGCAGCAAGTGATCAAAAAATATCTGATCAGTTCTGTGTGAGCTCGTTTTGAGGTCCTCCTCTCATGCTTGTAACCAATCAGAGGAATGGCCGAGAAGCTCTCATCTGCCTTCACTTGTTCACCTTGCTCCAATTCTCAAAAGGCGAAGTATTTTTACTTTTACACTTCCACTCTGTTAAACTGCCTCCTTGTGTTCATTTTTGCATTCCCTTACCCACGCCTTTGCTGGGCACTGGGCACCTTAACACAAGCAACCCTCCAAGAGGCAAACTTCAGAGGCGCTGCTAGGCCTGGGGTGCAAAGGGCCCAGCTGCTAAAACTGCGCATGGCTAGGAGGTCATGTACTTAGATGCTCATGTAACTTCTACAACCTCCCTGGGAGGCAGACACTGCTCTTATCCCCATTTTATGAGTGAGGAAACTGAGGTTCTGAGACATTCGTTATCTTACCCAGAGTCATCTCATGAGTAAGGATTAGAGCAGGTCAAGTTCTTATTTTTTTTTTTTTCCATCACACCACTTTCTCACTTATTCCTTCACATAATGTGATGGAGCAGGACCCTCTGAGGCCTCTCCAGGACAGACCCCTCTTCCATACCCTCTACTGTAGCTCCTCTCTGAAGTATCCAGATAATAGTATCTCATGCATATTTCCCGAGTTTTTCAGATGCTAAAAACCACGACCAAATGGAAGAAATTAACTACTTGACCATGAGCGCATAGCCACCCTCTCCCCCTCCACTGGTGTCTAAGGATCGATAATGTCAACTGCCCTGTTCTTTTAACATCAACCTATTAGAGAACTGTGCATGAGCCAATCACATACCCTGGGATGCCCCCTCCCTCACTTGGCCGTTGGGTGGGATAGGGAGGATGGGAGGGAGACGCGAGAGGGAGGAGATGTGGGGTTATATGTATATGTATAGCTGATTCACTTTGTTACACAGCAGAAACTAACACACTGTTGTAAAGCAATTATACTCCAATAAAGATGTTAAAAAAAAGGGCTTTGCTGAAACCCTTTGGAAAGTTCTGGGTTTTGGGGGGCATGAGCTATCTGTTCTCCTTGCATGGGCCTGCAATGAACCTTTCTCTGCTCGGTTTTGTTTGGCCTCACTGTGCGTCTGGCACACGAACTTGCGTTCAGTAACAATAACACATACATGTCTTGGTTCAATTTCTTAAGTATGACAGGCCGGCAGATCTTTTTAAAACAAGGGAGAAGAGGTAGATAGTATATTATATTTAAAACTGCTTTTAAAGATAAAAGCGGCCTTAACAGGTTTTATTTGACTGTCTCCTCATTTAAACATAACAGAAAGCTGAAGAGTGATGTCTTGAAATTTGAAGGCAAGTAACCACAGGATTTGAAATTCTCATCCAGAAGTGGGTTACGACCTGCAGTTGGGCATGGTAGCTTTAAGCCAAATGGAAAGTCAACCCTTCTTCTTCATCTTCTTCTTCACTTTTTATTTTATGTAAACATTTACATTACTGAAGTAAACCATAATTATTATTTAATTCTTGATGCAGGAATCATACTACCACACATGGAGCACACAGTATAAGACTAATATTTTCTCTGGGATTTCAGGCTCAAGTTTAAAACTATGATTACAGGCCCATTATCACAGATAGGCAGGGCAGAGGCTGCTAAGAGTTTTGACTCTAGAGAACCAGATTCATTTTTTAAGAGCCTGCTAAAAAGGAAACATCTGATGTTTAAGAGCAAAAGAGAGGGGAAAGAAAGGAAAATCTGTCTAGCAGTCCATCATTTGGAAATACATGCCTATGGAACCATATCCACCATGATACAAACTCTTGAAATAAAACACAGGGGGAAATTCAATAAAGAAAGCGATAAAGCCCATATCACACCATGCAGGCCCAGATTAGCATTCTGATAACATGAAGAGAATTTTCAACTCAATCGTTATATTCCCAAATAATCACTGAGAGAATGAAAATAATGTGACAAGGAAATTTTTCAGAAAAAATAAGAGAACAGACATTACAGCTAACATACCAGTTGTATTAGGGGAAACACTGAGTGAAACCACACACCCTGGCCAGACACCACAGCAACCATTTGCATGAGTTATTTTATGACAGGAGGTCCTGGTAAGGAACACAAAACTAACAAGCCACCACCAACCAGAAGAATTCAGGAAAGGTCAGAAGGAGATGCCAGTCTATATATGTCCTACCAATCTTCCAGAATCCTTCTCGCTGGAATCCACCTTGGCTGAGTGATGCGTGCGCCACCAGGAAGGACTCTGAGTCAGAATGATTGACCAGAGACAATCCAGAAACTAATCCCATCACCATAAAACCCACGACTGCAAGCCACGTGGCAGAGCAGTTCTCCTGGGTTCTCTTACCCACCTGCTCTCCACCCGGGCGCCCCTTCCCAATAAAGCCTCTTGCTTTGTCATCACGTGTGTCTCGGACAATTCATTTCCCAGTGTTAGACAAGAGCCCACTCTCGGGCCCTGGAAGGGGTCCCCCCTTCCTACAACAGTTGTGATATGATTCTCTGACCAAAGTTTTTTATGAGAAGGATCCTAGAAACTCACACTAGTGAGAAGGTTCACCCTTCACTGGATTTTTATGCAAAGTGGTTAGTTACATGGTAGGTCAGGTCCAGGTGTCAAGAGAAATGCAGGGTGACCGAGACAGTGACGATGAGCAGAGAAGGGTCCCAAAACACGCATGCCAAGAGCCAGCTAAAAGCCTTCTGCTTTCCAGGCCAGACATTCTGCTCTACGCCACAAAGAACCCATACGAGCCACAACCAGAGAGGGCATCAAGCCTGCCTTAAAGGGAGGAACTCTGACTAATTTTTGTTTACTCTGTCTTCTAAAGAGAATGAGGCTTTGTGTTATGGGCCCAAGAAGAGGAAAAGTAGAGATGATTAGAAACACAGAAGTGGTTTTAAGTTTCTAATAGAATTCAACGACAGAAAAAAAATCAAGGATCTTAAGAAATGTGTGCTATTAAAAATAAAGTCAATTCCCATTCTTGATACATTCCTCTCTTCCATGGGGCACAAATGGTCCACTCATTTTTTTTTTTTTAGAACAAATAGAGCTTCTGTGAATTTTGTAGACATTTCTATGCATTGAAAAGGATGGACCCAATAATGTTCTGTGATTTTTCTTTCTAAATAAGTGTAGGGTTGTTTAGACAAGCCTGAATAATAATAATAATAATAATAATAATAATAATAATAATAGAATATAGTGTGTACAGAGTGTTCTAGCATTTAATTCTCACCACCACCCTCCAAGACAGTAGAGAATGTATTGCTATTATAATTTACAACAAGGAAACTGAGGCTTACAATGATCAATTTTCCTTGCTCAAAATACAGTCACAGTAATAAATGGTGACAATGATTACGGTCCCAGACCTTTGTCTACAGGTCCAACTCCTCTCTGTGACACCACATTGCCTTTCTTAGCCCAGTGACCAAACTTGGTGAAATGATGTATGAGGGTTCATTCTTGGCCTCCAGGCACTTTGGTACTGTGGGCGGAATTGGATTAAGTGGATTGTCTTTTTTTTTCATCATTATTAAGAAATGGAATGATATAATGGAACGGGCTGGAGGGTTATTATAAAAGTCTTTTGTTTTTACAAGGTCTAAATCACAAGTGGTTCATCTGGGAGATTACATAATTATCTCCTTCCTAATGATAACTAATTTATACATTGGAGATTATAATGTACATAATCCTAATACGCAGTAAATTTAACCTGGAGAAAACTTACATGCTAAGGATTGGGAATCATTTGAAAGTCCAAGAGAAAGATGGTTCAATGAGGGTAAAAAATGCTTACATAGTCACTACTAAAGGTGTATATCTGAATAAATTTTATGCCGTGAAAATGCCAAATATACGTTAATGAAAAAAACTGTACATATGGTATGATCCCAGTTTTGATTTTAAAAATACTGTATAGCTCCCCTTATATGTGTGTGTATGCCTTGTGTGTGTGTGTGTACATGTAGTTGGAAGGAAATATTATTAAATCTACAATATATGAATAGCATGGATTTTTCCTCTATGATGGGACATGGTTGATTTATGGATAATATTAGTAACTACTTTAGTATTATGGTTATGCTATGGAGTGAGAGGCTGGATTTGATTTCCAAATCCATCACTTGTTGTATACCCTCAGGGATCCTTTACTTTTGTTGTTTCACATGTAAAATGGGAATAATATTAGTATCTATCTTCTGCATTACTGCCAAAGTTAAAAGGGGTAATATAAATATACAACAAACAGCATAGTTTCTGCACACAGTAATCCCTCAAACATGGCAGCTGCTAATTTGTAAGTTCTTCTTTTATAGTTTTCTGAATTGTTCAAATTTTCTAAAAGAACTTGTCTATGTTTCCTAACCAGAAAGTAAAAACAAATATACAAAAGTTTTATAAAAAGTATTGAAATTAATTTAACTAAACTTGTAACCAACGACATGATGGAGGCAGGGTGATAAGGTTAACTATTGCTACTTCACCACATTTTAGTCTACTTTAATTCTAATAATTCGGCAAGATATCTATAAATGAGGCATAGATCCTGGTAGTAAGGGTAAAGAAATGGAACTCCAATCGGATTTTGCTCTTCCAAAATCCATGTGTGTTTCCAAAGTCCCTAGTGTTCTTACCCTCCTCCAAGGGGTCCCTACTTCCAAGCTAGTGGAGAGAGAAAAATGAATACCAAAAACAATTCACAAAAGAGTAAAGAGTGCAAAGAGGCATAATGGGAATTCAGAAAGAAGGTCAGAGTGTCCTGGGGTAGTCAGAACAGGGAGGAGGTGGAAACTGTTTTAGGCCCTGGGGGATCAATATTAATAATATATGTTAAAGGGATATGCCTATGAAGGCATTTGACTAAAAAGGCAATAAAGTGGCAGCATTTCCTGCCCTTCAAGTCTCCAAGGGTTATTTTTTTTTTAATGAGTGGAAAAAAATTTGTTAAATGTTGCTACAGTTTTACCACTACATTTTCTTTCTTGCGTTGCCACACTTCCAGTGACTTTTATTATGGCGCTAAACTGTTTCCCAGGCATTATCACCATTTCTACCCAGTGACAGAATTTCCAGGAGGTGGGGAGTTGAGTAAATATACAAATGGAGAAATAAGGAACATCTGAAAATGCAGCTCTAGGACCTCCCAGCCCCACAAATATGCACAGCATCTCTCAGTATACAAAGGCTAGTGCAGAAATCCCAACAGGATTCTCTTCCCAAAGTAAATAATTTCCAGTCCCATCACTGCATAAAATCCCCTATTGGAGGGCATGGTTCAGAGTTACTGTCATCACACTCATAGCTCTTTACAACTGAGACACTGTTTTAATTATAAAAGGGAATGTGATTTAGGACAACCAAGGGAAATGTGCATGCCGTCGAATACTAAGTGTAGGTCTTCGTAGGCATCCATTGATTTTTGAGATCTTGATTCCTTGCTCATGGATCCAAAGAGGGTGTGAACGTGGTGGAGACATAGTGGAAGCAAAAGTAATTTGGACTAATCTCTAGAGGACCTCTAAGCTCCCTCTGATGCTAAGATTTTGTAGTAGTAATTACCATTTTCCAAGTATCTCTTATGCGTTGGATTTCTATTTATTCGTTCAACAGTAATTATTAGGTACCTATTCTTTACCAGGCATGGAGGATGTAATGGTGAAAAAAACCCCAGCCACTTCCTGCCCTTAGTAAGTGGCTCATAGTCTAGTAGGGAGACAGTCAATCAAACTAAATTAAACCTGTGAAAAGCGCCATGAGGGAGGAGAACTATAAGGTAGTTGAAGAAGACATAGGAGGAATTTGGCGCACTCAGCAAGATCAAGGAAGGCGTCCACAAGAAGGGGAGGACTGAGCTAAGATATGATGAAGGAGCTGTCATTAAAGAGATGATGCACTGTGAGGGACACGGCAAGAATGAGGACCTCGGGCTTCCAAGAAGGCCCCTTCGTCTGCAGCAGAAGGAACAAAGATGAGGACAGAAGCAGAAGAGCCGCAGAGGAAGGCAGAGCCGGACCATGTAGAATCTTTTACAATAATCTGTGATCAAAATTCTCACCCAGCTCTGTGAATTAGACAATATCCTTATTTTTCAGAATTGAAAATTGAAGCTCAGACCATGTGAGGAAATGGGCTTAAGGTCACACAGCTCAAAGTTGCCCAGTGGTGGGACTGGAACAAGGTCTATCCACTTCCAAAGCTTGGATTCTCAAATGATTCTGCCAATGATTCATAATCTTTTGTGGACACATTGTCCAGTAGATGTTCTCTCTAGATGACCCCTGAAGGACAACTTTATTCTCTGGTTCTAGGTTCTAACTTACTGCCCCACTGCAAACCAGTGCCTGGTCCATCACAGGGAAGAACTCTGCTGTGCTCTCCCAGGTAAGAAGCATGGTTCCTTCACCCATCAAATCTGAATCCTTGTTGTAGATAATGTCTTCTTTTCAGTTTTCTAGTCAAAGCCATTGGTATTCAATGCTCCCTTGGTTGACTATGATGGCATTTTTTTTCAGGAAATAAAATGACCAGTTACATTGTTTCGTTCACATAAGACTTCTTTTTCTTGTTTATTAAGCAGGAATAGCAACGTTGGTTGTTTGTTATGTACCATTTTGCTAGAGCATCTTACACATGTTATCTCAAGGCAACCTCAGTGAGCTACCCAATGGGGTAGAGATGTATCATTATTCTCTTTTAACCAAAGAGGAAATTGAGTCTCCCTGAGCTTAAGTGGCTTACCTTAGGTTACATGTTTATAAATGACAGAGGTGAGATTTGAATCCAGGAGAACTGCCTGACTCCAAAACCACATTTTTAACTGAATGTTTCAAAAATTCAACTTCTAAAATAGAATTAGTGTTAGAAGAGAATTAGTGAAATAAGAAAATCCCGAAAAATATTGCATGCCAATATGTACCGTAATTCACCAATAATTATGTTAAAGAAGGAAGAACCTATCATAAAAAGATTCTCTGAGGCTTTTGACACCAATTATGGATGCTTTAGAAAATAAGTGTGATTTCCTAAATTAAGATATCAAGTTTAAGATGCAGGATGGTTCTTTTAAAAGAAATGACCCTATTCCCAAAGATGAAGGATATATACATATATTCCGAGGCTGTGTGGGTGGGTGGAGGGGGGAGGGGGAACGGCAGGTTGGGAGAGAGAGTGAAATAATTATTCTATCTCTCAAAAATTACATGTTTGTTTTCAAAATTTATGTGGTAAACTGGGCTGGAGGTCAGGGACAGCATTGTTAAGACCCATCCATAGAATGGGATGTTGATGCCTCTGCAGTGCTGTATTTCTTCCTTTCTAAAAATGAAGGGTTTTTTCCTTCACGGTGCATTTACGTCAAAATTCTAAAACTTCTCGCGTGCGCCTATCATATCAACCTTGTGAAGTCTCACTTGTTGAAATGAGTGGGATTTGAAAACTTCTGAGTATGCTATTACATTTTCCATTTATGTTCAGGGAATATGGCTGCATGAAAATGAGGCCAAGAGTTGCAGAGGGGTTGGGGGAGACTTAAGGGAGAGACAGCTCTAAATGAGTGAAACCCAATAGATTGATTATTTCAGGTGGTGGAAGACAGTAGTCTCCATGAAGGATGAGGCACAGAGTTTGGGAGGAAAACGCAGCTTATTTTTTCCATGTTTTACTTTTATTGCTCTAATTAAGCTACTTGTAATATCAAACGCTAGAGTTTAAATAAAAGAAGCCAACATTTTTGCTCCCAAATGATATACAAGTTAAAAGTGTTCTATTTATTCTCACTGAAATAACAATAAAGATAGTCTTGGTTTTTTTCTTTTTTAAAATTCAGCAAGTGACAAAGAAATATCATGAAAAATATTTAGCTTCTATTAAGATTTCTCAACTTCCAGAAAATAAATATAATATTTGTGCTAGATTTGGGAAAATGCAAACCTAAACCTAGCCCTAATTATATTTAACCTTAACCCAAACTCTACATAATAGAGGGTGCTGGGCAAGAGAATAAAGATGTTTTTTAGTGGAGGCAGGAACTCTTTATTGATAGCAGAAAATTCACATGACTGTCAACTTCTATTTCTATAATTCTTAGTGTTTTTCTTTATATCACTACAAGTGAACATCTTTCAGCTTTCCCCAGAAGCTTCTATGTTTTGCAAAAAAATTAATTTGATGAAGATGCTTCTTAAATAAACAGCAAATTTCTTTTTCATTGATGGAGATCAAATGATTTCCTCCAGTAGCCAGTAGAGGGAGCTGTTGGCATTTGATTTGGCCTTATAACTCGACCTGGAAGTTCCCTTAATTAATTCAATGTTTGAAATCAAACCAGCCTTTAAATGTAATGATATTAATATGCAAGGATAGACGTGTAAACGTGGAGGTTTTCCATTCCCATTCAACTTTCTACACAACCACAGATTTCTGGTTCTTCTGTGGGCCTCTTTTAGAGAGCTTATGTTATAGAAATGTTGGCAGCTATAAATTAAAGCTACTCAGACTCGAGTTCATGCACCTAGGCAATGATTCAACATTTCTAAGACTGATTGCAAGTCAAGAAAGAAAGCAGCTTCTTCTTCTTATGAAAGAAAGAAAGAAGGAAAGGAAGAAAGAAAGAGAAAGCAAAAAGCTATTTAACAGAATAATACTTGAAGTTCTCAAAGAAAAATTATATATGCTAGATTTACAAAAAATTTGAGTATCTCTAATCCAAGGGAAAGAACTCTCTGCAGTTAATATTGTGGGCATATCTGACGTGGCCCTTGTGATGAAATATAGTATATTGATTTTTCTTATATTCCCTCCACTCTAAATATATTTCTATAGCTGTGGGTTAGAAATACTCATTCTGATTCAGCTGAATTCATTTCTCCTAAAATGAACATAAAAATAAACTAGTAAACATTTAAAACAATGAGATGAAAGACATGAAATCTCACCAAACTTGAAATGCTAAATTATCTGAAGAGATAAAGAAGAAAGTAGAGTTCTTTTTGATCTGCATTAACAAGTAATTTTTAAATACACCATCCAAACATTGCCAATAGATTTCGGATTTCTCCATCAAGGTGCTCTAAAAGCATAATGGAGATAAAGGGTTAACAGTATTCCTGAGTACATAAAGAAGTGCCGTTTTCTTGGGACACTATGACACATTGCAATTTGCAAACTAAATGCTAAACCGGAGTCATTGCTCATGTTCAAAAAACATGAAAGGGAGTTTCTTAGGAAGAAAAAAAAAAGATTTTTTTTTTTTTAAATCTGAATGTGAACAATGTTCTACGCTATTTCCAAGTGGTGTGTAGTTCTTCAAATCACTTCTGCGCTTCCATGTGTCTGGCTTGGTCTCTGTTTTGTGTTGCTTTCTGGGCTTTCCAATCAACATTAATTTTGCTGCTCTTTCCGAGAGAATTTGTTAGAGGGAAAAATGAACCACGCATGCAGGTAGAGTTGGAAGGCAAGGGACAAAAGTGCCCATATTGTCCTTCTTGAGCGGTTTAGACAGCTGGAACAAAAAAGACCAGTACTATTAAACATGTAACTTTAGGTGAAATTTTGTTCCATGTGAAACATTAATTTTAATAGAGACTTTATATATAAGCTCTGGTTTGAATAATAATGTAAAATTAAATTTAAATTGTAAATAACGTCCAGATACTAGTTGT
This sequence comes from Balaenoptera musculus, assembly GCF_009873245.2. Classification (NCBI taxonomy): domain Eukaryota; kingdom Metazoa; phylum Chordata; class Mammalia; order Artiodactyla; family Balaenopteridae; genus Balaenoptera; species Balaenoptera musculus. Next base: position 53,178,738 of record NC_045790.1, on the reverse strand, counting down.
TTCCTGGCTCAAATTCTTCAGCACATATGGTGCTAGCATAAGCTTGTGCCTGTCTGCCTACTCTGGGTAATTTTGCATGCAAATAGTTTTAGTGCCTATGTTGAGGTGCTAAAACGTGTTTAGTACACTTGAAAATATTTGCATTGCAAAAGGAGAGCAAATCTCCTGAGGAAAATCAGATTGATATTTTGTATTAAGAGACCACTCCGGGCATTGCGTGGCATTCTTCTATGGAGAATTCTGTTTACAGTGCAACTAGCATTTTTAATTGACTTTTAGAAAAGAAGCTCCAGCTACAGCTTTGCCAGGTTTATAAACCGTCAGACCATCTTCTGGCAACATTCAGCGCATTTATCAGGAGGAGAGAGAAAGCAAACGAAAGAATCGACTTGCCTTGGCTGGACGGTAGCTTTTCATGCCTCAGTTTGGTGGACTGTTAGGATAAATGTGTTAATTATAATGAAAAGTTGCAGTTGGAGTGTGCCTAACTAATTAGCTAACTCACTAACCAGCTAACTCAGGAAAGGCTTTAGCACAGGGAAGCAGCAGTGAGGCTGGGTGTGAGGCCGCACACACGCTCCCATTTGCCTCACTCCCATCTGCTGCATTTACAGGAATCAGTTCGTTAAGAGTCTGAATTGAATCCAAATAAAATGCATTTCTGATGCAAGCCCGATGACTGGTGCCATTCTACGCCGCATTATGTCAAATTAGAGCTTGGTGGGGAATGAGGGTACAGAGATCTTACGTAAATATTGCACGCATAGAACACTGAGTGAATAGAAGTCTAGAGAAATTCAACATCCCATTTCTAGAAACGGGTCCACCCTTCTCCTGTCCTGAACCCCCTTATAAAGTAACAAATAGAATTCAAGAGCCGTGCTAGTAAGAGGTTTGTGAAACTCTTCTTGTAACTACCTTTTCAACATTTATGGAGAATTTTATTTTATTACATTGACCAATTCAGGTGTAGCATGTCCTTACAAAATGAAAGTAAGTCAGTGTCCGAAAGATAAACAGATGACCCGAGGTCTACGAGAGGAATTCAAATTGTGGGACTTTTCTGTTTGCACCTCCCTCTTCTGTGAAGAAATGATGCCAGATGGAATTTTAATAACACCCATTGTAGTGGAGTTTTTCGATCGCTTGCAGCCCAAGCTCCACATAAGGGATTGCCTAGTATAGATGCTTATATTGGCTGAAACTCTGGCATTCCATTCAGATTTTCTCCCCGTATTTTACCCTTCCACACCTAATATTTTTTTTCATCTCCCTAACACTTCCTATTGTGTGCAAGGTGCAGTATTTTGTGTCAACGAATAGCCACAGACAGGTAGCAAGCAAGAGCCAAAAGCAATTCATTGTGAACACACACCAGTAGGGAGGCGTTGACTGACTGTGTTGGTGAAACTCCTGGTGGCCATTTCTTTCCTTTAAAATAATCTTAAAAAAAAAAAAAAAAAAGCTTCTGCTGTCTGTGGGATCCTGGCACATCAATCAATCCATTAAGTAAGTAAATAAGGCAATAACTAAACAATAAATCATTTTGAATTTCACGCATGCACAAACCTTTTGATACATAAATTACAAGAAGGGTTTAGATTCTGAGGCTGTACAGCCTACTATCCAATAATTTTCCGTGCAAGATAAAGAGCGATTCTAAACTGTGGTGCATTGCTCATTCTGGTCCCCAAATCATGGGGGCTTCTTTGCAGCCCCTTGGTGGTGGTGTGTGTATGATGCATGGCATGGGAGTGTGTGTGTGTGCGTGTGTGTGTTTGTGTGTGTGGGGGGCATGCTGTTAGGGGGAAGCCTACCACACATTTCTGCCATCACAGACTGTGGGCAAACAGCTGTCTCCACAGCTGAGGCCACTGGAACCGCATGCGCTGCTCCAGTAACTCGAGAGCACGCGGCTGGTCCCTGGATGGCACAGAGCGCTGTGCCTGCAGCAAAGCGCTGGAGCTTTCCTGAGGCTGAGCAGGCGGAGCCTTTGCCACCAGACACAATAAGCATCTGAAATGGGGGCTCATGAATAATTCATCCTTGGTGTCCTACGAAACAAAGAAATGATATGTTTGCTGGTAGATAACTGTGTTGTGGCATTTGTAAATCTTTCTGAATGTGGAGTGGATCATGTTTCTTGTTTTTAGAGAAATATGTTTTTTTTTCTTCTTTCTTTCCTAAAACGAAAAGTTGGTAGTTTGATGTAACAATCTTACGTTGAAGGTCTTCCATGAAATACTGGATTGGGTTAGGCTAATTTGGCTCATGATTTAGGAATTTTTTAAAAATCTCATTCAGTGAAGAGGGATGGTAAAACGGTTTTACAGCAATAAAATACAGCAGGATACCAAGCTCTCAAGGAGAGTATTGTTTTCCTTGGTAGGCAAGCAGCCCACTCTTGGCAATGAGAGTTTCATTACTATAGACTAGAGAGAGTGGTGCCTCTGGCATCACAGGACAGCATCGGGAGGAGTAATTCTTCACTTTTCACTAAAATATTAGCAAAAATGATACTTTGGTGAATTGAGCCCTAAATTGTGTTAGTGATAGTTAAATACCCACTAATTTAACACGAGTTAAATTGGCAATAAAAATGACCCCCAACCAAGTTGAGCCACCATCCTGTTTCTGCACAATAGTTCTGCACCTAATGCCAGGGATCTGTAAAGCCGCTGGGTAGGGTTTATTCATTTGCATAACGAATATTTCCAGTGTTGTCTAAAGTAGCTAGCTGTTCAAACTTATCATAATTAGTATTTATAATTAGTATCTGTGTATTCATTTCATTTATTCTTTAATATCTGTGTACTCATTTCCCCGAGGGAAAAAAAAAAGAAATTGATTTAATAGTTCTTCATTATCTTTGAAACGACAACCTGGCAAAACAAATCATGGCTGATATACTCTGTCATCTCTCCAATAATTATCTCAAATCTGTCTTCTATTATTCACTCATACTTTCACCATTTTTTTTTGCTTTTAAATTTTGTTTTGCAGTATCTCCTTGTCATCCCCCTGGCTTTCAGGTTGCCCAGGAATGATTGTATATCCATAAACCTCACACAATTCGATATGCTTGGCAGGGAAAGTCAGAAGGAAGGCAGGCTGATTTTGCTGAAAGAAACAAGCAAAAACAAAATATGGATCTGCCAATTATATGCTGGCGTGAAAATACAATTCCTTCTTGCTCTCAGGTAGGTAGCAGGAGCTCCAATCAAAAGAAGAGCAGTAAATGCTGTGTGAAGTGCGTTTTTGTTTTTTGTTGTTGTTACTTGTATCTTTAAGCTCCAATAATGTATCAAATAGCAGACTCACCAATATGTACAGGTAATGACTCCTTTTCTTTACCTTGGCTGTGTAGGATTAAGATTGTAAATAGAATGATGGTGGGACATAAATTGTTTCCTGCCTTTTTAAAAGATAAGTAGATTTCCAGTGGAGATAATAACTAAATAAATGGTAGGGATGTCCTGGGGCCAGGGAGATAATCATGAGAAATAGAGGTTATGGCCTTAAGATGAACACAACACAAACCAAACCTCAAAGGCCTGAGGCAGAGGCTAATAGAAATTCCCCTCATTTCCCATTGGCCGCTCACACCCGTGTGTTCCTCCATCACCTCCTGTGTACTTGGCTGTAGTGAGACAGCAGAAGTCTCTCAGGTCTCCTCTTCCTGAGCCTCCACCTTTTTTCGGGCTCCGTCAGCTATTGAAAGAGGCTGATTGCTCTGACTTTTAAGAACATCACACCTGGACTGCCAACATTTTGTTTCCAATGTGTCAAAGAATCCTTTATGGGAATGACAAGCAAATTCATGACCCTTATTTTGTGTATGGTTCATTTATATATCCAAGAACTATAAGGAAATTTAAAGAAAAGGCATTTAATGATGTGTGCTATGATAACACAAATAGTAACCAAAGAGGAGAGACCTCAGAAAGTCAATCAACAACATATAAAATTGCTAGTATATTTAAGGTTACGAGAACCCAGGATCTTTGGATCGGAGAAGCTCGGAAAATGTCAGTTTTCCAAAATTTCAATCCTGTCTCTGCCACATTTATATTATGATAGACACTTAAAGTCCCTAAATACATTTACTCATCTGTAAAATGGGGACAAAAATACATACTTCACAGAGTATGTTAAAATATCAGAACTAGTGATCTAATGTATGGAAAGCATGCTGGTAATTTGTAACTTTCTAAGCATATTAGAGTCACCTGGAGAGCTTTGAAAAGCTACCAATGCCCTGTTCCCACATCCATTCAATTAAATCAGAATCTCTGGGGAACGGGCCTTGGCATCATAGTTTTGAAAAGATCTCCAGGTGATTCCGGAGCACAGCCAAAGGTTTGACCCACTGATGGAAAAGCCTGAGACTGAATGAACACTCAGTAAATATTATCCATTTCTTCTTGTTCATGTCATATGAATATCAGCCCAATCAGGACACAGATTTTTATCACTGGAAGGAATTTGCAAGGGTAGTTAATCCATCTCTGTGCTTTGAAGGTAAAATAGCCGATACCAGGAGGATTAGTGATGTACCCAGGGTCACAGAGTTAATGGTGAGACCCCAGTATTTGTACTAGAATTCTGAAGTTGTCCTCTCTGGCACAGCTTTTAAGAAGGAAAGTGAGGTCTCAGAGAGGCTAAGCTTTATCTTTCCTTAACTTCTTTAGTTTCTCAACAGTATTTTATCACAATTAGGATATAACTAATGTCAGAAGCAAAGGATTAAGCCCTCAGCTATTGTCCTCATTAGCACTGTAATGACCTTGACCTGGTAGCATTCATTCATAGAAACTTTTGAGCAGAAAAACTGAGTTCCAGCAATGCTTGCACAGAGAAGGCATATGCATATATCGTTTGGCTTCTGATACTAGGTGTCATAATGCTTCTCCATCTTACTGAGCAGTTCCTGTGTGACTGAGATGGAAAATCAGAGCAATTTACCACCACACAGTTATGAGACAGCATACAGGTGCATTTAATTTTTAATTACTCTTAAAAATGTTTTTAATAATTAGTAGCAGTAACCACTAATTGGCATGTAAGCCATTCTTGCACCAGCAGGCAAACTGTAGGTTTACCTCTGTACGTCCACCCCCAATCAACTGAAAACTGCTTCAGTGCTTATCTTATAATTACTGCTCTTAATGCTGTTTACATTGTTTGGAAGCTTTTGTAATTAATTGATTTTTTTTTTTTTTTTTTTACCTCCGAACCTGTACACGGAACAGTAAAGATCAGTCCTTTGCTCAGTAACATCTTATTTACATTGAATTGTTTAGACACACATAAGGGGGGAAATAATGGGTTTTGTTTTTACCTGCCAGATGTATTTGCTCTGTTTATATGCTAGTTAGATAGATCCCAGGTAGAAGTTTGAACTGCTCTAGCTACCTTCTTGTCTGTCTGGTTCCCCTCAAGGCTGTCGGACCATGGCACAAGTACATTTTCAGGCAGACTCGCAGACTCTATATACCTTTACCCCTTCCACATTATTGATTTTGCAAAGATTTATGGGTAAAGGGCAATCATTTGAGAATGTCTCTATTAAAGTAAAGGCCAGAATAGTTAAAGTTGCAGTTTGTTCCTTGGCAGTCAAGAATGGATATATATCTGCGCCAATCATTGTGCCTTTGATCTTGAAAGTGGCAGTCGCAGTGAACCGCTAAAAAAAAAAATCATGAAATAAATTGAGATATTGGTATGCTAAGCTAGTTTTAGAAATGAGTGATGAATCTGCCAATGTTTTCATAGTAGTAAATGGCAAATAAAATATTATGATGAGAGAAGCAAAAGATAAAAATCTGACTTTATCATTGTCGACCATTAGGTATGGGTTACGAACTGCTACTGGGTGAAAACATGGGTGGGAATATTCCTTCTTTTCTTTATTCATTCACTTGTTGAATAGTTACTGGGAATACGATGTGCCCAGCAATGTGCCAGGCAATGGGGATGCAAAAAGAACAAAACATCATGGGACAGTGTAGTCTTGGCAGTCAGAAAAAAACTTAGTCTGAAAAGCTTGATTCCATAACTAAGTGAACGGGACACTTTCAGAAAATTATTTGATCTCCCAGAACCTCAATGGTGTCATCTGAAAAGTGAAGATAGCGACAGCTCTTGAAGGCTCATTTTGAAAATTAAAAGAAATCCCATATGTGAAACACTTTGTACTTTTCTGTATGTATGTTAATGCATGTATGCTATAATTTTAATTAGACCAAAGAACTCCCAGTCCAGTGAGAGAATGAGATATACTATCACTCACAGAGTTCTTTGATTGCAAGCAACAGAAACAGATTCTGGCTGCCTAAGCAGGAGAGAAATTTATTGGAAGGCTCTTGGGACACTCACAGGATCAACTAGAAGCCTGGAGAATCAGGCTTGAAAATAGAAGAACTAGCATATCTAAGGGTTTAAGTACCAAGAACTTCTCAACAGTCTTGGAGGGCGCTGCCAGTGAACAAATGCATTCCAATTTTTCTCCCTGTTCTTGTATCTTTCTCTTCAAGATTCAAGACTTAGGAGAAGGAGAGAGGGAAAGAGGGAGAAAGAGAAAGGAAGGGAGGGAGGGAAGGAGGGGAGGAGAGAGAGGAGTTAATAGAGTTTAGTCATGTGCCTATTCCTTAGCAGGAGAGGCTGGGGGCCTTGATTTATAGGTGCACTGAGACATATACACTGGGGAAGAAGTAACCCCCCCAATGGAACTCTGACACTACCACAAAAAAGGGTGAATGGTGATTAGTAACCTGAAATCAACACAGAATATGTAACACAGAATCTGATTACAGTATCAGAAGTAGGGTTGGCTTCATACACATGTCATCTGTGCAATCACAAAAGTCCCCACACTTGATTTAACGCTCTGTGCCACCATTAAAAAATTCCTAGTAATTTATAAACAAGGGACCCATATCTTCATTTTGCACTGGGCTGTGTAAATTTTGAGGCAGGTCCTGGTCATATGTTCTACGGTAGGGATCTATACACAGCTCCACGGAAGCACAAGAGACGGAAGAATATCCAGGTAAGAATTCATGCAACGGTCAGGGAAGGGTTCAAGGGATAAGAATTAAAGCATCAGTCAGAGTTTACAGAGTGAAGAAAGGGGATGGGGCGCATTCAGGTAATGAAAACCGAGAAGCAAAGGCCAACAGAATTTCCTATGATCAAGGATATTAAACATGATTCTGGCATAGTTGTAATTAAAGTCATCCTCTTTAAGAGTGGTAAAGCAGAGACATTATGATTACAGACTGGAGAAGTATACTCTCTGTTCTGCAGTACAAATCAGCAGAGGAGACCTGGTGAGCTATGGGAAGGCTCCCACCAGAGCCAAATAAACCAGGATGCTTCTAGGCCGCTAGAAACACGTGGTTTAGAAACATGTGGCTTAACCATCATCTAGTTCTTGCTTGCAACTAGCCTCCTCCTGAAGTTACTGGAAGCAAGCACCGTCCCCAGTGCATGCTCCTGTCTTCTGGGCACCAAGCAACAAGTTAGTGGCAGGGTTTTGAGTGGGATGGTGGAGAGGGAAGCAGGGCAGTTTAGCTTCGCTTTCTATGTATTATTTTAGAATCGATGCAACTTTGTTTTTCAGTATTTTCTGATATCAAGACTTTCCTCTTTTATTGAATATTTTTATAGAATTTCAGGTTTCTAGCCCAATACTTTGCCAAGATATAGATTTTCTGAACACGCCCAACCAGGGCTCCTTCAGCCTTTGCTGGAATACCTCCAGTCCGTTCCAGTTTTTGGATAGATGTAATTGTCAAAGAGTTTTTTCTTCTGTTGAGCTGAACTTGACCTCTCTGTAACATTCACCATGAAATGTTTTGGAATCACTTGGATTAAGCCTCACTCCTCTTCCCCATGCAAACACCAAATATGTTCTCTAATTACAGTGAAAATCTTCTTTGCTTCTGAGGCCCATTCTAGTGGGAAAATATCTATAAGGTTTTCTTTAAAAAGCTCCTTTTAGCACCGTGAGAACTATAAACTATATGGCAGAGCCTAAAAGGATCCTCCTATGGGCTGAATAGGATTGTGTTAGATTTCCAGGGTAACGCAGGCCTGAAAGTTCCTCCTGAAGATTCATTTTGCCTTCTGAACTTCATCCTCTCCATGGGAAACAACTTTCTCCATTCCCTCCATCATTTGTAATGGACCAGGCTCCCATCCAGCTGAATTCATTGCATGAGACATGGAGCCCGTCACAAACACACTTGTGCCAGGAAGGACAGCCCAGACATTTGCTATCTGTGTCTCAGCTTCCTCCAGTTCTGTTCTTGGGTTGCTTGTCTAGGGCCACACCCATATGCACTATTTCCCCGCTCCCCTGGCAGTGGGAAGAAATGGCAGATTGCTCAACACTAGGTTTTCGAGGGAGGCCTTCTTTTACAAGATTTTCCCTAAATTTTAGTGAGATTTTTTTTCAGTGGGCTGGAGTAGCGTGCCTTCAGATGGGGGTGCTGAAATTAACCTACTCAATAAAAACAACAAGATCATCTTCATAATGGCAATTTTGTTTCGTTTTGTAGGGAAATCAAGTCAACGCTTATAGGCTCTTTTCATAAGCATAAACATTCATTGAGTAAAAGGGAATTAGAAATGTACACCCTTGGATATTTGCCAGTGAGTCATATTGACAAAGGGCTTCTTTTGCAACCAACATCTTACTCCTGAATATCATTTCTTCTCTTTAGTTGCATGACAATATGCCGCCTCTTAATGCTGAAAATGAAACCATCACATGCTACTCCCTTAGCCCTCAAATATCAGGTTCAGGAAAACAATAAGAGATAGCTCAACTTTCTTCTCATGATCTCTTTCTCACTCCCTATACCCTAATGACCTTTGTATACTTTTTTCCCTTGATTATTTGCTCTCTGGCCAAGGTAGAACTATACAATCTCATCACGAAGAGCTTGATTGGATTTGAGATAGTATCAGCAACAGATACAGAAGATTAGAGAAAGTAAGGTAGAAATAATTACTGAAACAGCAGCTAGATTATTTATAGAGCAACTACTATGAACCATGCCTTCTGATGGGAATGACACATACATTTTCTTAAATCCTGGCAATGCTGTAAGGCAGGAATTATTACTCACGTTTTAAAGATAAGGAAACTGGGCTTCCCTGGTGGCGCAGTGGTTGAGAATCTGCCTGCCAATGCAGGGGACACGGGTTCGAGCCCTGGTCTGGGAAGATCCCACATGCCGCGGAGCAACTGGGCCCGTGAGCCGCAATTACTGAGCCTGCGCGTCTGGAGCCTGTACTCCGCAACAAGAGAGGCCGCGATAGTGAGAGGCCCGCGCACCGCGATGAAGAGTGGCCCCCACTTGCCGCAACTAGAGAAAGCCCTCGCACAGAAATGAAGATACAACACAGCCATAGATAAATAAATAAATAAATAATTTAAAAAAAAAAAAAAATTTAAAGATAAGGAAACTGAGGCTCAAAACCTTTAAGTAACTCTGCCCAGTTTGGGCTGCTCTTAAATGGTGGAGTGAGGGTTCAAAGCCATTTGACCTAACTTCCAAAGTTTATGTTGCAGGTAAAGAAGTGAAGGGAAAAGCCTGGGCTTGAGACACCTGAAAGAAAGTAATCTAGACTTGGCTGCATGACTGTCTAAAATACTATCTTATGATGTCACGGGCTGCAGTGTGTATGTATACCTCACATTATTTCCAGGGTAATTTGGAATACTTTTCACTAAATATTGAGCTTTTAAGATATTTTAATAGTGATCAAGATTTTGGTTATAAGTGTCTTGCTTTAAGCCATCCTGATTAGATGAAAAGGATGCATATATGTAGAGCTATAATTGATAGCATTAGAGAACCATAATTTGTTAATTCTGTTTAATGTTGTTGGCATTGTCATGTGTTTTCTTGAGGCAAAGATTAGAAAGACATTACATATCAAAATATATTTTAGACATAAACATTCTTTTTTCAACTTTTTAAAATAGAAAACAATATGCATATTCAGAGTCAATCCAGCTTCAACTCCATTTACTATTTCAAAATTCACTCGGAGTTTCAAATCACTCCGAGCTTCCCGTTTCCTTTTTGTCCAGTGGAGATATGCGCTTGATGGCCCTGCTTAATAAAATAAAATGTCAGTCCTCCAAGGCTGGCAATGCAGCGGGAATCAAAGTGTAGGCAGGGCGGCTAGACCAGACAGCTAGGACTCTTCCCTCCATGAAGGAGTCACTTGTTTCTTGGCCAACTGTGAAGGGGTTAGACTTGGTTTTGTTAATTGAACTAGAGGTTCTAAGCCACAGTGGTAGAATAATAGAAACACCCCTAATATAACTTGAAGGAGGGCTCTGAGATCCATACCAGCCAGAGATTCTCCCACTGTTACCAAGTTAGATCTGGGCTTGGTATCCTAAGAGGAGCTAGTGGGTTTTATTACACAGCTTGCTAGTATGTAAGTAGCACAGAGTAAATTTCCTTAGAAACGACCTAAAGTAGAAATTACGAGCAAGAGAAGGAAGTGTTAACTTGTACTTTTCCAAAACCTGGGTGTTTTCCTTACATCTCAAAGTCATTGGGAAATTCAAATCAGAACAAGATGTGAAATCACCATTCAAAGCATAAAGCATTCTTATTTTTAAAGCTGGCGGATGGCAGATGGATATATCTTATAGTCCGATTTAGTAGTCATAAATCCTAATAGCTGGGAAGCTTTTCTGAATTCACTTTTTAAATTTATTGTATTGCAATTATTGTTGGAGTTGGGTCCTGGCGTAACTGCGAGAGGCCTGGGTGCTGTAGTCAGAGGAAACTTGGATGCCAGCATCAGCTGTGCCACTTCCTCATGGTATGACCTGCACCTCTCTGTCCTATTTTCCATCTGAGCCATGGAAGACAAATGCCCTCAGAGGGTTTGGTGAGGAATCCACAAGTTAATATCTAGAAAGCACTTAGAAACCAGCTTGGCTCAGAGTAAGTACTCAGGACCTGTTAGGTGTTATTATCTTTAAGCAGACAGAATGTCAAATATTTTCAACATTCATAAGTAGAAACCATCAGTGCTGGCATCTAGGGAAACTGTGTAGTGCATGGGTATTTTATTTTCCCCACTGACTCCAGTTGAGAAGCACTTGGTTTTGCATGGGGTCACCAGTAGTGGTCAGGGGACAGGAGAGACTCCCCCGAAAAAGAAAATGCAACTTCAGCTCCCAAAAGTGGTCTATCTCATGCCGGGTTTGGAATTCTAGGTAATAGATATTCCCCGAAGAGAGCTAGGAGCTAAGACTAAGGACTCTAAACACAGCCTTAGACCATAGTGACCCTCGGTTGTTCATGGTGGCCCCAATATTTTATGTGGTGACCTCTTAGATATTGTGGCATTACATATGGGAGGAAAAATTCTCTTGGGCACGATGTGGGGGACAGGTTCCATGCTTCTCAATCCCTCTGCCCTTGACTTCAGGTCCCCTGCATCACCTTTTTTCTTTGTAGCATCATTAGATATCCTCAGTCAACTTTTGAATTATTTTAAAAGGTTTATATTCTAACATGTAACTAGACTCATAAATTATCTCTCAACTTTCCCTAATTTTACAGCTAAAGGAAATAGAAGATTGAGACAGGCTAAACGGAGATCACAAGGCCAGTCAACGTGGAGCTGAATCTGAGACCCAGGACTTCTAATGCCTGGTTCAAAGGGTAAGTGGAGACATTTAATAGTAGCATACTGGATTCATTAAATAGTAATAATAATAATGATGATGATGATAGCAAATACTTGTTCAGTACTTATGTGCCAGGCACTGTTTTAAGCACGTTGCATTTCTTAACTACTGTCATCCTTACGAGACTGTGAGGAAGGTATGACCATCATCTCCATTTCACAGATGGATAAACCGATGCATGGTGAGGTTAATAAACTTGCTCAAGGACCCAGATATTAAGTGGAAGAGCGATGATTTGAGTCCATATAATCCAGCTACCACCAAGTCCAGGCTTTCAGATACTATACAACGTCTTATTTAATTAGCTGTTTCAGCCCACATGTAGTTTAACTCATTATTATTAATCTGTTTTTCTTAAAAAAATCATTAACTCTTCAGGCTACTTATTAGAAGTCAAGAATTCATCAAAAGCCACACATGCCCATTTTGTACCTTTCATATTAGTTTATCTATGTTCACAGAAAACTTTTTTAGAATTGGCATATATATATATATAGAGAGAGAGAGAGAGAGAGAAGAGAGAAGAGAGAGCTACTGTATCCAGGGCCTTTATCTAGGGTAGCAGGAAGTGATATTCAGATTGTTAATGTATTCTGGCCAATTAAGTTAACAAAACTGTCATGCATAGAATATCCACTTCTAAAAAAATGGAAATAAACTTGACACTAAAACTGTACTCATCATAATTCAATTTCATTTAAATTCTGATTTGGAGGACATGACAAGTTTTGTAGTGTCTCCAGCTTTCCCTATTAACAGCCTTTTACTTTCCAAAGAAGGAGGTATATAAGAGGGGTTGACAATTAATTTGTCTTTAAATAATATTTCAGGAAATTTCCTAAAAGTTATTTCACGCAAATATATCCTTGGAGTCCAGTGCTTTTGTTTGTCATTTCCTAATGTCTAAATGTAAAAAGTCAAAATAAATTTGAGTTATTTAAGCCTAGTCGTCTGATGGATCCCTTGAAATGAGATTTCCCTCTCTCATTAATCCTCACATATACCATGGTGGGATTTACAAAAAAGGGAAGAGGTTTGGGCATATTCTGTCATCAATAAAAAAATATCAAACTTGGTAAATGATAGAACATTTACATGAGAAATGGACATTCCAAATAATAATCAATGATGTCTAATCCACAAGTTAGGAAGACAGTATCTGTGCTTCATACCTGAATACACAATATGTTATATGTGGAAATTTGTTGGCCTTCACCAAATAACATCCAGAGGTTATTAGGTATCTATTATATTTATTATAATTTTGCTACTCACATGTTCATAAACTAAACTCTCTTACCTTACATTAAAATAAAAAGGTCTGTGTAAAGAACCCATTCAAAGGGTTACATCTTAAAATAAGGGGCATACTCTAATTTTGCTATAGATTTGTTTCTTTTTTTAAATGAACATGGCCAGAAATAATTATTTTCCTTGCAGGGGCAGTAATGCTAAAAACTGGTATTGCAGGTATCAAAATTTCCCTTAGTCTTTAAGTCTTTATTTGGAATTTACCCTATAGCAAATAAAAAAGAACAATAGGGAACACACACAACCTCATGTGAGTGTACACACACACACACGCACACACACACTCAAAGAGAAAACCTCCATTGAGGACCCAGCCATCCGTCCCCTGAAGAGATGTAATCTATGTGTAACAACGCTTAAGTCAGCACGATATTTACAACACATATTAAGTGGTTTGTTATTTATTTCAAGACTTTAATTGGCACAATATATTAACAGCATTGCTGCAACAGTTCCACTTAAGGATATATTTTTTTCCCTGAAAAGAGAAAGAGAGGGAGAGAGAAAGGGAGAGAGCGAGAGAAACAATCACCCAGAATTACGCTATAACCCGTTAACGTTATTCCTTTAGCCAGAATGAGCTGTGAAAGTTGAAGAAAAGAAAAAAAAAAGGGAAACTAGTTTCAGAAACCATATTTTAAACTCGATTCCATTTTATTAAACCCAGACGAGGTTTTTTTCTGCCATTACTAATATAACCTATTATGAGAATTTTTTTTTTCCCAGGGACAAAAACAACACCAACTTTCCCTCCCTAAGAGCTTCTTATTGTTCATTTTTGTTGCTATTTGGAAAAAAACTCATTAAAATATTATGAAGCACAGCGCGTAATGATGCGCCAGTCTTCGCCAATGAGGAACATCTGTAGCCCAGTATATGTATATTTATATTACAGTCAACCTGAATGCAGACTCTCGCTCTCACCCCTTCTTTCCTTGCCTCTGTGCTACATTTCTTTGTCCCGACTACAGAGCCCGGCAAATGTGTGAAGTGCACAGGCTACAGTGCACGCATTGTCAGCCTCTGGGGCTCCAAGTGCCAAATGTTATTATTTCATCATTAGCCCGGAGCTCACGCCAGGGTAAACTGTGCTCTGCTAAATGCCTCCAAACCTTCCTCTTTTTATTCTTCCAGTTATTTTTAAAATGTATCTTTTCCCTCCTTTCAGTTCTCTGGCACAGAAGGATCTGCAAAGTGCATCCAACACACACCCAGCTCCCAAATCCATGCTTCTCTCCCTCTTTACATTATTCCACTTGCTTTCAAATCAAAGAACCTTGGGCATAATGAAAACATTGAGAGCTTGCCTATACCACAAATATTTGTGGAAAGCACATGGTGCCATTTTGCCAGACTACTCTTATTTGTTAAACTGAGTTAAGTGTAACGCGATTCCAAAAACTGCCTTTAGAATGAAAGACAAGGCTTGTAAAGCCAGGGAGATAATTACCGCAATCTGGGTTACAGAAAATGCAAAACAAAGGAGCACAATCCCATTTTGTGTGTGTGTGTGTGTGTGTGTGTGTGTGTGTGTGTGTGTTGCTTGTGGGTCTTTTTGTTTTGTTTTGTTTTGTTTTTTTCCCTTTGTTGATGCACCCAAACATGTAAATATTCCATGGCATGTGTTGTACGGAGATGAAAACCAACCCGAATCCTGCACAGACAGAACAAAACACATCCTCTGTAGTGGACAGTGGCATATTCGTGGTGGGAATATCTTTTCAGAAGGGAGGGCTTATTTTCTGTTTTATTCTCCCTCCATCTAGCAAACACCCACCCAAGTGTGGCAGTTATCACCCGTTGCCAAGACTCTGACACCCACCTAACCTTCCTTTGAAGCTGTCAATCTATTTTTGCACAAGGAAATAAAAGTTAATTTGAAAAGAACTTAGGTTCTAAAACCTTTCCTATGAATCCATAAAAATACTGAAGAATCCTCCACTCCCTCCTCCCCACGTTGTTTTATGGGGATTATTATGCTATCAGCCTTCCCATTGTTAGGACTGTTGTCCTTTGGGATGGTTTTGTAGACTGGACCATTCCTTTCTTTGTCTGCCAATTGTTTCTAGATCTAAACCACTTTCTGAGACAATTATTTCCATACGTGTATGTGTATGTAAATATTAATAATCACTGCATGTGTGTATACTTACATGTGCATAAATAAACACCATTCCCACACGTATTTCCCGTTTTTAAAGAGCTAGTTCTTACTCCATAAAAAGATTCCTGTTCCCCAAAGCAGGTTGTTAACGTTCTGTATTAAAGAGAAAGAGCAAACCTTCCACATTTCCTTGTTTTATGTTTAGAAGAAGTGAACCTTGCAGGTCTGAGCTAAGCTTTTTGGTATGTTTTAGCCGAGTCCAGATTATGGGCTGTAGGTTTTGAAACTCACATCACCCAGTTTTCTCAAAAACCATCACTGCAGTTCCCTCTTTAAATTTCATCTGGACTGTCTCTTACAGCCCTGCTGACCCCATCGTTTCCTTCTCTTATTACTAACATGCTTCTCCCCACATGCACAACAGGATATTTTTCAGAGGAAAGAACAAAAATATATGAGGGCTTTCTTTCCTTCCAGATGTAGACATTTTGTCACCCGTATAGCAATAAGAAGACATAGAAAATGAACCTGAGCTTCGAAGAGACAAAATATAGGACGTCACGAAGGTGCATGTAAGGATAAACCCATGAAGCCCTCGAAGCAGGATTTGGCAACAGAACCGTCCCATTGAGCCAAAAAGCCAGCCAGGGCATAGAAGCTTGTTATTATGACTTGCTCTGTGAGTAAGACCTGCAGGGAGGGTGTGAAGGCTGCCTGGTGTGAAGCCTGTTTAGAATCGTGGGGGGAGTGTGCAGTGAGTCTAATCAGGCTGTGGCTGCTTCCAACCATCTTAAAATCTAAAAAACAAGGCAAAAATAACAGTTTTATGAAAAAATCCCTAAAGAAGATCATGGATCCCATTTTGAATTCTACTCCATTAAAGACGGGTAGTCCCAAATATGGAAACAGTTAAACTACCTGTTAGAAACTGGATGAGAAGCGATGCAGCATTTGAAAGAAAGTGGTAGCAAATGCTCATGGTTAGAAACGAGCACCAGGTCAGTCATAGAGGGAGAGAAGATGAACCACTTGGACAGTTTTGGTGAAGAAAGGCTCAAATGCTAATCTGTACTCTCTGAATTATGTGAAGCATTATTGGCTCTTTTCCTCTATCGCTTTCATTTTCATTTCTAAACATGATTGAATTGTTTGTTCCTTCACTTAATGTTTGATTGAATCATGTGAAATTTATACCGTTTGACAATTTTTGACTTACAAAAAATTTAATTTTATACAGTTCAGCCTAACACTTTTTTCCCTGAAGATAATGTGTCTATTTTCTTCTGATTGACTCATCTTAGAGTCCACTATTATTTTTGTATTGTTTTCTTTCTTGTCCTCTGTTTTCAAATTTAGTCTTCATATTTTAATGCCTGTTGAAATTTTAGAGAATGGTTGGTTAAATGAAAAGAAACCATTTAAAAACCAGTGTTTAATGTGGGGTCAAAATGGGATTATTTTTCTTTCAGTTCTATTCTGAGGCCCTCTGTACATAGCTCAGTTTTCCAGATCATTCGCCCACTACAAATATTAGGGGCAGGATGTCATGTTTGATGGCCTCAAGGCTTTTACTTCACTTCAAGTCTTACAAAGGGAAACTTGATTTTAAAAATAATCCATGCAAAAGAAATAGGGTCAGAGCAAATATGTTCATAAGCTCTATTACAGACTTAAAGTGATCCTTTCGTAAACTCAGAAGTCCCAAGGGTGGGGAAGGGAGTTTCCATAGAGAGTGTTGTCCATATGCTGTGGGAAAGAGGCGAATGTTTCTTTCCTTCCCTGCTCCTAGGAAGGGTCATGCATTCTGGAAAAAGCTGTAGACGGGAACATTCTGAAAGCAGAGTGGAAAGCAAGCATTTCTAAGATTCCCGCAAAACCTCCCTCACTGTTATGAAGGCTGGATTGAATAAAAGGGTAACGACCATCTGAATGAGAGTCTGGAGTAGCCAATGCTATAAGAATTTAATGAGAGATTTTCAGCACCTTTTCCAGATTTTAGGGGAAGGCATGAATGGTGAAATTAAAAGCCAGATGAGTTTTAACCCAACCGTTTCAGTTGCCCAATAGAGAAAATGCAACTTCATCGGTTTAGAAATAACACTGAAAGGGTGATTTTAAAAACTTAATACAACTTGGCACAAGTAATGCATGAGCACAAATCTCAATTCTATTTTACTTCCCTGGCATATAAAAGCTTCACTTTACATTAGTCCTAAATATGAGTTTTGTTCAAAAAATTTCCATAGCATCATTCACTGGGAAGTAAAAATATTAATCTTCATATGACTCAAAATTATAATAATGTCTCTTTATACTAGTCTTCATAATTAGCAAAAGTAGAAACAATTTCAATATTTATTTTGAAACCAATAGGTGGTGCTATAAATTTCTATATTTTGCAATATGCTCTTTTATTTTCCCATTTCTCAGTGGCATTAGAAGTTTCCCTACTTGTCACAGTAAAATTTTTCAGTGCAAAAAGAAAAAAAAAATGCCTGCATTGACTTTCCCATTCACTTAGTCACAGTGATATGTCTCTTTTCCATTGGAAAAGCAACTATAACTCAGTGTGTAAACTAAAATGTGAGGAATCTATATAACTATTGGCAGAAAAGTATATTTATGGAAACAGACCCATATATAATTCTCTGTGGTCTCTTTTCTTTTCCTAGTCTTTCTACTAATGGGAATGCCATAGAGGAACATAATTTTAATATTTAATTTAATATTTCACTGTATGAACTATCTTATGGTGTTAGATTTATAGAAAAAGCAGTAACGACAGCATCATGGGGTCATGATTCTGTTGTCATGGTAACATGGACTCCCAGAATCATGGAACATAGGAGGACCTTGAGATCAGGCAGCTATAGATGAGACAACTGACAAAATAGAAGCTGAAAGTGCTAGAAACAGGCGCTTGATATTTGTCATCATGGGAACCAACACATTTCTGGTATAAGACAAAAAAGTTCTGAAGGATCACAGACACTGCAAAATTAAAATCCAAATTCTACTACAACTTTCAAGTACAAATAGTAACCTCAAACTGATGAGTTTCATTGATATAGACCTTGAAGATAAAAATCTAAATCCTTTTCCTTCCCTTGTAAAAGGTATGGAAGTCCTTCACAAACTTCCAGGTGTGTATATGTGCATGTATATGTATGTGTGTGTGTAAGGCTGACACACTGGAAAAACAAGAGGTTCAATGAGGTCTTGTAAAAGTGCCAAAAATAGGACTATGACAGTTGCAACTAGCTGCCATCTCAACTCTATCATTCCTCAAACATCTGGGTGATTTTTACCTCTCTTCTTCCAGATGTTTTGGTAGCTAGTAGAAATAGCCTTAAACTCTTGTCAGTTTTGAATAAGCAGCCTAGTTACAACTGGAAGACGTGTTTGTAGAAGACATCATAATTTGCATAAGATTACACTCTGCGCAGCAAAGCTTCCTCCTTCCCAGCAGGAGCCCTTCCTGGGCTGGCTAGTTACTTCCTGCTTCCCCCAGGCTTGCCCTTCAGGGGTCAGGCTGCTTCCTCCTGGCTTAGCTGGTAGGAATTGGACTGAGCCAACTATTAAAGAGTCATTTTTCTATTCACATGAAATATTTCATAATGTTTAGGATACAAGAAAGAGGAAAACATGACTTAAGAGTAGAAGCAAATGTCTCTTAGGAGGCATTAATAAAAACATGGTATCTAGAAAAGGGAGTTGAGAGTGCTATGCTATACTGTGCTGGGCACTGCATTTTAGAATGAATTTTGGCCAATTAGTGTGCAACTGAAGGGGAGTAACAAGAACGAAGAGACATGATAAGCCACATGAGAAAGAGTTTAAGGAACTGCAAATTTCAGGAGGACTAAGAGACTATCGGTGAGGATGCAAGAGAGTAGGATAGGATAACTGTCTCCTAGTAATTGACGAGCTGTCATATGGAAAAGACATGAAAGTTATTTGATATGATTCCAGGATGCTTATCAAGGATTAATTGAAAGAAGTTGTCTTTTAGTGTCTCATTTTACTGTCAAGATATTAGCATTAGATATAGATAGCATTCTTTCACCATTATAAAGTGAAATTTAACACAAAGTGAATCCAACAATAAACTGAAGTGAAATAGACTTAAGTAATCAGGGCATGTTTTGGCTCAATAGCAAAAAGAACTTTCTTAAAATGGATCTATTCAATAAGTATTTACTGAAAACCTATTAGGTACCTGGTACTTTTCTAGGCATTGGAAGAGAAAGCAGTGGACAAAACAGAGTTCTTGCTCTCACACTCCTTTTATTCTAGGGTGAGGAGGATAGAGTCATTAACCAGAGAAATAAAAATACAATACGTAATATATCTGGAGGTGATTAAGTGCTATAGAGGAAGAGGGGATAGAGTGGTGGGGTGCTCTTTTAGATAAAGTCTATTAGTACTATCTGCTCATGGAAGAGACCATGTAGGAGGCATGGGATAATAAGAGCTCATCATAGAAAATGTTCCAGTAGAGATTGGATAACCAATTTGGAGGGGTATAAAGTATTTGCACTCACATGTTTCTGTGCTTAGGTATTCCACTCGTTTATATATTTATTTTGAACCTGGGGAATGTCTCATTCATCTCTTCATGGCTAACACTTACTACCTACTACATGGTAGTGCTTCATCTAAGCGTGTAGAATGAAAGTTCTACAGGGAATTAGGCAATGGATACAACGTACAACTCCCCCAAATCCTGTCCCAACTCAGATGATATATGATTTATTTCCTTTGTGAGCATTCGCCCTCTTCCATCTCTTTGCCAATTCTATCTTCACCTTTCTTCTTTAAGCCCTGAACAAGTGAGTATTAGTTTGGCTTTTTAAAATTGCAGAGATGTAAGATATGATTGAAAATAGGAAGTGTGGGGAAGATAAGGTTGCACAGGAAATCACCTAATCCCTCTGGTTGCATCACTTTCAGTGCAGGACTCCTCCCTGAGCACATCTGGTGGAAAACAGGAATAGTAATTCAGCCTTTTGGGACGGGGGCGGGGGGGGACACAACTTGCTTAGTTAAGATTAGATTCAGCTACATGGAAAGAAAATCGAAATTAACTATGGCTTAAATACTCAACGTTTTATTCTCTCATAAAAATCCCAGAGGTTGGACATTCAGGGCTGGTAAAGCAGTTGCATAAAATCTTCAGCAAATCATCATCGTCTGAGGTTTCCATTACACCTAGAATGAGGTTCTCTCATATATATGATCCGAGGGGTTACTGGAGGGCCAATCAACGCATTATGAATCTAAACTTACAAAAGTAAACACTAATATCTGAATTACTTTCATCTGTTTTATGTGTTAGAGATTTTGTTTAATACATGAATTTTGGTGGTAAAGAAATTGGAAAACTGCTGATCTCTTTTCCAGATGCTGGCACTGAGGCTCAGAGCTAGCTATCGGCAGGGCCAAAACGAGAACTCAAATCACCTGATGACATCTGTGCCATTTCCACTGTTAGGATAGTTGGTATCTTATTCAAATCCCATGGAACAGTGAACATAGAAATAGAAGAGCTGAGGGCTACCCCACTTTTGAATCTATGAATCTATCCACCAGACATTACGTATTTTCAGTGTTGAGTAAATATTACTGTCCACATGAATGAAGAAAAATTTTAGAAGAAAAAGGATGCTGTCTTTTTTAATATCGTACTGTTTTGGGCAACAACATTACACTCTGAACAACATAAGAACGTACAGAAGAAACTGTTTCTGGATACATAAGAATATTACTGATGTCCCTTTAAGAAGGTGATGTTCCATTACTACACCAATCTGTTCTAAAACAGTCTTGTTTTGCCCTTCTTTTACTTTCTTGCTTCAAAGAACTTCCAAAGGTGTTTGGAGTAAATTTTGTCCATGAGCTACAGAACCATGAAGATGTAGGACAACTGATTTGGTAAGATTGGGTGGGAATTGCTTCCTTTTTACATCAAAACTACTAGAGAAAGTCAGGGCTTTGCCTTTATGTCTAAGTAATGCAAGCCATTAACATGGAGGCTCCGTGAAAATTGGGCAAAATTGTTTCAAACGGGTTGGATATGTTTAAAACTGAGCAATCTGCCAGAATCAGTTCCTATTTTGTGTACGGTCGAACGGATTAAATTACCGTTTTTGCCTAGAACCACAGAAGTCCAGGAGAATTCCGGGGCCAAAACCAAAAACAATGGTTCTTTGTCTAAGGGGACCCCATGGTTGGGGTTTTACCCACAACCATGTGTGATTTCAATGTAGAGCAGAATGATTAAGAATTCAGCTCCGTTCCAGAACAGGTCATACATCTGTCGATTGCTACTCAGCCCAGCCCCTCTTGTATGAACAGAAAATTCTACTACACATGGACGCATGCAAAAACCTTTTCCATTTTCTCAGTGATTTAGAAGTGAAAATTCTTGTGCCTGTGATCTGTTCCTTCTCAGTTTAGCAACATACAAAGTGAACCAGTTTCTCCTACTTATGAGAGAATGGCGTGAAAGTAGGTGAAGCTGGCAGGAAACCCAGCATCACCACTCTGGGATCTGCTGGAGAATCAGGCTAGGGAGGTGATAGGCAGATGACACCATTGGAGCGATGCCTTCCAGGGCTGCACATCTGGGCTGTGCTGGTGCCAGGAATGAAGCATGTGGTTCGATTAGCTGCAGCTCAGAATGAAAATGTGGAGAAGCAGAGCATGCTGTACACCATGGCCAATAATGCAGAGATGTTCAGGGCTCAGTGCTGACTCTGTGTGTGTGTGTGTGTGTGTGTGTCTGTGCGCACACACACACAGGCCCGTGCACCGGCAGTTTGCAGTATCACGTGTTCATGCTTCTGAATAACAGCATCTAGTCTCTTAAGCACAAGTTATCCATGGGCCCTGGAGGTTTAGGTATGCTTCATGGGAAAAGCCCACTTTATGTGTGTCAGGAGAATAACGAAACAGAAGTTTGTCAGAAGGTCTTTGCTTAGAATGATGATAGATCCATGGCTGGCTGATTAAATAATATGAAACGATATTTCCTTTCTCCCTAAATCCATCAGGGCTTGGTGTTTGGAGGAGGTGAAGAAAATGTTGTAACATTTTAATAGATTCAGGTATTCTTTGAATGTAGTAGGCATTTAATATTTATGCAGTTAATGAAGACACGCCATATATGCACATTTAAATGTACAATGATTGCACTGCTCAAAAATCATGTTTATTTTCCCACTCACTTTCACCTAGCAGGAGGACTATTTCAATCATATAATAGAGCCTATAGTTGAGCAGGATAAGCAACTAACAAGGCCCTTGAGTTGGACTCATTTTTCTCATTACTAATGCTGTTTAGATAGCTCATATTCAGATTCAAAGACCAGGTTCCTAATGACTGGGGAGAGCATAGGGTTGTTCAAAGCTGCAATCAGTTGGGGAGATTCTGTACCAACAGCCTGGATGGCCTGAGCACCCTAAATCTTATTTAGTTATTTTCATAATAGATATTTGGCCTGAATAAGGCAAAGAACCTTTTCATCTTGTCACTGCATATTGTCTTATGACATGATTCTGACATAATAGTTCACAGCTATAGTGATTCAGTGCAGTAATAGAAACAAAACGGTTGATTTCGCAAGACTTATCTTGGCCTATTGGCTGGGCATGTAAATAGCAGATCATAGAAGTATTCTTAGAGCCTTGACCCTACCATAATATTAAGGAGTACAGGAAAATGAGATACAACACATGTTTTCTATTCCCTTATTTATGGCTCCCATAGAAATCAGTGTAGGTGCTTTAAAATGGTAGCAAGAGAATCATAAGTTATTTAGTTGTAATTATTGAACCTGAGAGCTAGAAGGAAACCTGGAGGTTGCTAATCAACTTCCCTTATTGTAGATGAGAAACTCAGGACCTAGAAAATTTAACCTTTGTTATCTCCAGAAACTAGAGCCCAAAATACAAGCCACAATTCTAATGTCTTTTTTCCCCCATTTTCTGTCCCATTGATTCATTAAGGCCAAATATTATTAAATAAAAATAAGGTTTAGTGTGTCCTTGCTATCCAGATCACGTTTTGGTTGAACCTCCAAACTTAACTTCTTTCTGGTTTCTGCTCCCAAACCTCCTGCTGCCACCCAGTTCTCTCTGGTTACCAGAAATTTTAATTTTTGTCCATAGTTAAAAAGTTTCCAGTCTACAAACACTACGGAATTCTTGTTTTTAGCCCGGAAGTTCTCGATGAATAAGGGGAACCTAAAGAAAAGGGTATTTCTGAGGTCATTCTCAAGATTATGATTGGCTCCATGAGGATTTTGTGGCATCTAAACCAAAGTCATTTCTGAATTTTATCCCTTTATTATCCACTAGACCTGCCCATCCAGAGTCCTTTATGTTAGATAATCATCAGCCCACCAGAGGGTCTTTCCCATAATGGGCTCACAGAAAGAAGCTCCTCTGAAACCCTCTACAGCCCTCTGGCCCAGACCTACACTGCTGGGGAATCAGATGAAGATAAGGGCTCTGCAGCGCACTGTGACAAAGGGACTCATGCCGTGTTGCAGTGTGTAGTGACCTAGCGTTACCATATGGCTTCTAAGTGTGCAATGCAAATCCATCAACCATCATGCATCTAATGAGTAAATCACACACACACACACACACACACACACACACACACAATTTTATTTGATGTAAACTAGTTACGTTCTTCAAGGAAAAAAATGCATCTTAGTAGAAGTATTCAATCTGTAATTTACTTCTTATTTATTGCCAAAATGAGCACAAAACCAACAACATGAGATGGTAAAGCCCTGCTACCCTGCATTGAGAGTTGCTTTTTTGCACGAGAAGCGTTTTCTGGAGTTGCTTTGAATAGGCCCTCAGACAGCACTTCAGTGTCAATGCGGCTGCCATGTGGGGCTTTACACTGAAGTAGACTAAATGTCCGTGCATCTTGCTTAATACTGAAAAAGATCTTGTTTGTGTTTAATTACAGAGTTGCACTGGTGCTCGGAGCCCAGGTATTAATTTTCTTCGTGGTCCAAACAAGATTCTACAGATTGTTGGGCCGCATCTTTGACACTGGATCACCTTGGAGGGGCTGCCCAGTGAGACTATCACATCACATCATTGTGGAAGGGACCTCTAGGAATGTCATCTTGCTGATCCAAACCTCCTTTTGGATTTTTTAAAATGTCCCCAATTTAAAAAATGCCTTTTAAACTGGAGATAGTCACTCCTGAGTAGTTAACTAAGGAAGTTTGTATTTCATCATCTCCTGCTTAGAAGAGTGCGAACAGCTCAATTTCAGGTGTGCAATAAGACCTTCTCGTGGCACTTCCGCGACTAGAACTGGGGATGGGTCACAACCCACATATGCAAATTCTATTGGCAAGTCTGGGATCTTATGAAATAAAGCAATATTGTTAAGATTCTCAGGAGAATCTGGGGGCAGGAAATGTAAATGGATAGGGATAAATTAATATCTTTATAAGTCCTATAGAATTCTAGGTTATGTTTTCTGAAATTTTGCCATATGATAAAGCCTAAGAAAGAATTCTAGAAATTATTCTAAAAGGATCATTACACAATTTTATTTGCTCTTCCCACTTATTTAAAGGGGTAATGGTATTTATAAAACTTTGAGAACGAGACGTGCTTTCAAGAATTGGCAAAGATTTCAGATGAGACTTGCAAAGGCTATTTGTAAAGATTCAAATTTGGCCCAAAGGTCATTGGTTGAGAATTTCATCATTATGCTGTAAGCATCTTTGTTTATCTACATCTATATACCTATATTTTACATATACCTGTATATATGTATCTTATTCTATAAGCATCTTCAGACTTAAAAAGTTTTAGTAAAGAACTACAATTTCAAAACCTTAGTATACAAAATGATGCATAATTCCACCAGAATTTCAGAATGCAAAAGGCTCAGAAGATCTTTTTGGAATTAGGATAAGCTTTGAGGAAAATTCCCAAGTTTATCATAACCAATAGGAATAAAAACTGCCCCAGCTAGAGAGAGATTCAACTCTCTGGTAGATTAGCTCGTCGGTTAAATTCAGCTAGCAAATTAATTTTATATTCTCTAATAATTAGCTTTGTTAATCTTGTGCCATAAGAGACAAATGGCATTTCTTGTTGAAAAATACTTATTCCAGTGAAATCTAACCCCCAAATAGGTGCTATATTAAAATACGGCCCAGTTTGTTTAGAGTGGTGGGATGGGGTGGGAGGGTGAGGTAAAGCACAAGAGGCTGAATTTTTTGGAATAGCATCCTGTGTTCCTACCACCTCCTAAATGGCCACCAAAGAAAGCAAAGGCAAAGACTCAGGATTGACACACTGTCTCTCTTTCTCTCACATCTGATTTGGTCCCCAAGTTACCCACTGAAATCAGTGCAGCTGACAGCTGGTTTTGATTGAGAACTACAGCATTAAAAGCAATAGTAGCAGCCGACCATTGCCCATAGTCAACTACCTTTTCCTGTGGAATGGAGAGCTAATTACTTGTCTTGCAATTTCTTCCCCTCTTCAAAGGAAATCAGTTTGATTCCTCCAAAGTTATCAAGCATAAAAGAACTCTGCCCCCAAATCAGGATTGCCCTTTTTCATTTTCCTCATGATTTCTGAGATTTTTACTGTCGTTACTCTGGTCTTCATATCCTGCTTCTCTGCTTCCACTTAGATGTGCCAATTAAAGAAAGATATGGTTTATTTAAAAAATATGGTCCTAGGGCTGACTGTAAAGAGAGCTCTTAAACAGGCCTGAACTCTTCTTCAGGATTAGCTGAACATAGTAAGTAAATCCCATGTTGAATGGTGACCTTGTAAAGTCTCCAAGAAGCAGGACTGTACTGGGCTTTGCAGCAGCTTAAATGAAACAAACCTCCTTCTTCTCTTGGGTCTCACCAATCCTGGGCCAGGCTATGTAATGCGCAAAGTGCCCACTTCAAGGGGTTACAAGAGCAGCCTAATAAAGTGGTTTCCCAAATGTGGTCCCGGGACCAGCAGTAACATAGGACTTATTAGAAATGCACATTCTCGGGCCCCATCCAGCCCTGGTGTAGGACACAGCATGCTCTGTTATAACAAGCCCTCCAGGTGATTCTGATGTATGCTAGCATCTGAGAACCACTGATCTACAGCATCAACAGTATTTCTGTTGACGCCTGTTGGCTTAAACCTGATTTAACTTCACTAGAGGGAACGCAGAATCCTGGATTGTAAGGAAAGTTGGATGGGCAGATAAGTCAATGGCAAAAAAACACCAACATATCTTGACTATGTAAAGACAACTTGATATTTAGATCTCTCTCTCTGTCTCAGACATATCAGTTTACAGATACAAAACCATTCATTTACTCAACAAATGTTTGTTGCTGTGTATCACAAACCATTCCAGATTGAGAATACTATAGTAAACAAAATACACTAGGCTCCTGATCTCATGCTGCTTACAGTCTAGTAGGGAAGAATTTTAAGCCTATAAGCAAGTGAATACATGAGGTTAGTAATAAGGGGGTAGGGAGTGACAGGGTAGGGGTGGAGTGCTATTTTGGATAAAGGGGTTAGGGAAGTAGAGATAACTCTTGAGCCTTGTCTCATATCTTCTTAGCCATCTTTCTTATTTCATCCTTTGCTGCAGCAGGCAGATTCTCATCATCTAAGAGCATGTCAACTTAGTCATACCTTGATCTCTATTCTCTTTTCAGAGGCTTCTCTGCCCCACTGAATTTATTCCCCTTGAGCATCCTGAAAGGCATGAACTCACTTGGTCAAGGGAAGTAACATTCCCTTTGGTAACCTTTGACCCAATTGGAAAGGGGTGTGGTAGATACATACTTGCCTCTTCCTCATCTGGGCAGACAGTTATGGGGAGCATTCTTCATGATCCACAGAGGGACCTAGCCAGACTGAGCTCTGGCTGCCCACAACATTGACCAGCTCACTAGTGTACCCTTGGTTTAGCTTTCTCTCCTTCTTCCCTGACTCCCTTCCTTGGGATCAATTTTCCCCAAAACTACCTGCATCCAAACCTTTGTTTCAGGTTCTGCTTTTGGGGAAACCCAGACCAAGACAGTAGTCCTCTGTAATGAGGTGGTATTTCAGTAGAGACGTGAGAAATGTGAGGGAGGAAGTCAGGCAGGTATCTTGTGGAAGAGTGTTCCAGACAAGAGCAAATGCTGTGAGGCAGGTTGGCATATTCCGGGATCAACACGAAACCCATGTAGCTTGTGTGGAGTGGGCACCGGGGAGTAAGAGTGGTAAGAGGTAGGGTACCAGAGGAGGCAGGATGCCAGATCATGTGGGGCCTTACAGGCCATCAAAAGGACTTTGACTTTTGTTCTGAGTGACAAAGGAAGCCAGGGGGATTTTGAGCAAAGGCATGGATCTGAAAGATCTTTTTAGAGGATCACTTTGTCTCCTCTTTTTTTTTTTTTTCTTTTTTTTTTTTTTTTAATTAATTAATTTATTTATTTTTGGCTGTGTTGGGTCTTCGTTTCTGTGCGAGGGCTTTCTTTGGTTGTGGCGAACGGGGGCCACTCTTCATCGCGGTGCGCGGGCCTCTCACTGTCGTGGCCTCTCTTGTTGAGGGGCACAGGCTCCAGACGCGCAGGCTCAGTAGTTGTGGCTCACGGGCCCAGTTGCTCCGCAGCATGTGGGATCTTCCCAGACCAGGGCTCGAACCCGTGTCCCCTGCATTGGCAGGCAGATTCTCAACCACTGCGCCACCAGGGAAGCCCTACTTTGTCTCCTCTTTTCAGAATAAACTATAGGGGAGCAAGGGTAGAATAAGCAAGACCATTTAGGAGGTTTTTACCATAATTCAGGCAACTTGGACCATGATGGTAGCAGTGAAGGTGATGAACTGACAGAGGGGATTCTTGGGTTGGATATAGAGTGAAAGAGGAATTAACGATGTCTTCAAAGTTCGTGGTCTAAATAATTGGCATCAATGGAGTTGCCAATAAAAGTATCCAAGAGAGAATTCCTGAGCAAAATGAAGGGAATGTAATTTGAAGAAAAGGAATCCACAAAACAGTTAATTTATATTCTGGTTCATCAGTAACAATCTAATAGTTATGGCCATTGATGAATCACACATTATTCTTAGCCTATAAACTGCATGGACACTGTCCAGAAGAGTAGGAATTGAGCCTCCATCTTTTCCTAGGACATAGCAGACATGAGAACATTCTCAAATAATGTTACATCAACTACTCTTCATGATTATATTTAATCCTTAAATCAACTTGAATGTTAGGTGTGTTTATTCTCATTTTATAGATGATGGAATTGGCAAATAGCATAGCCAAGTCACTCCTCTGAGGTCTCCCTGCCTAAAAATGACAGGTCTCAGATTCAAGCCCAGGTCTCCCTGACTCCATTTGTCTCTGCTCCTAACCAGCAGTATCTCCTCCTCTCATTCCCATTTCTAGCACGATGACTTGTCAAACCTTAATTCCTCCACTATTGCCGACCTATGTAAGGTTGGAAATCTCTTTTTCCTCTCTTACTCTTTTTTTTTAAAACAACACAGAAGTTTATTTCTCTCTCACGTATTGGTGAAATACAAGGATTCTGTAGATCAGTGGTCCCCAACCTTTTTGGCACCAGGGAGCGGTTTCATGGAAGACAGTTTTTCCACGCACCGGGGTGGGGAGGGATGGTTCAGGTGGTAATGCAAGTGATGGGGAGCGATGGGGAGTGGCAGATGAAGCTTCGCTCGCTCACCCACTGCTCACCTCCTGCTGTGTGGCCTGGTTCCTAACAGGCCTGGTACAGGTCCACAGCCCAGGGGTTGGGGACCCCTGCCGTAGGTGATACACAGATTCAGAGTATTGGCCCAAGACTCTTTCTGTTTTGTTTCTCTGGTAGTTTCTTTTAAGTCTTTTTCCTTCTACCTCTTCTGCAGTAGGACTTGGACCAGACTGAATTCCAGGTAGATTCAGTATTAGGTGCAAAACTCTTCTACCTTAAATATTCTACCCTGGGTAATTATACCAAATTGTTTTTCTTTTACCTTTTTCATTCATCCCTTTATCACCTTCCTCTACACTCTTCTAAAATGTTTTTCTCTTTCCTCATTACAATGCATCTTTCTCTTGATGACTTGACTATTAAAGGTTAGATCTTTTCTGAGATGAATGCAAATGGTTCTACAATGGAATAACATGTACCAGTTGGCATGATGTATATATGGTATTATGGTTTTGACTCTACTTTCCCCTTCTTTTTTAATATTTGCAGTACAGGTCAGTTTCCCTCAATTAGTGCTTCAGGGTCACCACTTGTATTTGCGTTCCACTCAGAAGACCGGGGTTGAGTCTGGCAAGAGCACTAACCAAAGGAGTTCTCAGAATAGGCTGGATATTCAGAGGTACCTACTCGTAGAGAACCATGAATGCAAAGAGAGAATTCAAGTTATATATAATCAAGGAGAAGAACCCAGGCCATAGCCAGAAAAGCAAGACCAAGTTCAGGCCTAAAGAATGAGATGAGGTTGTAAACAGGAGATTGTGTAATGAGGTCATAAGCCAGAAGGATCAGAAACACATAGAGTGCAGTATATGAAGTAGATTAGGACAAGCAGTTCAGAACTAAGATTGTGACCAATCAGAGGGTATTGGAAACCTGTTTTTATGTGATGCCAGCTGCTTGGTACAAGGATAGATTTAATGGATTAAAAGCCTGGAAACTAGATCTTATTTGTAAGTAGGGGTATTGTGGGAACTATAGGCTAATAGCTTACACGTTCATCATTTAATTAGCCAGGGTCAGCGCTGACAGCTATTTCTGTGTAAATAGCTTCACCCTGTTGATTCATTCATTCTTTCACTCTCATCAACATTTTCAGACATGTTTCGAGCCTATGTTTTACATCCAGTACTCTACTTGGGAGGAGAACTGGAAATAGGAAGGTGAACCGGCATAGTCCTTGTTCTTAAGGAGTTTTTAGTTTTGCTTGGAAATAGATTTAAAACATAAATGACATGATTTGATAATGCTCTGATGGAGGTAGATATGGAGGCACAGAGCACCACGATCCTATGTCAGAAGTTGCTTTACAGAGAAGGCTGCACTCGAGCTGATTTTGGAGCATTAGTCAGAGTTTGCTGGGCACACAGAGGGAAGGGGACAAGGGTCACAGGAGCAGGCGTTCCAAGCAGGGCGACCTGCAAGTGCTGCGGAATGATCAGGTCTGGTGTGCTCAGGAAACTTCAAAGACATTGGTGTCACTATACATTCAAGGACATGTGGTGGTGGTTTCCGGGGGAGGGGACTGGCCAAAGATGAGACTGGAAGAGTTGGGAAGGGTGAGATCCCGGAGGTACTTGCACTCCATCTATGGAGTGCAGATTTTATTAGGTAGATGATGGTAACTCATTGGGTGATTGCAGGAAGGGACCCACATGAACTCAACATTAGAGAAAGACTTCCGAGGACACTCGTGGCCATCTGAGCTATCCTTTGGAGTATATAAGCAAGCAGTTACTAGGTGGAGGTGTAGTGATCAGAGACCCTTGAAGAGGCATTATAAGCAATTATAGAAGGACCCCTTTCCCCAGAAATTTAGAACATTATACGACAAGAAGTTTGGAACTACTTTGGCAATAGCCTTTCTTTTCCTAGGCTTTCTTTGAGCCAGTAGTCTTTGAGAAGTACCACGGATACATTTTTTTTTTCTTCCTTCTTTTTTCTTTAAAGAAATGATTTTCAGATAATTTAAATCGATTCATTTCTTTTCTGCAAAGCCCTAGCATTTTGAATGGAAAGAGCTGTCTTAAAGGAAACCCATGTATTTTTTTCAGTACTAATATTTGACTAGTGAGCAAAAGCACTTCTTTGTCTGAAGAAGACATTCTCTAAAGAAAGTTTTTTCTGGACGTGGGTCATGGAGTCTCTTGCCCCAAGTACCAAGGGTGTACTGTAATTCCTGGCTCTATTAGTTAAGTGTTTTTCTTAAGGAGAAAGTGTTAGGTGTGTTTACTCCCATTTTCCTTAGGGGAGTGTAAATATCACCCCCAATTCTTTCTAGACTGGCTTTAATTGAAGAAGAAAGTAAAGCAACATTCACTGGGGAGGAGGTTGAGTGACGATGTTTCCATAAATAATATGTGTTTAAAGGTATGATCCTTTGAATGCGTTAAGGTAAAGTACTGCCTCTAACCCTGATGCCTTGGACCAAAGATCCTTTAGGCCAGAGACAGCATCTTGTATCTCCTTTTGTTGCCTTGCACTGCACTGTATTCATAGCAGGATCTCAATAATGTTAGGCACTCCTGAGAGTGATGGAAAATTGTGGGAGAATTGAGTGGAGAATTGGGCACTGATTCTGTGTTCTCAGTGCTTCCCAAACTTGCTTGATCATAACAGTCCTCTCGGGCTTTTAGAGCACAGACTCTGGATCCCCATCCCAGTCCCCTAGATGGATTAGGATCTCCAGGGAGAGGCGCCTGAGAATCTGTATACATAGCAAGTATTCCAAGTGACTCTGAAATTCAGGCAAGTTTGGGGAATGCAGGTTTAAAGTGTCTACACCCTAAATGAGGTATAAATTCCTAGGGGTAAGTGGGAGAAGATACACCAAGAGTCAAATATAGAAATAATATTTTTAGTTGAAAATTTGATATATTCCCCCCGGGACTCAAAGTGTGGTCCAAGGACCAGCAGCATCAATACTACCCAGGAACTAGTCAGAAATGCAAACATCCACCTCTGACCTACTGCATCAGAATCTTCATTTGAACAAATCTCCAGTGACTTTTGCATATGAAAATTGGAGGAACATTGATCTAGAGCAGGGGTCAGCAAATTATGGTCAGTGGGTCAAATCTGGCCGGTTTTTGTAAATAAGGTTTCACTGGAACAAAGTCACATCTACTTAGTTATATACTGTCTCTGGCTGCTTTAGTTCTTCAGCAGAAGAGATGAGTAATTGCAACAGAGACCATAGGACTTACAAAACCTAAAATATTCACTGTCTGATCATTTACAGAAAGTTCATTGACCTCTGATCTGGAGCACATGGTAGGCTTAGGAGTTTCCCAATAATAGTACATAATATATAATAATAATTGCAATAGCAATTCACTTCAAACAGAACTTTAAAAAACCTTAAAAATCCCTTTTTCCCTCCTGTTCATTTTAAGTGTGAGATGTAAATGTTCATTGGGATATTATTTATTTTATAATCTATGACTATGTCACATCTATCTCAGACACCTTAATTAATCTCCCGCTGCCAATGAAATCTAATTCATCACATGACACTTAAAAGCTTTCCAGTACCTAGACCGAGCCTTCAACCTCCTCTCTTATAAACCTCTCTAGCACACGATGCCTCTTGTCAAACCAAATTTCTGGCTGTTTCTAGCATCTAAACATTACCTTTTTGCAGTTAAAAATCCAGACAAATTTTTTTTTATGCAGAAAGCTTTCTCATTTCTCTCCCATGATATTTAATGTACACCACTAGTATTTAACTTTCTTATGTAATGCCCAATTTGTACCTACTTTATCTTGTCCAGTAAAGTAGACACATCTTAAGAGCTGAGATTGTATTTTGATCCATTTTATAATTTCAAATGGACCAAATATATACAGGTGATGCATTGTGGATATTTATGAGTTGGATATTAAGTCTTTGTATTTAAAAGTGACTGGATCTCAACCAGACTCTTGTGAGTGGGGTGTGAGTGTCAAGGAGGAAAAGTCCCAGGAGCCAGGTCAAATAGACAGGGGTAGTTCCTAGGGTCATTGTAGCAGGTGTTGCTGGTGCTTGCCCATATCCCTGCAGACTGTTGCAGGTAACTGTGAAGGAAGGTGAGACAGGAAATGATGAATAAATTTCCCAGCTTCCGTACTCCTTGTTGGGAGAGTTCTGAGCAGTGTTCCACTCAGTCTCTTGGGATCCCAAAGGCATGGAGCCCAGTGGCACAGAGGTATAATCCACTCCTTAGAGACCATTATCTTAGTCCTTTTGGGCTGCTATATTAGATTGCCATTGACTGGTTGCGGGGGGGTTATACATAATAAATATGTATTGCTCATAGTTCTAGAGGCTAGGAAATTTGAGATCAAAGAGCTAGTGGATTAGTGTCTGGTAAAGACCTGCTTCCTGGTTCATAGATGGCCTTCTAATCACTGCTTTCTCACATGGCAGAGGGGTGAGGGATCTCTCCGGAAGCTCTTTTATAAAGCCACTAATCTTATTCATGAGGACAGAGCTCTCATGTCCTAATCAGCTCCCCAAGGCCCCCACCTCCAAATACCATCACATCAGGGATTAGGTTTCAACATATGTATTTCGGAGAGACACAAACCTTCAGTCAATGGCAACCATTTACTGGTTGTCCTCCCTTTCATGTCTTATTTCCTTGTTTCCTCACAATACTTCTTGGGATCAATTTTCTATAAAATCTTTGCACCTAAATCCTTGTCTCAAGACCTGCTTTTAGGAGAACCCAAACTATAGTAGACAATCTCTAATATGGCCCCCAGTGATTCCTGCTTCCTGGTACTCACGTTCTTGTGTAATCCCTTCCCTTCAAGTGTAAATGTGATTTAGTAGCTTGCCTCTAATGAGTAGAATATGGCAGAAGTGAAGATATGTCAGTTCTGAGGTTAGGTTATTGAAAGAATGTGGGTCTGTCTTGGGAGCTCTCTCTCACTCTCTTTTGGATTATTCACACTAGGGGAACCCAGGTGCTGTGTTGCAAGGCAGCTCTGTGAGGAAGTTTAGCTGAGTGAGTTTGTAAGCAAATCTTCTGAAGCTGTTTGCAAACAGACCCTTCCCCAGTTGAGCTGTGAGATGACTGCACCCTTGATTGTGGCCTCATGGGAGAACCTCATCCAGGACCAGGCAGCTAAGTTGCCCGTGGATTTCTGACCAACAGTAACTATGAGATTAAAAAAAATATCTGTGGTTTTCAGCTGTTAAGTTTTAGGATAATTTGCTATACAGCAATAGATAACTAGTACACAATCTAAGACAAGAATGCATGTCAGTGTTATTGGGGATTTAGTTGAGAGATTCTCCCTGAATCTTTTAACCAGATCAAGCCCTCATGCTTCATGCATCCCGGTGCCCTGTACATATTCCTTAGTACTTACTACTCTTGTGTTCTCCTGTTTAAAATTTGCCTTCTTAACTAGACTGCCAGTTCCATGAGGACCACTTCCAATCTTTTTACCCTCCATTTCCAGTGTCTCTAAGAATTATTGATTAAATAGGTAAAGCAGTTAGTCTGGCTGGTTTTGTACGCCATTAATAGAAACTCAACTATTTGTGTTGCAATAAAAAGTCTGGAGATGGGTTCTCAGGTCCAGCTGCACTGGGAGCTCAAATGATGTTCTAGGAATTCTATGTGACTCATTTTTTATGTCATTTTGTCTCTGTCTCTTTTTCTCCTTTTCTGTCACTTCCCCTCCCTCTCTCTTCTCTCTTTCCCTCCATCCTATGGATCTGCTCTCCTTTGTCAGCCTCATTTCCAAACAGACTCTTCTCAGAAAACTGGCTGCTGAAATGCTCAGACTGAAATCCTCAGAGCTGAACAAACCAGCAGAAAGAAAAGCATCTCCTCAGAAGTTGAGAAAATGCCCTGAGATTGAATCTTTCTGAGCTAACCTGTGGCACAAGATCATCCATGAACCAGTCACTCTGACTAAGGGGATAGAATGCACAAACTAGCTAGGCCTAGGTCCAAGATTCACCTCTAGACTCTGTAGGATGGGATGCCCCACCAAAACCATAGGGATTGAGCAGCTTATTCCCCAAAAGAAAATCAAGGTGGTGTTGCCAGAAGAAGAGGTAATGGATACTGAGAAGAAAATATAACCAACCAACCAACCAAACAAACAAACAACAAAACATTAAAAAAAAAAAAAACCTTAGATATCCCCAGATAGTAGGGAATCAGAAATATGGGTGGCAAAGTCCAAGATCACAATTAAAAGAAAGATAATGGTATGAGTCAAATATGGAAGACAAGGTGCTAACAAGCTAATCGGAGCAATAGCAGAGAAGAAGGGAGAGTTGAAAGAAGTGTAAGGTATGATCATGACTAAGAATATGTACAGAGAGAATGTGTCAGGATTCCCTTCCCACCTCCCCACCCCCAACTTTCTCCTACCCCATACTTGCATTCTTGGGTAGTGCTTAATGCAGACCACTGGAGGTTTAAAGAAACTGCTCACGGATAGACAAAAGAGGATATTCGATACTGGTATTTTTGTGTGAGTACAAGTATCTTTTCCCAGAAATTAACCATCACAAAGTCACATGAATAGTCACTGCCAATATCTGTGCAAATTAGCACAGTGATAATTTATCTTCAGTTTCTCCTTAACTAAACAAATAACATAAACCATAAGTGTCATGGTGTAATATCAATCCACACACACCCTAACACTAGATGCAAAACAAAACTTGCAGAATAGACATTTGGAACTCTATATGTCAGCAACCCTTCCAGGGCCCATGAAAAGGCATTAACTTGAACAGTTATTCAGTTTGGGATTAGCAGATGTTGAGCAACTGCATGCTATTCACATCCTTATTATCCTGGACATAATTAAGTTGCATTACTTCATCTGAGAATCATCACCCTGATGAGACAGTTGCAGAGGGAGGATGGTGGATACCACTGACAGGAAAGTATGGTGGACTATTTTGGGGTGATCTAAAAAAGGTGAATAATCAAAGGCATTTTGTACTTCCTGTGTTTCTGTATAGTCTTTTCAGAATGAATTCTGTCCCTCTCTGCCTGCAGAAACCCTGGTTCTCCTCATCCCTTTCTCAACAATGTTTCCTTCAGTCTCCGCTTTGGTCCAACCCCTTGGCCTTCATCTAATGTAGGATTTTTCAATCTCCACACTATTGACATTTTGGGCCAGGTAATTCTTTGTCATGGAGGACTATCCTTTTCATTGTAGGATGTTTAGTAACATCTCTGTCTCCTGCCTACTAGATGCCAGTAGCATCCCCAGGTACCTGAGGGGCAAATTTTCCTCTAGTTGAGAACCACTGACCTAATGCTACATATTTTCCTGAGGTAGCATTGAGGTGATAGAATTCATAACTGTGGCTTTAACTATCATCCTTACTAATGGTTCCCATATTTGTACCTTTGTTCTGTCACCCCTATAATAGGACATCTCTCTCTGACTGTTCCTCTCACACCTATAACTGAACAGATCTAAAACTAAACTCTATTCTTTCCCTAAATCTTCTCTTTCCTTTCTCCACTTCCACATCCCCCCTCCTTTCTCCTCTCTTCTTCCTCCTCCTCGTCGTCCTTTTTCTTCTTCCTCTCCATCATCATCACCACCACCATCATCTTAGTTGTAGATGATGCCCCACCTTTACTTTTTCAAATGAGGAATCTCTGGGTTATCCTCTAGTTCTCTTTATAATATATATTCAGGATCAGACCAACCTTTTGTTGGAATCTAAAGCTTATACAATTTGATGGAACTTCTTTAAAAAGTTTGTAAGTTTACAAATCAGATAGTGTAAGGAGCTAGTGTAAGTGAGGGAACATGAAGCCTACATTTTGTTGGTTTCATTATTAATTTACCTCTATATTCATTATCTTGACACAAATAAAGATAATCTACTCATTTATATTCAATAAAAAGATAAACAGTCTTCCATTATTAATTGGGAAAAATTTTATCTAATAAAGAACAGCTTTTATACAATGCCTATCATGTGTCAGGGATATTATGCACTTTTTTCTTATTTAATTTCCTTTGCTACCAATGAGGAAGGAATTAATATGCTATTCTGGTTAACAGAATGGCCACAGAGGCCAAACTGCCTCTGTCTGATTCATGGTTGCACCATCTACAATGTGACTGCACAGATAACTCAGCCAATTGGGAGTAAGTGTCCTCATCTATGAAATATAAATTTTAGTACCTACTTCACTGAGTTGTTGTGAGGAATTAAATTAGTTACTATGCGTAAAACACTCAGAAGACTGCTTAGAATATAATAAAGATATTAAAAACATTAGCTATTATTATTTTCACTGATAAAAAATGAGGCTCAGAAATTAAATAACTAATCCAAGGTGATACAGTTAAGAATGGGAGAAAAGTAGAAAATTGAACTTGAAAGCTCAGGCTTTTTCTACTACCACACCAATTCCACAGTGCAGCCTTCATGGGTTCTGAAGAGGATTGAATATGTTACTACTGGTTTAATTGCTTTGCATATTGCCATACCA
The DNA here is from genome assembly GCF_009873245.2 of Balaenoptera musculus. NCBI lineage: Eukaryota > Metazoa > Chordata > Mammalia > Artiodactyla > Balaenopteridae > Balaenoptera > Balaenoptera musculus. The sequence continues at coordinate 53,141,351 of NC_045790.1, read as the reverse complement.
AAATGTAGAGATTAGACTGAGAGAGATTAAAAAAAAAAAAAAAAAAACTAAAAAGTAGATGTTAGGAAGTTTGTTATTAATAGAAAGAGTTTGGAATTAGGAATAAATTTAACAAGAGAAATGTAAAACTCATAATCTGAAAACTAAAAAAATCTTCCTTAAAAAATTGAAGAAGATGTAAACAAATGGAAAGACATCCCATGTTCATGGATTGGAAGATTTAAATTCTTAAGATGATAATACTCCCCAAATTGGTCCACAAATTCAGTGCAATCCCTATCAAAATCCTTGTTGTCTTCCCTGCAGAAATTGACAAGCTGATTCTAAAGTTCATATGAACATGAAAAGAATCCAGAATAGCCAAAACAATCTTGAAAAAGAAGAATACAGTTGGAGCACTCACACTTCCCAATTTCAAAACTTACTTTAAGTCTACAGGAATCTTGACTGTGTGACACCGGCAGAAAGAAAAATATTATGGATTAATGAAAGAGAATTAGGAGTCCAGAAAGTATCTCTAACATTTACGGTTATTTAATTTTTGATTAGAGCGCTAATACAATTCAATAGGGAAAGAACAGTCTTTTCAACAAATGGTAACTTGAGATAACTGGATATCCACATGTAAAAGAATGAAGTTGAACTCCTACCTCAAATTATATACAAAAATCTACTCAAAATGAATCAAAGGCCTAAATGTAAGGGTTAAAACTATACAATTCTTAGAAGAAAGCATAGACATAAATTTTGGATCAGGCAATGTTTTCCTAGATATGACACCAAAAGTACAAGCAACAACAACAACAACAAATAAATTTGACTTTATCAAAATTTAAAAACTTTTGCGCTTCAAAGGACATCATCAAGAAAGTGATAAGAATGGGAGAAAATATATGCAAATCATATATCTGATAAGACACTTGTATCTAGAATATATAACAAACGTCTTACTGAATTGAAAACTGGGCAAAGGATCTGAATAGACATTTCTCCAAAGAAGATATACAAACAGCCAATACACTCATGAAAAGATACTTAACATCTTTAGTAATCAGGGAAATGTAAATCAAAACCACACTGAGATTTCAATTTATAAAACTCACTAGACTGGCTATAATAAAAAAGACAGATAATAACAAGTAGTACTGAGGATATGGAGAATTTGGAACACTTATACACTGCTGTTGGAATGTAAAATGGTGTTGCAGCTTTGGAAAACAGCCTGGCAGTACCTCAAAAAATTAAATTACCAGATGACCAGGCAATTCTACTACTAAGTGTATACATATGCAAATATATGTTAACACAAATACTTGTACATGGATGTTCATAACAGTGTTATTCATAATGGCCAAAAAGTGGAAACTACTCAATATCAACAAACTGATGAATGGATAAATAAAATATCATATATTGATACAATGGGGTATTATTCAGCAATAAAGAGAAATGAAATACTAACATATACTACAACATGAATGAACCTTGAAAACAATATGCTCAGTAAAATGTACCATTCACCAAAGACACATATTGCATGATTCTATTTATATGATATGTCTGGAATAGGCAAGTTTATATAACTAGAACGTAGAGTAATAGTTGCCTGGGTCTGGAAGAAGGGTTGGGGGAATTTGCCGAAGTTGATCTTAATTCAGTACCATCCCCAACTCAGTCTTGACTGACTCATCAGAGAGACTGCTAGTATTCTTACCACCACTAGAAACTTCCGGGAAATTCTGACTGCTAGAAATGAGGACTGTACCCCTACACTTTCCCCACACTTAGGCCTTTCACCTGTGTTCTCTGGTGTAGGAGGAGTTGCTCATCTGATTGGGCAAACTGAAGAGACCATGGAACCATGTGTTACTAACAGGAAGGATAATAATATTTTAAATATTAGCTCACCTTACCACTTCTAGACTCAAATGAAGAACAACGGCTCCATAAGGTATGGAATATGGCTTCCCCCGAAGCTGTGGAAGTAGCCAGGTGACATAACCTGGGGCAAAGTTTGCCCAGTTTGTTATACTATATAACAGTATTTGGGAAGAAAGAGGCAGAACAATTCCCTTTCCATCCCCACCCTAGGTACTGTTCCTAAACTCTATAGCACATCCAGAGGTGTCCAAGTAGCCACGTGACTCTGTGTGGAGCAGGGTCATCTTGTATTTACCTCTCATGCATCTCTGCCTCACTTCTTTTTTCTCACTTTGGCTGCTTTGCTCCAAATAATTTAATTCTCAGTAAAGCACTAGCACTTAAGTCTTGCATCAGCTTGTGTTTTCTAGAGAAACTGGGCTAAGACAAAGAATATCTGTGCTTATCCAGCTATTCATAAGGGAGCATTCCAGTGCCGGTTCTGTTCCAATTATTTGTAGGTGAGGCTTCTTTGAGAGGTGAGAATTTCAGGATTTAAGAACCAAACCTAAACTCATCATGTATGCTTTCTCCCTCCTCTGGTGATTAGATCATCTCACAAGGATTTCTGTTCTACTATTTCTTTCAAAATGACCATTCTGAACCCTGTGATCTTTTTGCCTGCATTTCTACTTTGGGTGATAGATTTAGTTACTTTCTGGAGTCCAAACATCACTGTACTTAACTCAGCAAAATATTTGTGCCACATGTATGCAACCAGCTGTCGTAACCATGAAAGTTAGAGAAAGTATGGTTTCTGTCTTCCTGGAAATCTCAGTGCAGTGGCAAACCTGGATAAATATACTTTAATCCAAAGTGACTGAGGCATTGACTACTAGTGGAACAAGTACAGAGGAATGGGAATGTAGGAGACTGATTCATCCCAACTGGTAATAATGGGTAATGATTTATAGAATAGTTGGTGATTGGTCAACCATTGCGATATGCATGTGAAAAAAAAAGATAAAAGTGGGAGCGATGGGACTATAGGTATAGAATGAATAAACTTAAGTAGGAAAGGACCTGCAGAGTGGATTCAATGAAAGGGAACCCCTGGAGCCTAGGGTTTATGTGTGAATGTGTTGTGAGGGTGTCAGATTTAATACAGTGAGTAATGATTAGAAATATCCACCGTCTAGCTCATAGCGAGCTATGACTACCACACTGAGGGTGTAAGAATGAATGTGGATGAATCTGGAAGACATTGGGGTGTTTAAGTAAGGAGGTGGTATAACAAGGTCTGTGCTTTTAAACATGACTTTGCGCATGAAGACTTGGTGAGGGAAGAGTCTGCAAGCAAGATCACTTGGGAGCAATTCAGATGCTGCTGATTGACTGCTGTGGTGGTGATAGTGCCAAGATATGTATTTACACAAGGACAAAAAAAGAAAATTTAAGAATTATCTTGTGAATTTGTACGGGAGAGATGGGAATTTGATTAGAAAATCTTTTAGCTGAATTAATTAAATAATGGTTTTAACATGTGAGAAACTTAAAATATGTTTGGCCCTAAGGGCTATCTGGTTAAATTAGTTTATAATATTTGATATTTTTGCAGGTGTTCCCCCATGCAAGAGAGGTCATTACAGTACAATGAAGGCATTTCCCACCCACTTTAAAAAAACTGGTCTTAAAGATTAAAAAAAACATTTTCAGAGCTGTTTTTTCCTCTAAGGGCTATGAATATTATACAGATATATTTTTTCTTGTTCTTATAAATGTTCTGTACAGTTCTTTCTCCAAAGAAACCACCTTTCCTAGAAATAATTCACTTTATTTTGTACTTTTGTCATGGAGTTTTTTAGATTTTTACTAATATAAGCAGGATTGTCTCAATATCACTCGAGTATCCATCACCCATATTTTAAAATTATCTACTCATGGTCAATCTGTGTGGCTAAATTGATTCTCCCACCTGCCACTTTATCCCACTCTTAGACTATTTTGAAGCAAACCCTAGATATCATTTCATTGTATCTCTGAATATTTCTACATGTATCTTTAAGAGATGAACACTCTTTTTACAAAAACATAACTGCAGCATCTGAACAGTTAAATATTAACAATGATCCTTTAAAATACCCAGAGTCAGTCAGTATTCAAATGACTTATTTATTATTTTTACTGTAAAGTTTGTTTTAATCAAGATTCAAATAAGGTCCACTTTGTAATTAGTTTATATATCTCTTAAATCAATTTTAAATCTAGGGATTTCCCTTCCATTTTTTTCCCTTGCAAGCAAGCAGAAAAGCTATTTGTCCTTGATAATTACTGTGTCTGGTTATCCTATATATTTCTTGTAAATTGGTAGTTGAATCTAGAGCAGTGACCCTCAACAGAGGGTGATTTCCCTCCTCTCCCGCTCTGCCACGCACCCCATTCCAGGAGACATTTGACAATGTCTTGAGACATTTCTGGTTTTCATAACACAGGGATGATACTGGCATCTGGTAAGTAGAAGCCAGAGATGCTGCTAAAGATCTGAGAATTGCAGGAGAGTGTTGTGGGGATGTCCCCCACACAACAAAGAATGATCTGGCCCAAAGTGAGTGGTGAGACTGAGAAACCCTGCTCTAGGGGCTTGATCAGATTCAGGCTCACATTTTTTAGCAAGACTACTACAGTGGTGTTGAGTGCTTCCTTCCGGTTGCTAGTGATGCAAGGAGCTATTGATAATCAAAGTCTACAAGCACGAATTCATGAGGGGTTATTGTATGGTAATATTCTAGTTATGCCGTTTCTTCCTAATTTATTAGCTGGAAGGATTCTATGAAGAAGAATTTCCCCTCATCTACTGTTTGGTTACCCAGAGAGATGATTTAGTTTAAAATATTAAAGTCTGCTGAATATCTAGCAAGTAAGTAGAATTCAACCAGCATGCCTGCATATGCTTTCTTCTCAAAGTACTTAGACTAAGATCCAAAGTCAGTGAAATGGTGGAAACAACGTCAAGATTAATTGGTTTAGAATATACAAACCTTTCCCTTTTAGTTTACTAGACAATCCAATAGAGGATTTCTACTGAGATTTTTTTTCCCTCAATAACTTTAGCTGTATTTAAAGTTAACGTGCTTTTTCAATTAAAACCACAGATATTTAGCCTTTGGATAGCATTTGGATGAATCAGGATGTATCTAATTATGCTGGATAAATTCTTAAGAGGTTAAGAAGATTCTTTATTCAGAACAAGCACATCTTAAGTGGGAATCATGTAGTTGTTCAACCGGTATGCAAACCACCTGTGTAAAAGGAACCTTCAGATGTGGTTGAGAGTTTGAAAAATGCATGAAATGGAAAGCATAGAAATTATTCTTTTAGATGGTAATCAATTCTAGAAGGCAGAAGAGGGAAAATTTATGGCATGAGTGTCCACAAAGCAATCGTGGTATAGTCGTCAGGAGGACCCTTGTTCACTAATTATCATTGGCCTAACTTCAGGAACAGCTAGACTCAGATGACAAAGAAAATCAGGAATTTGTTCCAGAATGACTTTACAATGGTCTGGCTAGGGTCAAGTGCCCATCCTTGAGCCTGTTGCTATTTATTATTTATGCATGCATGAGTAGTCATTAGGACTTACTCCTTTATGTTTTTCTTTTTTGAATTTTATTTATTTTTTCATACATCAGGTTCTTATCAGTTATCCATTTTATACATATTAGTGTATATATGTCAGTCCCAATCTCCCAATTCATCACACCACCACCAACCCCCCACCACTTTCCCCTTGGTGTCCATATGTTTGTTCTCTACATCTGTGTCTCTATTTCTGCCCTGCAAAATGGTTCATCTGTACCATTTTCTAGGTTCCACATATATACGTTAATATACGATATTTGTTTTTCTCTTTCTGACTTACTTCACTCTGTATGACAGTCTCTAGATCCATCCACGTCTCTACAAATGACCCAATCTTGTTCCTTTTTATGGCTGAGTAATATTCCATTGTATATATGTACCACATCTTCTTTATCCATTTGTCTGCCCATCGGCATTTAGGTTGCTTCCATGACCTGGCTATTGTAAATAGTGCCGCAATGAACATTGGGGTACATGTGTCTTTTTGAATTATGGTTTTCTCTGGGTATATGCCCAGTAGTGGGATTGCTGGGTCATATGGTAATTCTATTTTTAGTTTTTTAAGGAACCTCCATACTGTTCCCCATAGTGGCAGTATCAATTTACACTCCCACCAACAGTGCAAGAGGGTTCCCTTTTCTCCACACCCTCTCCAGCATTTGTTGTTTGTAGATTTTCTGATGATACCCATTCTAACTGGTGTGAGGTGACAGCTCATTGTAGTTTTGATTTGCATTTCTCTAATAATTAGTGATGTTGAGCAGCTTTTCATGTGCTTCTTGGCCATCTGTATGTCTTCTTTGGAGAAATGTCTATTTAAGTCTTCTGCCCATTTTTTGATTGGGTTGTTTGTTTTTTTAATATTGAGCTGCATGAGCTGTTTATATATTTTGGAGATTAATCCTTTGTCCATTGATTCGTTTGCAAATATTTTCTCGCATTCTGAGGGTTGTCTTTTCATCTAATTTTAACTTTTAGTTTTGGCTGCATTGGGTCTTCACTGCTGCACACAGGCTCTCTCTAGCTGTGGTGAGTGGGGGTCACCCTTTGCTGTGGTGTGCGGGCTTCTCATTGTGGTGCCCTCTCCTGTTGCAGAGCACGGGCTCTAGGTGCATGGGCTTCAGCAGTTGTGACACATGGGCTCAGTAGTTGTGGCTCACGGGTTCTAGAGCGCTGGCTCAGCAGTTGTGGCACACAGGCTTAGTTGCTCCACGGCATGTGGGATCCTCCCAGACCAGGGCTCAAACCCATGTCCCCTGAATTAGCAGGTGGATTCTTAACCACTGCACCACCAGGGAAGCCCCAAAGCTTTTTATTTTTACTTAATTCTATAATATGCGCCTATATCCAACAGAGGAAGTGTTTTAATACATATCCTAGAGTGTGTGGGAATTAAATTACATGCACAAAATGCAGGAAGAGCATATAAAGTAAAATGGTATAATTAAATGCCTAGGCTAATATCTCATTCAATTTACTGAGTAGGTGCTCAGTAGATGGTAGCTATTATGTAATAGTACAAACACACAAATGAAAATAGACTTAATTTTTCAATATCTCCAAAATATTCAATAATCTCTCCTAGTATTAAATGTGAGGTTATCCAATCTTCATTATTTGTAACTTTTCCTACTTCTTGGGTTGAAATTCCTGATACTTCAGTATCTTTTGTCTTCCTAGGGTGATGATGTGCAGCTGGTTACTAATTTTAGTGGTAGAACCCTTCAAGGCTCTGGTGACCATTAACTCCTCTTAGAGTGCTGGAATAAGCGTTCTTCATAAATATGATTTTTGAGTCTTGTTTTCTGAAACTTCTCTATCTTCATGTGACTATTTGACTGAGTGTTTTCAATGCTCTTCACTAGACTACCATCTCTCTGTCCATTTATTTATTTATTTATGCAAGGTCCTTGCTGGTTATCTATTTTAAATATAGCAGTGTGTACATGTCAATCCCAAACTCCCAATCTCCATCCTTTTAAGTGGAGATCACCAGTGATTTCGGTCACTGATGACATTCTTGTAGAAAAGTGCAAGAATGGGCTGGATGCTATAGTAGATACTGTTATATACCACTGGAATCCCCCCAACAAGAATGAAGGCCCTCATTTCACCAGCTTCTGGGAGGGATGGCTAATGTCTCACAGCTGAGAAGTTCCCTAAGCTTTGCTCTCTGCTGAAGGGGGCTGTTAAAAGTTATGCTTCCTCTCTTCAGGGCAGCCCACATCCAATGACTGACTGCTCATGTGGGGCTACAGTAGCCTCAGTTTGGGACGTCTCTGAAGGACCATCCCTACTTCAGCATTCCCTGTTGGAACTGCATCATGGTTCAACTTGTTCCTATGCCCAGACCTGCTTCTCTGACTTCCTGACAGCTGTTATTACCAAGAGCATTCCTCAATTAACTTCTTGCATATAAATCTCCATCTTAGAGTCTATTTCCTGGGGCTCCCAAGCTCCATCAGTGCCAGGAGTAGTCCTTAAAAGCAGACGCCGAATGTGATTTTGAAGTTGTATCTATGTCTGTCTGGCTAGCAATGAGGACCTGACCACTGGCCAAAGGTGCAATATTGATAGCTCCAGGGATATGGTAGCAGTAGAATCTTTAAAACTTTCACCAGTGCTGAACTGGGAGGGGAAGAAATACATTGGCTGGTGCAACATCACTGGCATTCAACCTTAAGTATGTGAGGACAGGAGAGAGCAGTTCTTATAACAACTAAGAAATTAGATAGCTCTCGCGTGGAACAATCAATGCATTGGAAAAAGTATGATAAATGCTTATGATTACTTTACCACCAATTTAAGGCTAATTGTGAAAACCAGAGCACTTTGGTAGCATGTAAAGAGGCTCTCATCTCCTGTAGCTGGAGGAGAGAAAAAGCTGAGGACCAGGCCCAGTTAGTTCACTCTCTTTTTCCTGTAAGTTTCCCCAGTAAAAGAGACCAACTAGAATCCTGGAAGAGCTGGTCCCAGATGGAGTAAATTTATTATATGAAACTAAGGGACCTAAGGGCTGCGAGGTGTGAACTATAGGACATGCTGTGTTTCACGGCCCCTTCCAGGATTAAGACTCCCATTTTCCAGCCACTATGAGCATTCCTGCTGAAGGTTCACAGCTGAGGCCCTTCTGAGGTGTGCTCTAAGCTAAAAGGCACTGCTTCACACACATTTACACCTCTTGCCAGGGGGCAGTTTCATTCAATAACTGTTCCATACAGGGGTAGGAAGACAAGTTTTGTGGCTGCAAATGACAAACTAACAAGAAGAAAAAACAAAGCAAAAAACTCCCTCTGAGTTAAGTATTGAGGGTATTATCCGTAGGGTCACTATTTTTTTTAATGGGTCACATTGTGGTGTCGTTCTGTTTTGGATGCCATAATTTAATATACACATAAATATGTAATGATGATGTACAAGCATACTACAGACCAGAGGTTTTCAAAATTATTTTAAAGTAATAAAACTCTTTTTCTCAGAATATTTTCTGGGGGGTGTGGAGGAGACAGAATTCCTACATCCACTAAGGCTGACAATGGAGTTGCTCCAGTTGGAGAATTTCTTTTTTCCCTCCATGCAGTCGCTCGTAATTTGCGTAGCAGAGACCCCCCCTTCTCATTTCCTTCTTCTTCTTCTGCTTCTTCTTCCCTTTTGCTCCCTTGAAGTGGCTTCTGGATCAAGTTGGAGGATTTAAACATTGGGTGAGGTGTAAAATTGGTGATTTCTTGGTTTTTCTAGACTTTAATTCTGTGCTATACATCTGTCTCCAGAGATTTGGAGAAAGGGAGCTCTATCAGGTGGGTTAAGTTAGCTACAACCAAGGCCTAAAGACTGTAAGTTCCTAAAATCTTGTTTCCATGAGGGTAGAGACAGATGAAAAGTATAAGAGAGCTGAAACCAAAAGATTCTTCCTGGTCTGAGCCAAGATGGAGAGCAGAAGGGGTACATTGGTTCTACATCAGGGAGGAACTAGTTCTGTTTCAGTCTTGTTCCACACGAAGGGACTGCCTGTGTATGTGAACAAAGAGCTAAATGTACAATGGACTTGTATACTTGGGGCTCAGGCTCCTAATGATGACTTCTCCTAGGTGAGTATTACATAGGGATTAGACTTCCACTGAAGAACGTGCTATGATTAGAAGAGGGCTCCAATGGGGATTTCATGGTCAGAACCAGAGCAGGGGAGTGAAGCTGTATCCTGGGAACAGTATTTACCTCCCTGCCACCTTGATGTCTCGGAGTTTCCTCGGTATTCGGCAATTCTCAGTCATCTCTGCTTTAGAAGCAGTACTGGTTCCCATAGCCTCCATTTTCTCCTGGAGACAGTTTGGCTCCATGGTTTCCAGGAGGCTTTTCTCCAAGTCTGCCACGATTGCACCATAGCCCCTTTCTCCATCAACACTGGATCATGAAGGAATTGACACCAGAAACCTTCCTGAATCCACTACTCTGGGGCATCTTCATGTCCTGTGGGCATGGGTGGGTGAGATAATGAACAGCACTTGGAGACCAAGGGCTCTGTTCATTCTGATGGGGAGTTCCCACTGTCAAATGTGATGGAAGAGTAAACATCATCTTGGTGCCTCTGACACCTACTGGAGCAGGACGCTTCCCCTCAGCTACTTTCATTTGCACATGGCCAGAAAAGACGGTGTTATATTCAGAAGCCAGCAACCTTCAGCTTGGGGAGCACCAGGAGAGATGACTGAAGTAGAGCAGGCTTCTCCCATATCTTAGTCACTGGAATACGTTTGGGAATCTCTGGTTATATTATGAGGAGAGAGCTGAGGACTTGGTGGCCGAGCCTGGACTTTATGACATTACTGGCCAGAGGCACCTGACAAAGGTATGTGAATTGCATCCCAAACCATAAAATGAGACACGTTGGCTAAACTTGCAATCTAGTTCTTCACTGACTTGTGCATCGCCAGCATTCCCATATTGCTACACGGTTTTGTAAATTGAATAACCTTCATAATTATGATTTGATTGCAGCATAATGATTCCCTTAAGAGGATGTGCCATAATTTGTTAGGCATTCATTGATTGCTGGACATTTAGGTTTTTTCCAGTGTTTTGTGATTACAAATAATATTGCAAAAATAGGCCTATTGCTTCTTTTCTTACGTTAAAACATTTCCTTCGTGTACATTCCCAGGAATGAGATTACTGAGTCAAAGTGTGAACATTTCAGTTAAATAAGTCCAAAGGAAAGAATACATTCTATATGGTTGAAAAGTATACTATGAATCTGAAAAATATAAATTGACTGGGTCTGAACCTTTACCCCATTTGATTTAATTTAAAAAGTAAACTTTTTTTTGTCTATAACTTTATCCTGTGAATTAGCATCAGACACATAGGCTCTACCAATAGGCTGACCAAACAGACTCTAACTGCAATCCTGTGAAACAGTACAACAGAAATGATCTCGCCCTTGGGTTCAGTACAACATCCACTTGCATTATCATTTTCCCAGTAAATAGCTCTCACCATCCCTAACTACAGCTGTGTGAAACCAACGGCGTCCACTTGGCAGTGAATCACATACCAAAGTGTTACTCAACTATCCAGAAATAAAACTGAAATCATTTCTCCTGGCTAACTGAGTGTAAGGTACTTTTTATGTACCAAAGGGTAAAAAATCATGCCTCTTAAGCAAGCTTTGGCTTCAAATGTCAGTTTTCTGATAGGGGAGGATATTTCGATGGCCTCAAAATATAAGGCGGACTCACAAAGTTCTCCTTCTTCCCGTGGTTTCTGGCATTCAGAAAGTATTCCTGGAACTTCACCTTAAGGCATATTCCACATTTACCTTACTATTTCCCTGAGGGAAAGATATTTCACAATAGTTACACTATAGTGATATTTGTTTCCCTTCAACAAAAATGTACTGAGTGCGTATGCAGCAGGGCACATGGAGAGAACGTGTGCTTGAGAATCATGCTGAGCTGCTGTGCATCTGTGAGAAATTTACGAAATTTTTCTAAGTTCCAATGCCCTAATTCATTAAATGAAAATAATAACACTGCTTTCACAAAGTAATTGTGAGGTACAAAAATATAAAAAAGTGAAAAGTGCTTGGTATACAATAAGCACTCGATAAATGCTAGTTCTTTTTCTTGGAGTCTAAATGGAATACAAAACCGAAAGACATGGCTCCTGGTCTCAGAGCCTACAGAATGGCAGAAATGAGCAGACAAGTACAAACAACTGTGATACCAAACGGTCTGCAGCAAATATCATGACAAAGAAACAAAGTTTGAAGGAAAAGATCAAGGAGAGAGATGGCTTCAGAGGTCCCAGGTTTCACCAAGCAATCTAACTTCTTTGAGACTAAGATTCTTCATCTGGAAATGAAGTAAATTAATCTTAAGAGGCTTTGAAAACAAATGACATCATGCATATGAAATCTCTTTGTCATTGAAACAACCTTTGGATTTCTTATTTTAATAATGATCATTCCAAATTTAGCTATATCTGGAAACACTTTATGGAGGTTGATGGGATACAAAATAGTTCTTTTAGAATGGGTTGCATGTTGATCACATAGTGGAAGACTTGGCTGAGGGAGTAGCTTAGGGTTCACGGGGAAGAAAATGCACCACAGGGTGAGTGAGCAGTTTAAATGGAAATAATAGCATGGAGTTGGGACCATATGGGAAAAACTTTGGATGAATGGTTTGCTAAGCACATATCTGCATTTTATTTTACATTATGGGAAGCTCTTAAAGTTTTTTGAACTGGTAGCAAAACCACTCTCATCTCAGAACTGAGTTTTAGAAAAGAATTCTCACAGTGGTATAGAGACAGCACACACCCCATCCCTTGTTGAAAAGGAATTTATATCACACATCCCAGAATCAGCAATTTAATTAGAAAGTTTAGCTTAAAACATCCTGTGGTAGCTGAATAATGGCCCCCAGAGATGTCTGCATTCTAATTCCCAGAACTTGCAAATATGTTACCTCATATGGAAAAAAAAAGGGGGGGGGGATTTTGGTGGTGTGATTAAGGATCTTGAGATGGGAATAGTGTGCTTGATTATCCAGGTGGCCCCAGTGTAATCACAAGGGTCCATATAAGAAAAAGGCAGGAGCGTCAAAATCAGAGGGAAGGAAGGTGTGAGCAGAAGTCAGAGTGAGGTGCTTTGAAGATGAAGAAAGGGGTCATGAGTCAAGGAATACAGCCTCTAGAAGCTGGGAAAGGCAAGGGCATGGAGCCTCCAGAAGAAATGCAACCCTGCCAACACCTTGACTTTAGGACTTCTGACCTCCAGAACTGTCAGATAATACCTTTGTGTCATTGTAAGCCACTCAGTGTGTGGTAATTTGTTACATCAACAATAGGAAATGAATACATATCCACATCCTCTATCTCTGTTTTTTTTGGATTGTTATTTTCAATCTCTGTCCCTAACCCACTACCCACACCCGTTATAAACAAATTAAAATACCAAGACTTTTCTCCAGGGATTTCTTTGGGAACACAAGCACATAGCATCAAACCAAACATTTTAGTATCTGTAAAAAAAGATTCAGATTTGACTTAGAAAAAAATCCAAGGTCTGTTTGCAAGTGGTATTTTTGCCTATTTGGTTTTTCTCACCAACTTGACAATATGTGGAGTCATGAATCACTGGATTGTCCATTGCAAAGGAATCTCAGCCTAGGACCAGAGGGGCTCCACAGACACAGTTAAATTCCAAATGCTGCTCTCCAAAAGAGTCCCTTCATATATACAACTATTCAGAAGATTTTTTTTTTTTTTTTTTTTGCTATTCAGTGTTCAATTTGGCCTTTGTACAGCCTGGAATTTGGAGGAAAAAGAAAATCACTGTCTTTTAAGCACAGTTAAGGTAACAAGAAACTGGAAAGGGGAAAAACATACCACAAACTAAGGGGCTTTAAGCACCTCTCAGGATTCCATCATGGCCATTCTTTGTATTCCTATCTCCTATGACTTCAGCCAAAAACCATTAAAATGAGTTCCTTATACTGTGCATGGTTTGCAAGTGAGGGTTGTCTGAGCATTAACTTACTGTTTGACTCACCCCAGGATTTTCAGGTGTAGCACGAGGCAGTAAAGTACAGAGAGCACCTTAGTTCTTGGTTGTCAGCCATTGGACGGTGGCCATCGTATTATGAAACCGTCCAAGTACGCTGGGTCTCAACCACAAAATTTAATTTTCCCTACTTCAGGGACTAATCAACTACTATAGCCTTAAAGACCTAAAGAGACTTTTTACCTGCAAAAAGAAAATTCCCCCTTCAGACTGAAGTGAAGCTAATTTGAGTTTTGTCTATCCTTAGGGTTACAAACATTGACAGAAATTCAGCTTGATGAGAAACAGATAAGAGATGGAATTTCTATGAATACAATCTGTGATATAGATTAAAGAAAGATGAAAGCTCCAAGGTTCTTGGTGATACCTCAGTAAATAACGTCTGAGGACTCCACGATGGGCAGTCCCCCCCTACTTGTTAACAATATAATTTTATAACCTCTAGCTACCAGGGGATGCCACCCTATCCTTTCTTCTGTCCCCATGAGGATTCCCCTCTTCTCCAACCCCTTTCCTTTTCCTTGGCAACTCCTCATCATACCCCACTTCTTTACTGTGAACCGGAGGACAGAACTGGTGAAACTGAAGCAGAAACAGAGAAGAAATTCACATGCACTGAATGCCCGTGATATTAGTTCTGGGCTTCCTTTAGAGCTCTTTTATGATAGGGAACAATAACCCCTAAGATGTTGGGGCCACTGTTTTTCAGATGCCTATTAACTGGTAGCCAAGGTTTTCTAACAGATTCTCAAAGCATTCCATTATACAATCAGGATTTCGTTCATGATAAAAAGGAACTTGTAAATATCCTTAAAACTTTCAACCTTTATTTTAAAACTATGTAAAATAAATAAGGCCCCCAAAGAAACAACTAAAACTCATATTTTTGACCACCAAAAGAGTGCTCCCAAAGCAAGGGGTGCCACATGGCATCCATTGTTCCTAGGCTGATGCAATCAACATGGAATAATAAAATGGAACAGGCTGACTCTTGAGGTGGAAAAACTTTTGATTATGTGGATTACACGATCAGAAGCAGCAAATCCACATGGCTCTGAGCCAAGTGACAATTGCAGGAAGGGCACTGCATCTCTTTCAAATACTTAAGGATGAGCTCACTGAGACATCAAAGAAATACGTTTTAACTATAGCAAAGGATTGATTTGATTGCTTTAGGACATAAATTGTTTGGCATAGCACCAGAATTTGGGGGTAAATTCCAAGCACTTTTTACAGGTGACCCAAGACTTATAGCTGCTTAACGTGTAACTATCGTTCAGGAAACAATTAAGATGTAAGCGCAGGGGTAGAGTCAGCAGTATACCCCAGGGATCTCCTGGGAGGTATAGAGTTTGGGGGGCTGGCTAGAAGACCAATCATAATTTTTGATAATTTCTATTGAAACATATAATCAAAGTTCTATACAACCAACTTTAAACTAGTTTTCCAAAGCAATTTGTGATTTGCAATGCCAAACAGGTCCAGAGAAAACAAACCAGTGTCTTACTTAACGCAAGTATTTTATGGATTTTTCCCCCCCCAATGGAGCAGAAAGTTGATTCTGACTGAAGATTGAAATGCCTGTTAGCCAGATTGCGTTCTCAAGGTTTTTTCAATCTGATTAAGAGTCTCTGCATTTACCTGAAAGGGCAGTGAATTTAACAGGAAGAATCAAAATGGCTAATTGGAAGAAGACATAGCACTTTACTCCTTTTGTCCCTTAATGCGACAAATATTATGAGGTGTCTACCATTCCACCTTTCTTTCTTATTAAAGGAAAAAAAAAAAACAGTTTTGTTTCTTAGCAAGGTGCTCTGTCCAAGGAGGCTTCTCCTGTTGTCATACGTAAATCATAGGTGACTCTTTCCCCTCTGCCAGTTATTGCTATGGATGTGGATATAGGAGCCAGTTTTGGTCAATGGGGTGATATTAGAAGTATGAAGAAGAAAGGCTTTTTTTTCAGCCATCACTCCTTATTCCCCTCTTCTGTTCGGAATGTGGTTCCAAAAAACTTTGATGATTCGTACATCGGCAGCCAACAAGGGCGATCTCATCACCTAATGGTGGATGTGCAGAGCAGAAGCTTGGGAAGAGCAGAGCCCTTAGGGGTATCATTAAATCCCAACACAGCTCAGGAATCACCTTCTCTGGCCTTCTTGTTCTGGAAGCAATAAGTGTCTTCTATTTTAAGCAACTTTTAGTTGAGTATTTTGTTACATGTAGCAAAAAGCATTCAGAATGATAAACTTAATAGACTCTTTCAGCCAGAGGGTGACACACTTCATCATGCAACTCAGGGACTCAAAGAATAGAAAACAGATTTGAAAACTTTGGGCCAAAGAACCACAGGGATCACCCAAAAGTGTTTTCCTGTAGGAAATCGTGGGAAGAATTTGGACCACAGTGATCTTCCCCTTGTAAAATTAACCCACAGGTAAAGGAACAGTTGAGTTCAAGAATTTTTTAAGATTAAAAAATCATATTTCACTGCTCTTTTGAAAGTTAAAAGGAATGGAGAAGTCAGAATTCCTACAAACGTGCAGAATACACTGAATAACATTCTATTTCATTTTCTAAAATGGTCCCACTTGCTATTTTGGGGAATCTTTCTGGTAAGTTTCACACCTGTGATCCAGGAAGTCAAGACATCCTAATTTTACTTATTAAAATGAGAAGTGGTCTCAATTACCTTGTAAAGAGAGAAAAACATTAGGAAGATTACTATGAGTCTCTCAGCTGTAAAATTAATTTCTGTTACCTTTAACCATATAAGAAGTATTTTTCAGGCAATTCCTGAGAAAAGGAGATGGTGGGAAGTTGGTGGAAAGGGTAGAGAGGAGGGCAGTCAAATGAAATAATGGTCTCTTTAAATCCACCAGTTCTGGTGATAAAGGTTGTACTACACACATGTTAAATTTATCAAGAGGAGGCAAGACAGCTCCCATGACTAAGAAAGAAAGCCATTCTGAAGGGTTCTTTCAAAATGATTGCTGTTGAGGCTTTACAGGAAACATTAGCTTTAAAGGAAAATTGGAAACTGAAGGAAGTTCCTACCAAAGAAAACAATTATAAGTATTCTTAATTGCCTGGAAATGATTTGTCATGCAAAATTGGACCATGCACGATACATTTATATAAATGGTTTAGAGGCACCAATGTTGTAATGCGGCATATTTTCTTTGCACATAGTGTTCTGATAGCACATTCAAGGCAAGGGATCTGACTTTCACTTTTCTCTCTCCTCCCCTTCCTTCTCCACAACTTCTGCTTGCTTCCTGAGGCTGGGGAGGAACAGAGGGAGGAAGAGCAGGCATAAAATAACTGCAAGAGTCGGTGACTGCTACTCAATGTATTTTATTATTTCAGGAATTCATTCAAAACTGGGCTGCAATTACATTTAAAACAGGAGAATAATGGGCTATTGACATGTATATGGTTTTAGAAATATAAGGCCTCATTTCCTCAGCTGGAATTTCCCCTACAATGTGCATTTGCATTACATTAGAGATACTCTTGCGGAACAAGAGGATCACAGGTATTCAGACATTTTGACATTATCTGGGTCAGAGGCAAGGTTTAAAAGCAATAGCTCTACAAGTATCAAAGCTCTCTTACAGGCCAGCATTGCAGTGCATTAGAGGAGGCAAGCCTGGTGTGTCTCCCTGCATTGGCCATGTTTTATGACATACCTGCCTAACCCAGACATTAATCTACTGAAGATGAATTGGCCTGGTCATGGTCCTCTGCTAACCTTCAACGGCGTGTACATTACCTAAATTGAAATCTGCACTTTTTCATGCCACGTGTGGTTTGATGTGATGGTCCGAGGAATGTAGGGTGCATTAGAATCTCCCCTCCTCTTTACCTTTCAGCAAGGCAGCTGCAGGCTTTCCTTCTCACTTGACAATGGACGCATTCTTCTCTACTGTTTTGCCCAAGAGCAGCTATCCTGGCCTGCTCAAAATTGCATGGCACTGGTCAGGTATGTAAGCAACTCAGTGCCTTTCCTGTTCCCAGAAGTGCCAAAACCATAATGAAAAAGGAATGCAGAAGTTTTCACCTGTTGTAATTTTCTAATAAAGCCCTGCACAATGAATTCTTTGTCATCTTCCAAGAAGAGGTCAGTTGTAAGAGTCAGTGATGACATGAGCCCTTTATGTGAGCAGAAAGTCCTGTATAATTGGTGTGATACCACAAATAAAATCTCGTCAAAGTTGCACAAGATGTCTATGATTTTCTAATCCCTCGCGTCCTAGTTTCCAAGACATGACATTCTTTATTTACCCTGCACTTAGGTTTATTTCCTGAATGGGCAAGGGAACGAGGTTTATACTGGCCCCTCTATAATTAGTGGAATAAGGTGGGGAAACCTAGGAATCAGTGAATCCTTATGAAGTTGCCTTTCCTGAATTTTCTATGTTCTTCTGCAGGTTAAAATTGAGAGGTTAGATGGGCACCATATAGGGGTCAAGAGCATAGGCTTTATGGATGGACAACCTGCATTCCAATCATACTCCTACAACAATTGCAGAGGTGTGACCTTTGAGCCTAATTCCCTTATAGGTAAATTGGTGATAGAATGAGGCTAAATGGGATTCTGTAGTAATTTATTCATTCAACAAGTACTTATGAAACACTTCCAAGTACCAAGCACAATGTGTCTGCAGCTATTGGGGACAGGGTGCTATGTCTTGCTTTCATGGAGCCCATCATGGTTAATCCAGGAAAACATTTAGCATACGGTGCCTGGCACATAGGAAGCACGCCATAAATTTGCTATTATCATCACAATTACTGTAATAAAAGTATGCCTGGTCACATTTCCACACTTCCTACTGAAGATATTCCATGCCGTCATTTAAAAGAGCAACAGAAGGCTTATTTTAAATAACGGTATGAAACACTCCAGAAAAGCATATTTGGAACTTTGACTACTCACTTTCTCAGTACAGATACTTTTGTAAACCACCAAGTCTCTGTTTCGGCCATCAAAGATGTCGGCGCGAGCTGGGTGTTTCACTTGAAGGTTACTGAGAGCCAGCTATGGGCCAAGCACTCTTGCGTTGGGGCAGTCCAGAAAGACAGCTTTTTGACCCTTTCCTGTTATTAAAATCATTTTTGTTGTCCATAACACTCAAGGAACAACTTCAAAGAAGTTACCTTGCTCCTGGGTATAAATACTCCCAATGTTTTGATCCATGAAGAACCTATTCAATAATAGTGATCAAAAGTGCCAATGCTGACATTCACGCAACTGGAATTTTAATACCATTAAGGCTTCTACAATAGAACTGAGTTCATTTGTTGACCAAAGTCATTTAAAGTGAGAATGACATTGCCTGGCAGGTTCCCTTGGAACTGGGTTGCAAATGATTGTGACATGAATAAGGAGTCTCTGGCAAATGGGTGCCAAAGAACTGAAGGGAGATGGGTTCATGTAGCTGGACAGGAGAGCTGTACACCTGCTGGAGTTCTACCTGGCATAAACCAATTACACTTGTTTCCACTTTCTTAGGCAATAAATTTGTGTGGTGAGTAATGGTGCACACCTACCAATTTAGAAAATTAGAGTTAGAGTTTCCGTTCCAGGGAATTGGCTCCAAAGGGTATGTGGAGAGCTGGAGGCTCTTTGAATAATCCAAAGTCTCCACAAAGTAATTCCTTAGACTTTGTCTCACTGGCATTGGGAATGATTTGCAGAGAATACAGAACATTTAAATATAAACACTCTATTCTGCAAGACTTTGATGACTGTATGAAGGGCTCTGCAGAGAACATGGTGAAACACTGTAAACTCCTACCAGAAAATAACCTGAAGAGGTCATTGTACTGTTTTGTTGAATGTGATTTATCTCCTAGACTTGGAGAAAAATGGCCGTTAAGCAAGGTCTCAGATTTGATACAACGAATGACTACATCATGAAATGTTTTTAGAAGTATTGATAACAGCAAGTACTGGTAAAAGCAAGCCCAAGTTTAGACTGAATTTCAAGTCTAAATGCAGTTCTCTGTTGATTTTTTCCCACCTGAAATTAGGAAGGCCTTTGTCTGTTTTCCTTTGACCCTGCTTTGTTTTCTTCTGAGAGTTTCCTAGGGATAAAATATTTTAAGGACCATCCAATTATATGAAGATCCTTTGCAGAAGTGAAACCATGAAATGGATACAGGAAAACCTGTGCTTTGGCTTCTAATGGAGATTAGAATAGGACCCTCTCTCCACATCACCAGAATTTTTAGTTTCCAGTTCCTTAACTGGTATCTGGAAGTACAAACAAAGAAGAACAAAAGTTTCTGCCAACTTCACTTACCTAGACAGTTTTTTGCTCATACTTTTCCCCAGAATTGAGGCACAGAAGATACACAGAAAGAGAGACATAATTTTCTAGTTAAGTCAGGGTATAGTAGCAGCACCGTATTTCTCTTATTGCTCAGACTCTAGTATATCAGTCAGGATGGACGGAATTATGCTTGAAAACAAAAATCCAAATATCCCATTGGCTTAAAATATTAAGTTCATTTCTAGTTTACACTACAGTCAACTTGGCTTAGTAGGGGTGCTACTCAACTAAGTCACTGGAAGATGCATTGACATATAACACATGCTTCCAATCTCTCCATGACAGAGGAGAGAGAGAACACGGAAATGTGCACATCGGCTTTTAGGTACTTCTCCTTAATGGGGACACGTATCATGTTTGCTTCTATTACATTTGCCAAGTAAATTATATATCCAAGCCTAATTTCCAGGAGACATGGAAGTGCAATTCTCCAGTGTCCCCAGAATCACTATACCCAGGAAAATCTTAATCTACAGTAGGTCCTTTAAGAGTCTTGTCCATCACATTAGTCCCTCAATTAGGCCACCGTGTGTCTCAGCTGGGGACAAGTTTGACCCCACTCCCCAGAAAACACTTGGTAACATCTGGAGACAGTTTTGATTGTCACATTGTGGGGAGCATGATACTGGCATCTAGTGGTTAGAGGCCAGGAACGCTTCCAAACATCCTATGTACAGGAAGGCCCCCACAGCATAGAGTTATCTGGCCCAAAATGTCAATAGTGCTGAGGCTGAGAAACCCTGCGTTAGATCAGTGATTTTTTCAAACCTAGAGGACTTAAGACATTCCGTGGCCAAACAGAAATCAAGACATATAACAAAGCTACAGTAATTGAAACTGTGTGATACTGATGAAGGAACAGACAAGTAGATCAAGGGAGAAGAAAAGAGATTGAATGTAGCGAATGACAGAAGTGACAATCCCAAACAGTGGAGAACAATGTTAGGGTAATTGTCTATCTGTGTGGAAAAAAATAAAGGGTTATCTTTTCTTCATGTCATATGCAAAGATAAATTCCAGATGCGTTAAACATGAAAAAGTAAAAGCAAGACTGTCAATTTACTAGAAGAACATATAAGCATGTTTTTATGACCAAAGGGATAAAAAAGGTCTTCTTACACAAACAAAAAAAAACCCTTAAAATATGCATAATTGTGATTATATCAAAATTATATGACAAGCAAAGAACTTGGAAAAACACTTTCAAATATTTATACAGCACACATCTAAAATATATAAAGAAAAATCATCTAAAAAATATAAAGAAATTTATCAAATATAAAAGCAAAAGGGGGAAAACACAAAATGAGTCTAGAATATCTCGTAGTTTCTCAAAGATGCGCTCAGGCAGCAAATGATGATGGCTTGTCAAAGAGACAGAGGAACCAACCTAAAAGAGCTCCCAGTGGCAAAGCTGGAACAATTTGAGTAATAAAATAAATAACATAGTACTGGATTATAACCCAAAGTATAAAATAAATATACAGGAGTCCATACTGATACAGATAAATGATGGACTAAATAAATAAGTAGGAGAGAAGAGACAAACCTTCCTTCTGAACACTTTTTGTAGTTGGTACCCCCTCCCCTCCAAGGGGATGGAGCTTAACCACTCCCTCCCCAGCCCTTGAATGTGGGCTGGACTTAGTGAGTCGCTTCAAAAAGAGTAGAATATGGAAAGGGGAAAATGATGTAACTCTACAGTAGAAAAATCTAGCAAATACTATCTTGGTCATACACATATAGTATGTAAAATCAATGAAAAAGCCTGCAAGGATCCATGTTAAAGTAAAAAATGGTCATTAACTTGGTTAGCACACAAGGTGGAAAATGTAACATATTGATATCTGGAGAGAAGACAGGAGCGGCACTTTGAAAACAATATACTTTCCCATTGACAGAGGAATGGATGAAGAAGATGTGGTACATATATACAATGGAATATTACTCAGCCATAAAAAAGAATGAAGTAATGCCATTCGCGGCAACATGGATGGACCTAGAGATTATCATACTAAGTGAAGTAAGTCAGACAGAGAAAGACAAATATCATATGATATCACTTATATGTGGAATCTAATTTTAAAAATGATACAAAGGAACTTATTTACAAAACAGAAACAGACTTAACAGATATTGAAAACAAACTTATGGTTACTGAAGGGGAAATATGGGAGAGAGGGATAAATCAAGAGCTTGGGGTTAACATACACACACTACTATATACAAATTACTATATATAGTACTATCTATAGTATATATAGACAGATAACCAATAAGGACCTACTGTACAGCACAGGGAACTCTATTCAATATTCTGTGATAACTTATAAGAGGAAAGAATCTAAAAAAGAATGAGTATGAGTATATGTATATGTATAACTGAATCACTTTGCTGTACACCTGAAACTAACACAACATTGTAAATCAACTACATTCCAATAAAATAATAAAAAATTTAAAAAGAAAACAACATACTTTCTTTCCCTATATAATTAAAAAGCAATTTAAAATTAATAACCATTTTGGGTGTTTGTTAAAGATAATCAGTTCTTTGACCCTTACTCTCAGAAATTCAGTAGGTCTGGATTAGGGCCCAGAAATAAGAATTTTTAACAAATGCTCCAGATGATTCTGTTGTGGAGGGCATAATAGACACTGCATTTGAGAAACCAGAAGGGAATAAGTAAGTTTTCAAGTTGTATTCCATATATTACTTACAACTCTGAGCTGGACAGGATTAATCTCATATATTCCCACAAACAACATTAGGATTTGAAGGGGACCAAGTTCTGATTTAAATGAGACATAAGACAAAAGTTTAAGGCAAATAGGAGATAACAATATCATCTTTATTACATATTGGATGATATGGCTTATATCTGTGGACAGGTGACCTTTGTAATATTAAATTAGAGACTTAAACAGACTCACCTACCCGTCACACTGGGCAGCTCTCTGCTTTTACCTCATGGCAAAGAACATGTGCTGTCTTCAGCCAGCTTCACCTACATGAGTAAGAGAAAAGAGCTACCCAGTAGATTCTTCTTGAAAATATCAAAGAGAATTCATCCCTCCTCCCACGAGGAGCAGTGAGTGAGGGGCTGTAGAGAGACCAAGAGTGTAATCCTAGTGGAGTTCTTTCTACATGGAAACAAACATATGGGACTAGGGAATGACTGAACCCTTAACAATACAGGATGATGTGAAAAAAAACAATGGTGTTATTCAAAGAAGCTGCTCCCTTAGAGGCAGTTATATCATTCAAAGGCATTAGTACTTCAAATTGATGCTTCAATTTTTAATTCCATTTTCTCCATAGGTTATTAACATGGAATTCTCACATTTTATATATGAGAGATTAATGAAACAATGGTCCTGAAATTTTCACTTGTTCTTGTATCTATGACCTTGTATGGTCCTCACCCAAACTTGCTTTGGGCTTAACCACAAATATTTTGGTCAGTGCAATTTGAAAATGGGACTTAAAGTCCTTTTTCATACTGCGTTTTGGAACCTCTGCCAGTGCCACCATATGGGTAGGGCTGGGCTAGCCTATGGGATGATCAGAATCAGAGAGCCAAGATACCCCACTGTTCCAGCTGACACATTGCACCATAACCACCAGACCTGTGAGCAAGTTTATCTGACACCAGTCAGCCCTAGACAACCTGACAAATGACCAAATGACCGCAGACACATGAGTCAACCCAGATGAGGTCAGGAGTCTGGCCTGAACCAGAAAAAGGCCCACCCAGCAGTACTGCCAATAATAAAATGGCTAAGCCACTGAGTTTTCGGAGTGGCTCTGTAGCAAAAGCCGTATGATACTCTATGTACCATGAAGTATATAACCAAATAATATCCTACAAGCGTTTCATGAACTTTATGAGATAAAAGTAGACAAAATTCAAAGCTCAATCATTTAAAATCTGTAGGGTTTGTTTTTTGTAATGTCCTCTTGACACTCATACACAAACTATCTGAACATTCTTTAGTTGAATTCAATGTTGACATGAGACCTCAATGTGACTAGGTCAATGGCTGTGCAGTCAACTTGTATAGGCACTTTTGTTCTCAGGACCATGCTCTGGGACAATACTGAGAAATCTGCCGAGTTCCAGTATGCCCCGAGTGATGGTTTTAAGAATTCATTATCAAATGTGGTAATAGCAAACATGCTTTTATCAGGTACTGGTTTGAACTGTGTATTGGTGGGAACTGTTGGAATATTCACATACAACAAATTGTTCACATCAGTTTGCATTTGAAACAGGTAAATGTGATTTGTTTCCTCTATGGATTTGGTACAACTTTGCCTATAAACAACAGAATGTTATTTAACATCTCAGAATTCCCCATGAAAGGGGGTCATCAAAATGGAACAGTCATCTGAAACAGATCTGTAAAAAGTGAGTTCAGATACTGTCTGCCAGGAATAACCACCCACTGTCTTCCAATTCATAGGTAGCTGAAGACCAAAACCTGTCCCCTATTCCATCCTACTGGAAGCTCAGTGACTTCCCAAACATGGTGCTGGGGTACCAAGAGTTCAACACCACCACCAACAGTCCTATCATCCTCTCCTTCTTGGTTCTCCTCCCCAGTTTATTCAAGCTACTTTGGAGATCTTTGGCTGAACACCATAAAGCTTGGCTAATACATACCCTTGGTTGCAATCAGAGTTATTTTTTAAAAATTTGCTGTGTGGAAAAATATCCAGAAGGATAAAGTTGATGCATTTGAAATCCTTCATTAGTTTTAAGTTGTAATGTACCTCATAAAAAAATTTCCAAAGCTAAAGGGGAATAAATACCTTTGCCAAAATCAGTCTTATGAAATGATGCATTTTGGTACATGCTGAAGAATCACCAACAAAAACTATAACAACAAACACCTTAAACATCTGCACCTATTTAAAGCCAATATTTTTGGCACTGGCGTGAATGTAATTCTCTCTACAGATATTCATATTGCTTAAAAATTAAGGGCAGTGGCATCCATTTTGTTTACTTGTAGCAGCGTGATTGTCATTAAAGGAATACATTAGATTCTTTTAAATTTACATTCCAGCGAGCAAAGCAAACTCAAACCAGAAGATGCTTATTATGCACAAATGTAAGCATACATGCTCAAACCAGGAAATGAAACTTGAATATTTTGGAACCATTGCAAAATGCTAATTTTGACTATTATACCACTTTATGTGAAATCCTGGCTTAAGGGGCGATAGAGCTTTAAAGTGTTCTTTGTGGAAGGAAGTGGTTCCGAATATTGCTGATTTGTCCTCTCTGCCTACCTTCGGAGAGGGGTGAATCATTTAGTTTGTAACTAGAAAAATTAGATATTCTTAATCAATTCTATTTATTGTTGGTTTAAATTGCTGCGAGATCTTTCAAATTAGAATGCAGTGGTTACCTCTGTCATAGAGGCGGGGGTGGGCGGCAGGACAGATCACTGCAAAAGTACACAAGAGAGCTTTCTGCCGTGAAGGAAAGTTTTCTATATTTTAATTGGGGCAGTTCCACGGGTGTGTGCATTTGCTAAACCCACCAAACTGTACACTTAAAATCTGTACATTGTATGTTCAAAAGAGAAAGCAATAAAGATGAAGGGCCAAATCAAGTAGGGCATTACAGGCTATGGTAAAGAATTTCGATTTCACTGTGTGTGAGATGCAAATTCATTACAGGTTTTCCAGCAAGGAGGAGACGTGATCTCACTTACGTTTTAAGAGGTGGACTCCGTCTGTGATGTGGCTGATGTACTGGAACAGGGCAAAACTTGAAGCCAGGAGACCATCCGGGAGCTGTGGCAAGAGTCCAGCAATGACCCACGGTTGGCTTAGTGGAGGTAGTCGCAGTGGGGTGGTGAGAAGTGGTGGTGCTTCTGCCCCGGACCTTGTGCTGCGCTGCTCAGCTCTCCCTGCCCACCACGGAAAGCATTTATACTCCAGCTGCTGGGAAGGTCTGATTGCCAGCAGCCAGCTGTTAACCATCTTTGGGAATGGTATCTTCTAAAAAGAGCCACCTGTTCCTTTCCCCGGGCAGTCCAAACACAATGATAGGTCGATGCATGGGTATAAGGACCTGGCTCTCTGGACCCAATGCAGGACAACTTTGAAGTGCTGTTCCAGCCTGAGAGTTCCCTGCAGGGTTGGGAACTTCTCTCTTTGCTCATCCTGCTTCTGTTTCTTTCCCCACATAAGTGTTGATCCTAAAAGCATTTTCTAATAAATGCTCATCTCTGTCTCTATCTGCCTTGTGAAGAGCCCAATCTCTGATGCTTTGCAATGAAGTCGATTTCTTTTTTCATTTGTCTAAAATTGAAAGGTGTATTTCAGGAATGTCATCGGCTCATCCAGTGATATATGGTGGGTCGTGATGGTCTGGAAACATCAGGCAAAGATGAGTCTCCGCCAGCCACTGCTCTTCAACTGGCTGTGGGACGCAGTCCTTCAACTTCTCTGGTTCTTAGCTCCATTTTCTATAAAATAAGAAGGAATTTAATCAAAGGAGGTATTCTGGAAAAATGTTTTTACAACTCTATGATGAAATTTATTAGAAATATTTAAAGTAACTGAAAACCAGCTTAGCATTTTGTTAATGGTACTAGAATCTTATGTTACCTTGATCCACTCCCTGGTTATTAGCTGTTTCTCCATGTTTATCTCTAAAAGTTACACAGGAGACATGAAAGAAGATGATACTAAACCTAGCCAATTCTGCAAATTGTTTGCAAATCTGGTAAGACTTAATTGGAGAATATTGTTGTGATTAATGACTAAACTAACTCAATTTCACGTGTTTTTTAAAAACTGCTTTTTATTCTTTTTGTTTTGAGTATTCCGCCCCTGCCCAAGTGATTCTTAGTGTTCCCAAGTCACTGCCCGGCTTGATTTAGCTCTCCTATGTCTTGATCTTCTCCCATGCTATTTGTTTAAGACAAGCCTGTTTTAGCCTCAAGACCTTTACACGTGTTCCCTCTGCCTGAAACACTCTTAACTCTTAGCACAGTTAACTCCCACTCATCTTTTGGGTCTCAGCTGAAAAGCTACATCTGAAAAGGAATTTTTTTCCTCATCACCAGTAATGCCTGGTAATTTCTACCTACTTGGAACATCCCCAAAGGCTTATCCCATACTGGGGGAGAATTTTAGGAACTACATGTAACTCTACATGTGAATGAGAGTGACATTGAACCCAACTCTATTTTAAAAAATAAGTAAATTATTTGGAAAATTATTTTTAGTTACTATCAGCAACAAATTATTTGTAATACACTTCAAAACAAATTAGCATATACCAGTGGGTCATTATATACAAAACACAATTTTGGATCTTTGCTTAGAACTCCTTACAGTATTAGTAAGGAAAAAGAGTGAATCATACAAATCCTGATTTTATAAGTTTAACTATCCTTTGAAGACTTTTTCACCTTGGAGGGGGGGAGAAGGAAGCAATGATTACAAGTTCACTCATCCTTGATGTGCCAGCAAAGAAAGAAATATTTACATGAGTCTCCACAGCCATTTTCCGTGGTAGACTTAAGCTATCTGGGTGAAAATTCCTCGACACTCCTCTCCTTGAGAAGTAGGGTCTGTCCTCTGCACTTGAATTTGGGCATTCTGACTGCTGTGACCGATAGAACAGGACAGAGGTGACCGTACCAGTTTCCAGTCTTAGGCCTTGAGAAGCAGGCAGTTTCATCTTTCTGTACAGATACCTTGAGCCTGCCATACTGCAGAGGTTATGCTGAGATATTCCAGTCCTGGCTGAGCCCAGGCTTCTAGTCCTTTCCTCCAAGGAGGCAGACATGGAATGAAGCCATTCTGGACTCACTAGACCAGCCCATCCCAACCTGAATACCACCAGTAACCACCATTGATACAATGTGGAACAAAGGAATCATCCAGCGGAGCCCAACCCAAATTCCTGACCTGCACAATTGTGGGATATGATAAAGTGGTTGTGGCTTTCAGTCGCTAAGGCGGAGGTAGTTTGTTACACAGAAACTGATAACCTAAGCATGCGTCTTCTCTGTTTTGTTTCCCCTTTTCTCATGGTTTTAATTTATCTTGTTCCCAGACCACTAAACAAACCAAATGTCTTTTCTTTGTTCCCAGAGTCCTCTTATTATACAGTCAAAGAGAAGTTTAATTGACAATGAGACCATCCATCATTTATCGGTAAGGTATAACGTTTTCACAAACCACATGCTTCTATAGGATGTTGGATAGGATTTATAGTAAGCAGTACCCTGTTTTAGAGGAGCATTCACTTTGAATGTAACTGCCTGCACCTTGCTCTTTTTTTCTTGCTAATACTGAACTAAATTTAACCTTCTTAAAGATGCATGGTGTTCATTATATACAATGATACTGATTTTTATTGCCACATATCTGCAATAGTTGACGTGTGGCATGAGGTAGAATGCTTAACTGGTCCCTCTCTGATGCACACACCCTTCCTCCCCCTCTATCCATCCCTCTTTGCCCTCACATTTTGTCATGATAATCAAGGGATTCTCAAAATGTGGCTCACAATCTACTTGCACCAAAATCACCTGTAAATCTTGTAAAAATGCACGTTCCCTGGCCCTATAAGACTTATGAACTAAAATTCTGGGGAGGACAGCCCAGTGATCTACATTTAAAACAAGCTCCCAGGTGATCGTATTGCTTGAATTACTATCTTTGGGAGCATTTTGCTGTCCTTTTTTTTTTTCGAATTTTTAAATTTTATTTTATTTTTTATACAGCAGCTTATTAGTTATCCATTTTATACATATTAGTGTATACATGTCAATCCCAATCTCCCAATTCATCACACTACCACCACCCGCCCCCATAACTTCCACCCCTTGGTGTCCATACGTTTGTTCTCTACATCTGTGTCTCTATTTCTGCCCTGCAAAATGGTTCATCTGTACTATTTTTCTAGGTTCCACATATATGCGTTAATATACGATATTTGTTTTTCTCTTTCTGACTTACTTCACTCTGTATGACAGTCTCTAGATCCATCCACGTCTCTACAAATGACTCAATTTCATTCCTTTTTATGGCTGAGTAATATTCCATTGTATATATGAACCACATCTTTATCCATTCGTCTGTCCATGGGCATTTAGGTTGCTTCCATGACCTGGCTATTGTAAATAGTGCTGCAATGAACATTGGGGTGCATGTGTCTTTTTGAATTATGGTTTTCTCTGGGTATATGCCCAGTAGTGGGATTGCTGGGTCATATGGTAATTCTATTTTTAGTTTTTTAAAGAACGTCCATACTGTTCTCCATAGTGGCAGTATCAATTTACACTCCCACCAACAGTGCAAGAGGGTTCCCTTTTCTCCACACCCTCTCCAGCATTTGTTGTTTGTAGATTTTCGGGTGATGCCCATTCTAACTGGTGTGAGGTGATACCTCATTTTAGTTTTGATTTGCATTTCTCTAATAATTAATGTTATTGAGCAGCTTTTCATGTGCTTCTTGGCCATCTGTATGTCTTCTTTGGAGAAATGTCTATTTAGGTCTTCTGTCCATTTTTTGACTGAGTTGTTGGTTTTTTTAATACTGAGCTGCATGAGCTGATTATATATTTTGGAGGTTAATCCTTTGTCCATTGAATCGTGTGCAAATATTTTCTCCCATTCTGAGGGTTGTCTTTTTGTCTTGATTGTAGTTTCCTTTGTTTTACGAAAGCTTTTAAGTTTCATGAGGTCCCATTTGTTTATTTTTGTTTTTATTTCCATTACTCTATGAGGTGGATCAAAAAAGATCCTGCTGTGACTTATGTCAAAGCGTGTTCTTCCCAAGTTTTCCTCTAAGAGTTTTATGGTGTCCAGTCTTACATTTAGGTTTCTAATCCATTTTGATTTTATTTTTGTGTATGGTGTTAGGGAGTGTTCTAATTTCATTCTTTTACATGTAGCTGTCCAGTTTTCCCAGCACCACTTATTAAAGAGACTGTCTCTTCTCCATCGTATATCCTTGCCTCTTTTGTCATAGATTAGTTGACCATAGGTGTGTGGGTCTTTCTGTGGGCTTTCTATCCTGTTCCGTTGATCTATATTTCTGCTATTGTGCCAGTACCATACTGTCTTGATTACTCTAGCTTTCTAGTATAGTCTGAAGTCAGGGAGTCTGATTCCTCCAGCTCCGTATTTTTCCCTGAAGAGTGCTTTGGCAATTTGCGGTATTTGTGTATCCATACAAATTTTAAGATTTTTTGTTCTAGTTCTGTAAAAAATGCCACTGGTAATATGATAGGGATTGCAGTGAATCTGTAGATTGCTTTGCGTAGTATAGCCATTTTCACAATATTGATTCTTCCACTCCAAGAACATGGTATATCTCTCCATCTGTTTGTATCATCTTTGATTTCTTTCATCAGTGTCTTATAGATTTCCGAGTACAGGTCTTTTACCTCCTTAGGTATGTTTATTCCTAGGTACTTTATTCTTTTGTTGCAATGTTGAATGGGATTGTTTCCTTAATTTATCTTTCTGATCTTTTGTTGCTAGTGTATAGGAATGCAAGAGATTTCTGTGCATTAATTTTGTATCCTGCAACATTACCAAATTCATTGATTAGCTCTAGTAGTTTTGTGGTGGCATCTTTAGGATTCTCTATGTATAGTATCATGTCATCTGCAAACAGTGACAGTTTTACTTCTTCTTTTCCAATTTGTATTCCTTTTATTTCTTATTCTTCTCTGATTGCCATGGCTAGAACTTCCAACTTCCAAAACTATGTCGAATAATGGTAGCGAGAGTGGACGTCCTTGTCTTATTCCTGATCTTAGAGGAAATGCTTTCAGTTTTTCACCATTGAGAATGCTGTTTGCTGTGGGTTTGTCGTATATGGCCTTTATTATGTAGAGGGAGGTAACCTCTATGCCCACCATTTGGAGAGTTTTTATCATAAATGGGTGTTGAATTTTGTCAAAAGCTTTTTCTGCCTCTACTGAGATGATCATATGGTTTTTATTCTTCAATTTGTTAATATGGTGTATCACATTGATTGCTTTGCGTATATTGAAGAATCCTTGCATCCCTGGGATGAATGCCACTTGATCATGGTGTATGATCCTTTTAATGTGTTGTTGGATTCTGTTTGCTAGTATTTTGTTGAGGATTTTTGCATCTATATTCATCAGTGATATTGGTCTGTAGTTTTCTTTTTTTTGTAGTATCTTTGTCTGGTTTTGGTATCAGGGTGATGGTGGCCTCGTAGAATGAGTTTGGGAGTGTTCCTTCCTCTGCAATTTTTTGGAAGAGTTTGAGAAGGATGGGTGTTAGCTCTTCCATAAATGTTTCAGTGAATTCACCTGTGAAGCCATCTGGTCCTGGACTTTTGTTTGTTGGAAGAATTTTAATCACAGTTTCAATTTCAGTGCTTGTGATTGGTCTGTTCATATTTTCTACTTCTTCCTGGTTCAGTCTTGGAAGGTTATACCTTTCTAAGAATTTGTCCATTTCTTCCAGGTTGTCCATTTTATCGGCATTGAGTTGTTTGTAGTAGCCTCTTAGGATGCTTTGTATTTCTGAAGTGTCCATTGTACCTTCTCCTTTTTCATTTCTACTTTTATTGATTTGAGTCCTCTCCCTCTTTCTCTTGATGAGTCTGACTAAAGGTTTATGAATTTTGTTTATCTTCTCAAAGAACCAGCTTTTAGTTTTACTGATCTTTGCTATTGTTTTCTTTGTTTCTATTTCATTTATTTCTGCTCTGATCTTTATGATTTCTTTCCTTTTACTCATTTTGGGTTTTGTTTGTTCTTTTTTCTCTAGTTCATTTAAGTGTAAGGTTAGATTGTTTATTTGAGAGTTATCTTGTTTCTTGAGGTAGGCTTGTATTGCTACAAACTTCCCCCTTAGAACTGCTTTTGCTGCACTCCATAGGTTTTGGATCGTCGTGTTTTTGTTGTCATTTGTCTCTAGGTATTTTTTGATTTCATCTTTGATTTCTTCTGTTATCTCTTGGTTATTTAGTAATGTATTGTTTAGCCTCTATGAGTTTGTGTTTTTTACGGTTTTTTTTTCCCTGTAATTGATTTCTAATTTCATAGCGTTGTGGTTGGATAAGATGCTTGATATGATTTCAATTTTCTTATATTTACTGAGGATTGACTTGTGACCGAAGATGTGATCTATCCTGGAGAATGTTCTGTGTGCACTTGAGAACAATCTGCTGTGTAATCTGCTGTTCTTGGATGGAATGTCCTATAAATATCAATTAAATCTATCTGGTCTATTGTGTCACTTAACGCTTTTGTTTCCTTATTAATTTTGTGTTTGGATGATCTGTCCATTGGTGTAAGTGAGGTGTTAAAGTCCCCCACTATTATTGTGTTACTGTTGATTTCCTCTTTTATAGCTGTTAGCAGTTGCCTTATGTATTGAGGTGCTCCTATGTCGGGTGCATATATATTTATAATTGTTATATCTTCTTCTTGGATTGATCCCTTGATCATTATGTACTGTCTTTCCTTGTCTCTTGTAACATTCTTTATTTTAAAGTGTACTTTATCTGATATGAATATTGCTACTCCAGCTTTCTTTTGATTTTCCTTTGCATGGAATATCTTTTTCCATCCCCTCACTTTCAGTCTGTATGTGTCCCTAGGTCTGAAGTGGGTCTCTTGTAGACAGCATATATATGGGTCTTGTTTTCATATCCATTCAGCGAGCCTGTGTCTTTTGGTTGGAGCATTTAATCCATTCACGTTTAAGGTAATTATCGATATGTATGTTTCTATTACCATTTTCTTAATTGTTATGGGTTTGTTTTTGTAGGTCCTTTACTTCTCTTGTGTTTCCCACTTAGAGAAGTTCCTTTAGCATTTGGTGTAGAGCTGGTTTGGTGGTGCTGAATTCTCTTAGCTATTGCTTGTCTGTAAAGCTTTTGATTTCTCTGTCGAATCTGAATGAGATCCTTGCTGGGTAGAGTAATCTTGGTTGTAGGTTCTTCCCTTTCATCACTTTAAGTATATCATGCCACTCCCTTCTGGCTTGTAGAGTTTCTGCTGAGAAATCAGCTGTTAACCTTATGGGAGCTCCCTTGTAGGTTATTCCTTGTTTTTTCCTTATTGCTTTCAATAATTTTTCTTTGTCTTTAATTTTTGTCAGTTTGATTACTATGTGCCTTGGTGTGTTTCTCCTTGGGTTTATCCTGACTGGGACTCTCTGTGCTTCCTGGACTTGGGTGGCTATTACCTTTCCCATGTTAGGGAAGTTTTCGACTATAATCTCTTCAAATATTTTCTCAGGTCCTTTCTCCCTCTCTTCTCCTTCTGGGAACCCTATAATGTGAATTTTGTTGTGTTTAATGTTGTCCCAGAGGTCTCTTAGGCTGTCTTCAGTTCTTTTCATTCTTTTTTCTTTATTCTGTTCCACGACAGTGAATTCCACCATTCTGTCTTCCAGGTCATTTATCCGTTCTTCTGCCTCGGTTATCCTGCTATTGATTCCTTCTAGTGTATTTTTCATTTCAGTTATTGTATTGTTCATCTCTGTTTGTTTGTCCTTTAATTCTTCTAGGTGTTTGTTCTTTAATCCTTCTAGGTCTTTGTTAAACATGTCTTGCATCTTCTCGATCTTTGCCTCCATTCTTTTTCCGAGGTCCTGGATCATCTTCACTATCATTATTCTGAATTCTTTTTCTGGAAGGTTGCCTATCTCCACCACTTCATTTAGTTGTTTATCTGGGGTTTTATATTGTTCCTTCATCTGGTACATAGTCCTCTGCCTTTTCATTTTGTCTGTCTTTCTGTGAATGAGGTTTTCCTTCCACAGGCTGCAGAATTTTAGTTCTTCTTGCTTCTGCTGTCTGCCCTCTGGTGGATGAGGCTATCTAAGAGGTTTGTGCAAGCTTCCTGCTGGGAAGGACTGGTGGTGGGTAGAGCCAGGTGTTGCTCTGGTGGGCAGAGCTCAGTAAAGCTTTAATCCACTTGTGTGCTGATGGGTGGGGCTGGGTTCCCTCCCTGTTGGTTGTTTGGCCTGAGGCGACCCAGCACTAGAGGCTACCCAGCTCTTTGGTGAGGCTAATGATGGACTCTGGGAGGGCTCCCACCAAGGAGTACTTCCCAGAACTATTGCTGCCAGTGTCCTTGTCCCCATGGTGAGCCACAGCCACCCCCTGCCTCTGCAGGAGACCCTCCAACACCATCAGGGAGGTCTGGTTCAGTCTCTTATGGGGTCACTGCTCCTTCCCTTTGGTCCCGATGCACACACTACTGTGTGTGTGCCCTCCAAGAGTGGAGTCTCTGTTTTCCCCAGTCCTGTCGAAGTCCTGCAATCAAATCCTGCTAGCCTTCAAAGTCTGATTGTCTAGGAATTCCTCCTCCGTTGCCAGACCCCCAGGTTGGGAAGCCTAACGTGGGGCTCAGAACCTTCACTCCAGTGGGTGGACTTCTGTGATATAAGTGTTCTCCAGTTTGTGAGTCACCCACCCAGCAGTTATGGGATTTGATTTTATTGTGATTGTGCCCCTCCTACCGTCTCATTGCGGCTTCTCCTTTGTCTTTGGATGAGGGGTGTATCTTTTTTGGTGAGTTCCGGTGTCTTCCTGTCGATTATTGTTCAGCAGTTCATTGTGATTCCGGTGCTCTCGCAAGAGGGAGCGAGCGCATGTCCTTCTACTCCGCCATCTTGAACCAATCTCCTCCATTTTGCTGTCTTTTTCTCTTATCCCCCTCCCCTCCCTCCCCCCACTCCCCTCATTATGGCATTTCAGTATGATTCTTTTTAATATTGTTTAACAGCCTTAATCTACTGTGGTTTCTAGTTTATGTCTTCTTTCCCATCATTCCTGAGTTCTTTTCTGAGTTCTGCCACTTTAGGTCTCCTTTGTTTCTTATTATTTGACTCACTAATCAAAGAGCTCTACATATAATCTTTAAACCTATAGGTTTCTTTTTCATATATTTGTTTTCATTTCTGTTAGAGGTTTGGAGTGTTTCTCTCTCAAAGACATTATTACTGCAGCGTTTTGAAAACCCTAAAGGGGGCAAGCCTCCTCTTCTGCTCTTCGGGTAACTAACTGTAGAAACATTTTCATTATACTTAGATTACCACATTATTCTTGATTCCCATTGTTTCAGTTAGCTGGAAAAAGAGCTGCCTGACACGATTTTACCCTTCCTCTGAAGATTTTGATATTTGGATTATCCATCTTTCAGAACATACCTGTGTCTTTTTCACACAATCTGGTAAATATTATAATATTTAAGCATCACAGGGGCATTGATGCATAACTGAACCCTGGACTGGCCAATCAAGACTCACAAGGAGCGGGCTTCAGGAAACCAAAATGATGTGTCTCGGGCCACCTGAAAAAATATGCAGCAACTCAGGTTACATCTGGAATTCATTGGGTGTTTTCTCTGTCCCTTCCTGATCAATTTTCTCACCACCCTCCTCATGAAAATTAGGCAATCTGGGTGAATTCATGCACATGCCCTGGTTTAGTTTCTCAAGGAGCAGGTATTGATCATTGCCATAGTTTAAAGCAGGGCCTTGAGTGGCAAGGTGGGAGTGGGAGTCTTTCAAAGCAGTAGAGAGAGGTGGGAGGAGTGCCCTTGGCCACTGGGATTCTTGACTCCCAGGTAATGCAGAGAATGCAGTGATTTATGAAGTGTACTGTACTAAGTTATAGTAAAATTGTGTGGTACCATTTAGGGCATACTGTATTTCTCCAAACATAGTGATTTCATTTCGACCTTAACAGTTACTCTGCAGTCTATAATATATTTACATTGCCCTTCTAAACATGTACATTATTTACTGTACAGTCTGTAAAATATTTATGTGAATTTCTTAAAGATATTGTATATGGTACATTATTTTTATTCACTTTTTTCCCCCTTCCTGGAACAGGCATGCAGTGATTTGGGACATTTTGAAATCAAGGAAAGTGTCAGGAAAGAAGGAGACACAATGCAACAGAAAGAAGAGATGGTGCCTTTGTTCTTGCTGGTCTTGTTCTCACCTTCCTAGAGACCTGTTGGTTGAGAGAACAAGACATCCTTGGAGCTGATGACTGGTATCAGGTGTTTTGGGTTCAACATGAAGGACTGAAGTGGAAAGTCAATATACATCCATCCAAATTTCAAAGAAAGGAAGGACCATATGTGTGCAAATGCAAACGCTCATACACACACACACACACACAGACACACGCACACACACACAAACACACACATGCCCCTAAGACATAAAACAAGTCATTCATTTGGCTTGATTGCCTAGAGTATAGACTTTTTACTCTCCAACTTGGCCAAATAATGCTATCCTCTCTCCTCACTTGGTTTAGGTCCTGAGAAGTCTCCATGAGATGAACAAAAATGTGAATGGGAGAACTGAGGCATTTGTTGAGAAAATGTGGGCTGATAAATACCACCACCATCCCCAAATCTTTAATAAAATCTATGTAACACTCCAAATAAACAGAAATTGATTGAATTGTCCCAAAGATCAAATTTCTCAAATAATTATTAAACTCTTCACATCATTTGGAATAAATACTTTGACACAGAGGCTAGGTCTATGGGTTGCCACCTATGTGGCTAAAAAGTGAAAAAAAAACATTAGTCAACCATGAGAATGTTTTGTCTTCGTGATAGTAATTTTGTTTGAAGTTATCCAGTTAGGATCCAGAATTGGTTCATTCATTGGAATGCACAGTACCATTAGTTCTCCATGTTACAGAGAAAATGGGCTTCATTTGCAGAAACTCAGGATGGAGGGGGTTGGGGTGGAACTCATTAAAAACCATTTAACACTAAGCTAAATGTCAGCATACTTTGAAAGAGGCCTATTAGTTAATGTACACAAGAAGTTATCAGCACTTATGATAAGCCAAAGAAACCAAACAGTGAAGCCCATTAGATGGTGCTTGTAAGACATTTGAGCTTTAAGAAATGTTTTAGATAAATTAGATTGGGATTGACAGAGAAAAAAAAGCTCTTACAGGGAAGGATTTTTATTTAGACCCCTTACCTGGAGCCAAAAATCCTGAGTTTTGACTGACCCTAAATGACTAACTTGTCTACAATGAATTGGTGACCTCACAGGGGAAAGATAAAACATAATTACATTACAACCAGAAGGTTTTTTTTTTTTTTTTTTTGGTCTTTTTGTGGATATAATGGATATAATAGACAAGGTCCTCACCAACACACAAATAATGTTACTGCTTCCAAAGACTGTAATTCAAAGCCTCTCTTTCTCAGTATAGTCTGCTGGCATTACAGTGAAAAAAGCAATTCTGGTACATACTTCTGATAATCTGGCTCAATCTAAGAATAACATTTGGAACCTTCAGAGTCATATTATTTCTCTCAAAGGGGCCTGCAGAGAATGCAAGGCTGTAATCCCTGGCAAGAATATTCTATGGTGACAATTGAGAGAGGAGAACCATATGATTTGACAGTCAGTTGAAAAGGATGTGGATAAGGAAAATTAGTGAGTCTACCCCCAAAACAGGCCAGAGTGGATGGTCACTCCACATCAGAGGAATGTCTATAGGCATTCTTATGAAAAGATAGCAATGGAGACTATATTTATATGCCATATTATGTTATCATAATACATTTTTAGAGACAAAATATTAAAAATGGGTATGATTACCAGCTACCACCGATAGAGAAAAAAAATCAGTGATACATAAGCACATGTCAAATTTTAATCAATTTAGATATTTGTGAGACCTCTATTATTAACTAATTGAAAACTATGCCTTTGGGTAATTGAATAATTTGACCTCATATAAAATTTTTGGATAAAAGCCAATTAAATGCCAGAGAATATATTTGAAGCTGATAATTTTGGTTTTAGTATACTTAATCTTAAATGATTCTATCTGCTAATAATTAGATAGTAGGACCTGTTTTGTTTAGTAAGGTCACAGCTAGTTCGTAGTAACAAAAACATGTCATCGGTATCAGGAAGAATCTTAATCATTTTGCATCTCAATTAGCAGGAAGCTATTTACTTAGCTCATCTAAAAATCAAATAAAATGATCAGGATGAGAGTAAAAGGAAGGGGAACCAAACTAAAAGTATTAAATTTGTATCTTTTTATTTTTTGTTTCAATTTTTAGAAGACTTCCAACTAAGCTCTAGTAGCTAAATAATATAATAATAGCTGAACATATTATGAATTTCTCTTATTTGCCAAATACTGCTCTACATTGTCTCTAGGCATAAATTTATTTAATCTTCACAATAATCCTAGGAGGTAGGTACCATTGTGATCTCCATTTCACAGATATAGAAACTGAAGCTTAAAGTTTATAACTTGCCCAATATCATATATCAAATAAATGGGAGAGTCAAGATTTGAATGTAGACACACTTACTGCATCTTGGTTTAACCCAAGTACCCTGATGAAGTAGCCTTCAGACAGCCCAACATCAAACCTTTTGTACACCCAAAATAAATAACTATTCAGAAAATGCTTATTGATGTTGATGATTTAACAGATTATAAAGGAAAATAGTTACTACATGATACGGATATTGAAACATTTAGAAGAGAATGAAGGATCAAACAGAAGTGTGTGTATGGTGAGGAAGAATGTGAACGGAGGTGTTTAGGGATGGAGGTAAGACAGACGTTAAAAAAAACACATAAAGAAAGAAAATGCCTCCTTTTCGTCTGTTAGAATCATACACAAAGCATATTATCCTCAGAAGATAGCTCAAAAAAGGGGAAAAGTTAAGGAGTGGGGTGATTTACGCCCTGTTTAAGTCTTAACAACTGGCATGGCTTCTTTTCTCCCCAGGAGCCCATTAAAACAACTACAGTGAATAAGTTCAGTTGTAACCTATACACACTACTATACATAAAATAGGTAACTAATAAGGACTTACTGTATAGCACAGGGAACTCTCCTCGATATTCTGTAATGGCGTATATGGGAAAAGAATCTAAAAGAGGGTGGATATATGTTTATGTATAACTGATTCACTTTGCTGTACAGCAGAAACTAACACAGCATTGGAAATCAACTATACTCCAATAAAATTTAAAAAAAATAAATAAATAAAAACAACAAAACAAAACATCTGCAGTGACATCACTGATATCCACAGATCAACCCTTGGCCTCCTGGCATTAGATATTGAACACCTGCCTATTAGGAGAATAGTTTGTGAGTGGCTACGTCAGGTACCACATTATAAAGTAGAATAACACAATATCTCTGGACCAAGTTTGCCTTGTTTCAAAATAAAGATTGCTTTGTGGAATGTTGGAGACATTACTAGATTTATTGTAAGGACAGCTGAGTTTAAATTTTGGCCTTTCCACTGATTATTTATTTGATTTCTGAAAGATCCCCAAACATTTCCCTAGCTTTCTGTCCAAGGTATTTTTAAAGGTTAGCATGAATGCTTAGTTTTTATTATTGTTGCATAGTTTTAGTGTGAGCATGGCAAATTAGTGAAATGATCACTTGCTTCCGCTTATTAAATGTTAAAAAGGCAGGTCATAATCTTTTTTCTCTCATCCAAGAATGTTATTCAATAACCATATATACAATGACTGCACAATTTCAGTTCACAAACACTTATGACCGCATTATCTGCCTTATGTATACTAAATGTTTGTGAGACATCAAAAAGAAGAAAAAATAAATACCATACAAAAAAGCTACGCTTCATCTAATGTGTCATTATCACTTTAAAATCTAATACTATAAGTTATAGTATGTTTAGACAAAATGTACACATAGTTAAAATCAGCAAGAGTCCAAAATTACTCTAGTCAAAGGACAGTGGATTTTAGATCTGTTGCTATAATAACTTGAAGACCAGATCACCTATTATTGGTCCCTTAAATTAAGCCTGGTTTGACTTCAAGGAACAGAAACCTTTTAGTTCCGTGCCAAGGAAAAGGGGGAGTCTATGGTGAGGCAAGCTTCCAAACATAGGAATCAAAAAATAGTTGGCTCTTCTGTAAACTGGAGCTGGGAAGATGTAAGAAACAGAATCAGTTCTGGGTCTCCCAAGGGTCACATAATGTCCTTACTCCATCTCTCAGGCTCTGCATGCTTTATTTCAGCTCTAGTTATCTTGATACCGTCTGTCTACTCTTTCACTAGACTGGCTTTCATTGCTTACACATGGTCCAACATGGTGACCTCAAGTTTATTTGATCTTACGGATAGGTTATTCCCATTTGCCAACTGCAGCCCTGAACCTCAACTGAGGAAGCATGTCTACTCCAGATGGGACATGCATATCTGAATCTTTGGCGTTGGAGAAGAAGGGCATGGGCAGTTTAAATATCCATCTTTCATATTTCAATTAAGAATTTTATATTTGGAAAAGTTAAAACCTAACCAATGTTTTTATTATGGAAATTATGGAAACTAAAGCTCCATAAAATTTTCCTGGGGAATGAGAAAAAATATTAAAATTTAGAGGCACGTTTGATTGAAGTCTCTGTTTCCGTGTCTTTTGGTTCAAACTCAAGAGAGAGTGAAAGTTAGTCGCCTGACTCATTCTAGGCAGCAAATGAATTGACTGGCTGGGGCAGGTTTTTCACCCCTGGTCGAGTTTACTGTGACTAGAAAAATGGATCGGGTAGAACAAACTTGAACTTCAGCAGGGGATATGGATGGTAGAGTTCCCAGAGAAGAGTATTGTGGGTGGTTAGTTCCCCCCACCAAAGCTGTTAACTATGCAGCTACAGTGACTGAGCTTCATGAAGAGATAAACTTTGGATTCAAATTTGAAGGAAGGGGCATAACTTAAATAAATCAAGAATTGAGAAGAGAGCATTCTGGGTAGGAGATATTTCAAAAGCAAAAGTATCCAAAATGGAGTTTATGCAATATGTTTTGAGGGTAATGGCCATGCTAACAGTTTTACGGCAGATTAGCTTTTGAGGAATGGCCTGAAGCAGTTTTGCAACCAAAATCACAGATGCAATTGTTCTCAGGACCACATTCTCCACTGCCAATGAACATTTCTATTGGGAAAGGATTTTTGTCTGAAAGTTATGAAGTTTGCAAAATATATTTACCATTAGGAAGGAGTAGCTGGACCCTGCTAGAAAGGAAGAAACTACTGGGCTTCTCATGCTCTCAGCAGATTTTCTTCCAAATGTGGTTTTCCAGCTCGAAATGGAGAATAGATGTGTACTTATCTCTAAAAGGTTGGGATTCATGTATTCAAAGTTTCAAAAAAATGTGCTTAGGGGCTTCCCTGGTGGCGCAGTGGTTGAGAATCTGCCTGCTAATGCAGGGGACACGGGTTCGAGCCCTGGTCTGGGAAGATCCCACATGCCGCGGAGCAACTAAGCCCGTGAGCCACAACTACTGAGCCTGCGCGTCTGGAGCCTGTGCCCCGCAACGGGAGGGGCCGCGATAGTGAAAGGCCCGCGCACCGCGATGAAGAGCGGTCCCCGCACCGCGACGAAGAGTGGCCCCCACTTGCCGCAACTAGAGAAAGCCCTCGCACGAACCGAGGACCCAGCACAGCCAAAAATAATAAATAAATAAATAAAAATAAAAAAAAATGTGCTTAGATAGGCCTTTCCTTTCTTCCTTATGTCTAAGGAAGTAACTTTTGCTGGGAACCAAGAAGGGCAAATGGAGCCCCAAAAGATGGTGTGTGTGTGTGTGTGTGTGTGTGTGTGTGTGTGTGTGTGTGTGTAGCAGAAAAAGACAGAGATGGGAGGAAGGAGGGTGGCTATGGAGGGCAATAAAGACTAGCTTTTCTTTATAATTTTACCTCCCAGGGCCATTCCGTGTAACTTCTTCCTAATGTATCTTAGACACAGGATGAGGAAAGATGGGGTGAGGGGCTCCTGGATTCTAGGGAGTAGAAAGGAAATTATTAATTTCAGTAAAGTGGGATGGTTCAGGAAACCACTGAGTTCCTCCTGTAGGGGAAGAGAATACTCTGTGGAATTTTCTTCTTTTTTTCCAATACTGACATCCTCCTCTGATACGTACCTGCTACGCTACGGTAGGTGACCCAGATAGGATTATGTGCAGCATGTTTATGGTTCTCATTCATTTCTCTTGTTCAATGGAGATACGGACGATCTTTATCCCATATGAATTTGTGACGAGGCTTGATTTTTCTCTGCTCCGGCCTGCTGAGACAGCTCCTGGTATGCCTATTTTAACTTCTCTCTCGGTCTGTCTTCCTGGCCCTGTTGTCAGTTTATTTTGCCTTTGGGCTGAACGGGGCCTCTCCCTTCCTGTGAGTGCTTTGTCATTGCTCAGTCAGCAAGTTATTGCCTCCTCTGTCTCTGCAGTTTCTCCTCTGGCCTTGCTTTCAAGTACGCAGGGCTGTCCAGGAGTGTCCCATCTGCCCTCTAGGATCATCTATTCCTTATTCCAAAGGCTTGAGGAAGAGTTCTGTTTTGTTTTTAAAATTTTTCATGAGGTTGTGGCGAATCAGGCTTTCAGAGGACTCTGGGAGGCAGAAGTTCCCAGGGCTCACACAGGCCAGAAGTTATTGGCTTGGTGAAAGCTGTTACTTTGTTTTAAGAACCAGCCTGAGTCTGTTATTGCTGGGGACCCCAGAGGCTAATCACTCAGAGGGAGTTTGATCCTGTCCTGTCTGAGAGGGAACACTGCAGCGCCTTTGTCTCCTCGCTGCCCCCCCTTCCAAAACAGCCCTGCCCTCCTGCCTGGGACTTCCTAACACCCCCAACTCACCCTCCCTGGGGCCGAGCAAAACCGTCACAGCAGAACTCCCAGAGGTGGAAGGGCCAGCGGACTTGCGATTGTGAAGTCCATTTATCAGGTGGATAAATAATATCCACAAAGCACAATAATATCAGGCGTTGACCTCAGTTTTGTTTTCTATTTTCACGAAAGTCCTGCTGTCTATGATTTTTAAAACATTTTTTTATTGCTCTATTGTGAAATACAGTATGCACTGAGAAAAAGTACATAAAACATATTGGTTCAGGTTACTGAAATATTATAAAGCTACATACCTACCACTATTATTTGAAATGCTACATTTTTCAGGCTGGAAAAAAAAAGTCCTCTAAAACTTGGTCCCTTTGGACTTACGGAAAACAATGAGGAATGTATAAGTGAAAATATGGATTTGGTTTTCCATATCTCAACAGTGCAATTGTTATTTTATGTTCATATATTCTGCTGAGCAATCGACTCAATTATTTGCCTGTAAAGCAACCACTTCATGGTTATCTGAGAGGAATTTTTTATTCTAGGCCACCTCCCCTTATTAAATGGCTGTACTTTAGCACTTTTTTCCATCTTCTGCAAGGCTTAACCCAAGAAAAGCAAATTGATCTGCCTATCAGGGTAGGCAAAACACAGTCCTTTGTACTTATAAAGGAAACAACAGCAAAATTTAATCATTCTTCTCATTCCCATGAATAATTCTACATAGCTGACTAAAGTGAAATCTTTTCATATTGATAAATATTTAATGTGTGCCTCCTATGTGCTAGGCATTGTTCTAGATGCTTGAGCTATATGAGTGAAGAAACAAAGATCCTTACTCTTCGGGAGCTTACATGATAGCAGTCAAGAAAAAGGCTGTAACAATAAACATAGTATTTAGGTAACTCATACACGATAGAAGGTGATGAGTGCTGTTAAAATAAGGAAAACACAGAACAGGGTCACAGAATTGGGACACACGGCGGGGGTGGGAGGGCAGAGTGCTGTATTAAGTAGGGCTGTCAGCGCTAGTCTTTTTGAAAAGGTAAGATGTGATCAAAGTCTTGAAGAAGGTGAGGGAGTTAGCCATCCAGATCTCTGGGGCAGAACATTCCAGAATGGTAGAGGGAACTGCTGAGGAAAGGCCATTATGATGGTACCATGTTAAGTATGTCTGAGAAAGAGCAAGAAGGCCAGAGCAGAGTGGCTGCAGCAGAGGGAATGAGGAATGGAGGAGTTGGAGGTAAGGACAGAGATCTGGGGAGCAATTCATGCAGCGCCCTGTGGGTCACTGCTAGGCTTTTGGCTTTTACTTTAGGAAAATGGTGAGTGAGCCCTTGCAGGATTTTCAGCAAAGGAAGGCAAGATCTGATTCACTTTTTAAATGGGTGTGCCAGTTAATAAGCTATTAACTCTCAACTCCAAACTCACCCTTCTTGTATTTGGCTTTGTGATACTAGGGCTGGGACACTATGAACCACCTTTCTGCATTTTCCCCCTGTTAGACTCTGGGGGCTGCCAGAGCAGAGGGGGAAGAAGGGACTCGCTCCTTCCTATTTGCTTCCTGTGGCTTCCTGTCTGCTTCCTGTTTGCAGCAATGCTTCTGCAACCCAGCAGTCTCTTCCCTTACAGCAGTTTGTAGCTTCTCTAGCGCTCACAGAACTAACCTCCTCACACTCTCTCAGAGGCACCTTCCAGTCAGGGCCTCTCCTTAGAGGCCTGAGCTACTAAGTGTTAATATTTCCAACCTCTCTCCTCTGTTCCCCAGCCATGGTTGCTGCTTCCTGCCCTTTCTACGTCCATTGTACCACATTTTGCCTTTTCAGTTACTCAGTTAACAACTTTATATCCAGTTAACAACTGTTTATATTATATTCTCTTTGTTAACTGGTGTGATTCCAGGTTTTTCCTAGATTGGGCAAGTAGAAGAATAGATTTTCCATCAGCCAAAGTGAGGAAAGTTGTAAGTAGAGCAGATTTAAGGGAAAATATCAAAAATCCAGCTTTGGACATGTTACTTAGACAAACAGAGATGTCACCTAGGCAGTTA
The DNA here is from genome assembly GCF_009873245.2 of Balaenoptera musculus. Lineage (NCBI taxonomy): Eukaryota > Metazoa > Chordata > Mammalia > Artiodactyla > Balaenopteridae > Balaenoptera > Balaenoptera musculus. The sequence goes on along the minus strand of NC_045790.1, from coordinate 53,096,734 downwards.
GATATTAGCACAGAGCTAATTTTCATTCTTTTCTCTGTGGCCCCTGGACCATGAGCACAACTTTCGCTAGACTAGAAATATTATTGAATGACTTATGTTCTTTTAGTTAAATTCATTTCAAGGATTTAAATCATTCAATTAAGAACACAGATGTTGGAATTAGAACTAGATTTGAATCCTGGCTCTCTGGTCGAAGTGACGTTGCATAAGATAGGTGACCTCTCTAAGTCTCAATTTCATCAACTATAAAAATAAGGGTAATAATACCAAAGCTTAACAGTAATCGAAAAGTGGAAATTAAAAGATAAACTGGTGAGTACATAGTAAACTTTGAGGGTAAAATGTCCTCCTCAGTTTCCTTCTCTTCAAAGTGGGATAATACTTATTTTATAGGCTTCTTCTGAGACCTAGATCAGAGCAAACCATGTAAATCACTGGCCAGAGAGCATTCTACACAACAGGCCCTCAAAAAATCTGAGTTTCCCTCTTACCTCATCTTAATCCTCCTAACATCTCTCTCATTTACAAATTTAACAGCATTTTGCAAAATCCATTCTGTAAAGCATTAATTCCAGAGGATGTTAATAGGGTTAATACAATAAAATAAAGTCACAAACATGTATTTGAATATGAGTAACCAGTATGTTCAACTGCGTAGATTACAATCCATATAAAACTGTATTTTTATTCCTCACCCACCCTCTATACTTTATGTAGTGAGAGTAATCATTTTTTTGGCTGTGGACTGGCTACTTTGACAGGCTGATGACTTGTCTGCTCATTCTTAGTAACAGGCAGTGTCACAGTCATTTTAAGTCATAAGCAGATCCCAATTCAGGTATTAGAATGTCCAGGTCTGAAAAGATGGCAGCTGGCTGTACATCATGCTTGGTCTGTAGCTACAGGCATCTCTGCCCGCCTGATCCTTTACCTTTCTTGCTCGGTATCCTCCCTCCCCATTTGGCAAAACAACCTTGAAAGGTCCCAGAAAATGACAGCATATTTTCCAAGGTATTACTCTGCCTTCCAAAATTAAGTCAGAGGCACAAATTTAATAAATGTCTATGATTAAATCCAATTAAGTCTCTCTTCTTTACCAGAATCTGGATACCTGGAATCCCTACTACCAGGGAGCACTGTCTTAGGTATCAAGGAGGAAGTTTAAGTTCTTTCCAGGTAGAAATGTTTTTGAGAGAGTATAGCATTCTGCTTAGGGATATAAACTCAGTACCCAAATCCTAGCTCTGCTTTTTGCCGACTGTGACTTTGAACAGGTTACTTAATCTCTCTGAGGCTGTTTTTCATTTCTAAAATGGTGATACTAATAGAGTTGTATGAGGATTAAAAGAGTTGACACATGTAAAACAGGCAAACTGTTAGCTGTTAATATTAGACAATGTACAATTCAGTTAGAAGGAAAAAAGTAGCCCAAAAGCTGGTGCTAAGCTGCATGTCACTGCTGAAATGTGAAACGAGAGTTGAAAAAATAATAGTATGGGTCACAGAAGTCAAGAGAGATATTACAGAAGAGGAAAGAATGGATCTGAGCCTTAGATAATGAAGAGGAAATTTGTGCTACTTCTGCTTTTATTACTTGGTTGTTGTTTTTGGAATGAAGACAAGGAGAGTCAGAGATTATGGCAGTACAAGAAGGGGAAATATTGAGAAAGACAGTAAATTTCTGTTTCTACTTTTGTGGAGGTCCATGTTATCTTCTGATGGAAAACTGGCTTTAGTCTACAGCTGGGTGGGTGTGATGTTATCTTCTCATGATAGGTCTTTAGATTTTTTGTTCATTATCCTAAGTTAAATTTTTGATTTTTTTTTACAAAGAAGGTAAGCATAACTTCCCTTTCTTTAGCTAGCATTTATATCCCGAGCATTATTATATAATGTAGCTTTTAAAATAATTTCAATTTGGATCAAGTTCATATTTTCTTTGAGCTGTTACTCTCCAAAACCAGAACTTCAGTACCAATTGGCATATAATTTTAGAAGCTGTCATAAAATGCAAAAGAAAGAATCAGGTATTTAATATGCAATATCACCCAAAGATTACTGTAATTATTTCTTTTTAAAGAAAGAGATGACTAGAAACTTGGATGAGACATTTTTCAGTGCAAGTGATCAATGAGATAAACAAAAATTATTCATTGAAGAGGAACATTGCTTATCACTCATTGGAGAAATGAGGGGAAACATTCCAGTTTTGTGGATTTACTTGTCCTGTAATTCGCTGTGTTTTTAAAATGAGCAGCTTGGCAACATAGAAATTTAGACTCACATTTCTATCTATAAATCACCAGTTTGCCCCTTATGTTGACAGTTTCTGTACAAAATCAGAGGATTTCAAGGTGTTCCAGCAACAAAATGTAAGAAATTGCAGAACACATAAATTTCAAGGGTTTTCTACCTACGTCAGCAACATCATTTTAGCAAAATACAGACAGGATATTCAAGTGCCAAGATGGAACATAAGATAAAATAAGGTAAAGAGCAAAACATAATTCAAAATTAGGGGTGTTCTTGGATAACCAAACTCATTATCGGGAGATGCCATTCTGGCTTAGTAAGCTGCTTGTTAGTTACCCAAGTAAAGCAAGTTAAGTTGGAAATATAAAGGAAAACGTACCAAGTTCAAAATCAAGAATCAGACAAAAAAGGTACTATTTTGGGCAAAGATTAAAGCTCTCATCTGTCAACTATTAAGCAGTTTTAATGATATGGGCCACTTTGTGAATCATTAGGGAGAAAAGCAAGATGAATAAACTTAGGTCCTGCCCTCAAGGATCTTATAACTTAGTACTTTTGTGTTTAGAAACATTAAAACAACTTTTTAAAAATGCAAGATTCCAATGAAGATGAAGATCATATAATAGGAAACTATGGGACCAGCAGCCTAAGCACCTCCATGATCTAAGAAGAGATAGTCATCATTTTCCTCACAAATTTAACAGGAGTGTCTGTTAAGTACTTGGTGACCATTAAAAGGAGCAAGCCAACTTCTTCATGAATAGCTTACTCACCCGCAGGGATCTGGACCTTTATATTGACTTTTACCATTTCTAATTATTTTTTATAAGTGATACAAAAGGGGGGCAGTAAGGAAGAAAAAGAACTTTTAAAAATCAACTCTTGAAAAATGACATAGATTCATTTTTCTCTTTCATGTAGTTTAAGTGCCTCAGCTATTGCCTTTTTATTGTACTTATTTGTAACGACCAGTGAAACTGATGAATAGCAGAAATAGTAAATTTAATAGATCGTGGTTCATATTTTGCTCTTGAGCTAATGTTCCTCTGAATTAGTTAGGTTTAAATGATTATGTCTTCCTTTACAACTGCTTGAAATTCTAAAAAATCCTGGTACCTAGATTAAGGACGTTGAAAGGAAATGTTGCAGGAGGAACGGGCTGAGTGTTACAGAGAGTAATATCTTAATGCATTGTTATTGCTTTATTGATTGAAATCGATCTTTTCTCTTGTTCATTTTCATAGGTGCTCTCATTGTGACAGCAATTGTGAAAACTGCAAAATATCTCCTACTCACAGATTTTTGTATTTTAGCAGAAATCTCAACTCTGGCTATAAAGTGTCTTAGACAAAATATGAATTGTTTTGGAGAGCTGGTCATAATTCTTTCCCACCCCCCCCAGTTATTCTTCCTAGCTTATTGAATTTCAATGCTTATGTTTGAAAACATATGTATGTATATCATATATATATCTATGATATACATACATATATACATACACACGTTCTGTGATTCATATGACTAGGGATTCCTTGTTGAGAATTTTTGAACAAACTTGTCATTTAAAAGATCACAATAATGACGAGGACATAAAAACCACATAGTGGGCTTCAGAGCATGGGCAAGAGGGCATCTGATACAGAGAAGGTCATTCCTAGGCATTATATTCAGGTGAAACGGACCAGTATGAGGAGGAAGGTGGAAATTTTGGTTTGTGGGCAAAAGCAACAGCAGTATTTCCACAGTCATTGTTTTCCTTTTGAATCCATGCTTTTCTTCCGACTTTCTGAAAAACACCAGGGCTTTATTCGTCTGCTGGCTCTGCCTGTGGTTTGCAGAGATGTCATTGTTCTTAACCACGTCCTGTTTTCCCTGAGATGGCCTTTTAGGTTCACTGGGACCAGAGGGTCAACTTTGTTGTCTTTTATGAGGGAGAAAAACACTGTGTAGTTCAGGAAAACCAGAGTCCAACTTTCAACTGCTCCTTTCAGTTTGCAATTTTGAAAATGAACTTTATTTCCCATTAACAGTAATTGCTGTAAAAACTCCCTCCTGGGCACTAAATTGGCAGGTGGCATTTCTCAAATCTAGAAGGCGGCAGAATGATTTGTAGTCAGTAGTAGTCAGCGTTCTGTTAAATAAATCAATTCTCAATTTACCCTTCCTCAAAAGGGTGACCTGCCTTCAAAAAATATTTGGGGAAAAGAAGTTTGCCTTATTTCTGCTAGACTGGTAGACTTTCTCCCTCCCTGAGTCCTGTCTCAGCCGAGGGGCGCTGTGACAGGCAGTCCTGTAGAGGATTGCTGCTGTACGTGACCCAGAAAAAGTGTGTGAATATGAGGTGGGTCTCTTTGCTCTTACGGATACATCCACGCTCTCTCACCACTCCACAAAATTATTTTAGACATTACGATATGAGTGATGGTATTTAACATTGTACATGACATGATCATTCTCATAGTTTGAGAACCAGAACCCAGACAGTATAAGGCCTTTGCAATCTGTTGGCATCCTCTCCTGGGTGCATCCAAATATTGCCGAGCTGCCTTCAGGTCTATGACTTCCTTATTTAGCTTAAGGAAACTCCATTCTGACCCAACGCACACTCTTGGTCTAGCCCTCCATCTGTCTCATTCCACCCATAGCACATTCCCCTGATTCTGAGTAAAGCACCCAGCGGGCTTTGCTACTCCAAGGTTCTCTAGAACAGGCCAGAGTGGCCCTTGGAAAGTTTTCGATATTTCTTTTATTCTCCTAAATATCCAACAGGAACTCTTATGTCAAACTCACACTTCTCCATTAATTCTCAGATTTTTCAATCAGTCCTTAAAGAAAAATTTTTTGACTAGTCTTATGATCTGCAAGTTACCGTATTATTATAACCAATTCCCTTCTTTTGATCCCTCCCAACTCCTCAAGTCTTTCATGAACACAAAACAAAAAACAAACGAAAAATTCCAAATACCTCTTAATGAATGACTCCTCCTCTGGCTGTATAAAGCCAAAGCTTTGAAATTGGTTTCCGACTGTGTGGGTATGGTTATATGTTTTTCCTTTTCCAGATAAACTTGCAAGGAAAGCTGTGAGTTTGGGCAGTTTGCAACAGATTAATTCGTATTTGCTTCATGGTGTATGAATAGAATGTCAAGCTTGAAAATGAGAAGGCCTAGTGAAAATACCAGCTTAACTCTTTACTTTGCTGTTTGATTTTACAGTTTTCTTAAATCCTTAGAGATTCAGTTTTCTTTTGTAATAAAATGTAAGGTTAAATGAGATCATTTGCATGAGAACAGTTATCATAACTCCTAGGACATGATAAGGGCACCATAAGTGAATTTATATCTGGTTTTGCTGTATAATGATAGAAGGTTTTAACCAACCTTATGAGTAACCAATCTTGAGATGAGATTGCTAATGATTTGCAATATTATGTTTCCGTTTTCTCACTAATTTGGTAATGCCATGTTGCATTAGAGTTTTTACTCTTACATGCATTTTTTTTTTCCTTTAAAATTTCACTGATACTAATTGGTGGGATAATAATCAATTATAGTTTATAGGCAGGTATTAGGTTATAATCATTTTACTTGCATTTTTATGTAGGGACTATTCTAGAAACACATTATTAGTTTTCCTTGTTTGCTGTTTATAATGACAGGAACAGTTTACCGAGCCAATAAATAAATGTGGCTCTGTGACTGGGAGATTAAATACTTAATATACATTATCTCCTTGAATCCCCACTTCAACTCTATGATGTTGAGAATATTAAAATCATTTTACAGACTGGGAATCTGATACTCGGAGAAATTAAATGACTTGCACAAGGTTTAGCAGCTAGAAGGTGGGAAGGCTTTATTTAAAGCCAGTTCTGAGACCTATGTTTGAGCTTTCAGTAACTACCCTATACGTACCTTATGCTATCTTGATAATTTTCTCCGACAATATTGTCTTCACATAACTAGTGATCCTGCCTGATCACAACCTAGTCCAGGGGAGTCCTGTTCTACTGTCAGGTATGCCTGACACCCCCAAATGGTAATCCGCGTTGCCTCTGCACTTTCCTGAAAGGAGATCTCTGCCTAGTGCTTCCACTCTGGGTACCTAAATCTAGATCACAGTTGTCACACAGACCTTGCAGGTTAGAATGCTGCCTTTAACAATATTTGAGTGAGATCTTTGATCTAGAGATATTGTAAAACAACAGAAAAACCAATTGAGGATGAATGCTATAACCTAAAGTTTAAGCTTGAGCAAAATTTTAACAAACCAGGTTGAAAGGCAGCACAGCCGTAACCCACTAAGAGCTGGTAAAACTGCTAGCCGAACGTGGCTGAAAAATCTCTCTATCTCTTCCTTGGTCTTATAAAAAAAAATTCCCTTGGTATTTGTGTCTTTCTTGCTCTGTGACTCCACTCTGATCTAAATGCTGTGTTCCTCTGTCAGGGTGTCTATAGCAAGTGAGGCAATTCCTCTGCCTTTTTAAAAGCAATTACTCAAAGCTGAGCCTTGAAATATAGTTGCTTCACCAACTTCTTACACAGCTCTAATTGCTTCTATTTGCCTTTGCACGTATGTGCAGAACTCACTTTCTACCAAAGTCTACTGAAGTGGCTTGTTCCTTGAGAAGGGTTCCCATTTCTCAGATCTTATGGGCTGCCTATGAGAACAGTCATAAAGACCACTCTGACTTTCAGCTGAAAGGGATGGTTTCCCCCATTGCCCATAAATCTTTTACTCCATTCTATTTCCTGTATTACAGTGTCAGAAATCCCCTCTGCATACAGAAGCCTGGACATTTTGGCTATTTCACTTGAGTATGTCCCCACCGAGTGGACTGTATTATCACATAAAAATCCCTAAGCTAGTCTTATGTTGTAATTCTTTCAGTTATAATGTAATCTAAATTTAAGAGCCACAACTGAACAAGACTGAACACTTATCCAGTTGGGAATAGGATAGGCCTTTATAAACATTTAAGCATATTAATGAAAAGATTAACAGATTTGACTACGTAAAAATTTAAGCTTTCTGTATAACAGCAGAGACAACAAAATAATCACAAACAAAATAATAAGGCAAATTAAAAACTGGCAAAAATATTCACCGCTTTGAATATGTGAGTTCTAACAGATTGATAAAAATACAAGTGGGCTGTGAGAAAACAGTCAAAGAACATGAAAAGGCACTGAACCAAAAAAGAAAATTATGCTACTAAATATATGAAAAATATTTAACTGCATTAGAAATTAGGGAAATAAAGACATTTCCCTTATTAAAATGGAGGTATACATAAAATGATCTATCCACATGTATACCTGTGAGGGCAGAGACGGGCACTCACCCTGCTGGTGAGAATGATACCAGTACAACTTTTCTGGATGCCATTTTGGAAAAAGGCTTCCAAATCCCTAAATGTGTTCTTGCTACCTGGTCCAGTAATTCACTCTAAAAAACTATCCTGAGGAAAGAATCTGGGATTTACACAAAGATTCATGTAGAAAAATGTAAAAAGTAAATTGCAGGCCTGATTATAATAACAGAAATTTGAAAATAGTATGTATTCAGATGAAAATAAAAGAGTTGTGAAAGAAAGAAATTATATATGGACATAACAAGGAATAATCTGCAGCATTTTTAAAAAACATGCTTTAGAACAATATTTAGTGATACAGGTTAATGCTGTTTTTGACTTGCTAAGTGAGAAAAGGTGTTACTGAGTAGTTTTTGCAATACGATACAAATTAGAAAAAATTAAAAATATATGTGTGAATATGCACAGAAAAGAAACAGATACTCCAAGATATTAGTAACAATGAACATTTAGTGGGTATTGGGATTTAGGAGGGATTTTTATTTTTTGGTTATACGTGTTTTCATTAATGACATATATGACTTGGAAAAGGATGAATATATTTTAAAAATAAAACTTTAAGGACTTTATTCTCTATCAAAATGACTAGGACGTAATGTGCTTTAAATGGAGTATTTTCCTTACTTGCTGTACAGATATTTTCATTCACATTTCTAGTCATAAATTTATTCTTCTTTTGTCTCCAGAGTGAGTTCCTGAATCTGTATTTCTCATTCAGAACTCAGAGGAAAGATTAAAGGCAGTCATTACCTTCTTCTCTTTTTTTACAGGCTACAGAATCTATTTTTAATGGTGCTGCTTTAAATCCCTGTTGTTAGAAACATTTATTTAACCTCTAACTCTGCTCTACTGAGATGTTTTTGTTTACTTCAGGTTAGACCTTGACCTTCACAACCTCACACTCAGGGGAAATTTGTTGTTGTTGTTATTGTGCTTTCAAAAAGATTTGCTTGAAATTGTTTTGGCTGATTCTTTTAGGTTTGGAAATAGCCAAAAGCGATTTTACTTTGGAATATTTGGGGAGAATTTATTTTCCCTCCTCTGGCTTAAAAAGATTTCATTATGAAAGAGAAATTATACAGACAGTGAATAAAGAAAGTGTCAAAACTTTTTTTACCCCCAACCTTGAGGGGTAAAATATCATCTATTGCCATTGCTGGCAACTAGTCAGTTGTCTCCTGTTTCCTTGGGGGCACAGTGGCATGCAGAGTAAAACTTCAGACAGGGTCTTCACTGTCCTTCAGATAATTTGATAGGACCAGACTTGCTGTCTAGTTTTAGGCAACTAGCATCTGGTAGCCTCCCATAGAGACTTCTAAAGGATTTTGGAAGAGAGGTAAAAAACTTTACTTTCTAGAGAATGCAGGAGTAGGTACAGATGTCTGTTATTTATTCCAAGGAAAGTGAGACTATTGTAACTATGGGAAGTGTTTTGTATGTGCAGGGAAAAGTGTGAGAAGGAAGGATAAGTCCAAATAATTTCCACCCACCTCTTTATCTCCCTTCAACCCATTCAGACACTGAGAAAATATTCTGAAGATTTCCACTACATCTACAGATTTCCCATGTATCACAGATCACTCCCCAGGATACAAGGGAATAACAGAGGCCACGACAGTCTCACAACTCCAATCCCCACTCCCTGTTGTGGGATCTCCTGACCAATTACTACTGAGAATGTTTCATGTACAGTCAGGTATAGAGTCCTCTCACTTCCCACACAGTACTCATGTATTTTTTCCCTTTCTTTCTAATTCTGGCTCCTGTGGTGATGTTGGACTAAGGCCTCTGATGACCTTGAAGCCATACTGAGTGCCAATGTCAGTTCAGCAATTACTGCTGACAATGCAGAGACCACTGCTACCTGCAGTAGGGTGCCAGCTCCTGCAGGACTGAGCAGTTTATCATCTTGTGAAACGCTCAAGCTTTGGACTTAGATAACCGAAGCGCCTCAGTTTACTAGCTGGGGGACCTGAGATAAATACTCTCTTTGGAGATTGCTAGCTGCCTCCCACTATCAGTAGAATTCTTCACGGAATTCAGAGCAATGTGCTCAGCAGAAACATGACATTAACCAAGCTACTGGGTAGCTAAGTGTGACCATGTGGCAATTTGGGCCATGACAGAATGATCTTTGGGACTTTTGGGCAACACTAACTAGAGGGAAAGAAAGCAGTGCCCTTGATTTCTACTTCATTTCCTTACTCTTGCCTGGAAATGCAAATGAAACTGAAACTCTAGCAGCCAGCTTGGGTCATGAGCTGATTTTAGGTATGGAAATCACTTACTGAAGAAAGCAGAACAGAAAGAAAGAAGTGCGGGGGCCCCATGACTTGCCCTGGACAGCATATATTCAGGCGTCTTTTAGATGGGAGAAAAATAAACTTCAAATTTGTGTAAGTTATTGTCATTTTGATCTTTCCTGTAGTATGCAGCCAAACCTAATCCTAACTAATATATCTCAGTTTGTTTATCTAGGAAAGGGGGACAAAAGCAGTGCCTAACCATAGGGTTATTGTAAGGATATAATGAAATAATACAGGTAAAGCATTTTTATGTTCAATAAAAGTTAGATATTATCACGAAATAAAAGCTTAGTTTGCACTTCATAAAAGTTGGATATTATAACTTGAATGAAAGCTTGGATTCTGAGTCCAATCTTGAAATGGAATTGCATATATAAAACATGGTCTGGCCACAAAAATAATTAGAAGCAATTTACATTTTAATTGGAGTTACTAAAAAATATCAAAGTGTACCCAATTTGAGATTCACAGACACTTTACTTTAAATGGAGAAGGTTCCTTTTATTTTTGGTTAGTTATTTCTTTGGAAAAACTGTCAGACTTAAAAAAATTTGCTGAAATAGTACAGAAAACTTCTGTAACCTCTTCACCCAGCTTCCCCAAATGTTAACATATTGTTGCATTTCCATGATCAGTCACTTATCTACACATTATCATTAGTTTATTTTTAACTTTTTCGAAGCATACTGTAAGATGATACCCCATAACCCTGAAACACTCTAGGGCGTGTTAGCCAAACAAGGACGCTCCCTTAAATAACCAGCATACAACACTCCAAACCAGAAAATCTACATTTCTGATACAATACTACCATCCTTCCGTGGGACCATTTACATTTCCGCTATTACCCCAATAATATCATATTTTCCTTTCTGTTCCAGGATCTTATCCAGAAATACTTCTGCATTTAGTTATCCTGTGTCTTCAGATATTTCCGTCTGGACCACTTCCTCAGTCTTTCCCTGTTTTTCATGTCCTTGATACTTTGAAAGAGTACAGATTTTCGATTTTATATCTTCGTGCTCAGCCTGGGTTCATCTGCTACTTTGCATGACCAGACCCAGATCATGCCTTCTCAACAGGACATCATGGAAGTGTTGCTGTTCTCTTCCTAGTCCCTCAAAACAGGAGGCAAACCATTCCAACATATCCATCTCCGGGGATCTTAACTGTGGTCACCTCATTATATTGGTTCTTGTCAACTTTCTCCAAATTAAATTCTCAATTTTGTGCTTTACAAATGGACTACTAATATATTGTAAGGAAGTATCATGAGATTATGCCGACACTCTGTGCCTCATCAAATCTCCACCCATCAGCTTTAGCATATTCTGAAGACTCCTGTCTGAATCAACCCCTGCTGTGATATTTCTCAAGAGGTGATTCTCTAATTACATCATTCCTTTTACATTTATTCACTGGCATTCACAGTAAGGGAGAGCTTACTCTCCCCACTCAACCCCCCATTGATTTATTTATGTATTTACACTTTTTAGGTCCTTATTTGGACTTCTATGTCCTTTTGATAGGTTCCCATCATTTACTGAACATTTCCCAATTTTCTGGAGAAGCCAGATGTTCCAGGCTTATTGTATGCTTTTCCTATCCCAATCCTGGAAATTACAATTTCTTAAAGGAGCCCTAGTCCTTTTTAGTAGAGGTAGGTATATGAAAGCTAAGATCTAGATGCTTAGTATACTCACTGTATTTTATATTGGGATGCCACTGTTTCTATGCCCTCTCAGTGGACAGAATTAAGAAATGTATGTATAAATATATACACTTAATATAAATATATATGTATACATATTATGTAAATACGTCCCCTCATTCATCTTTGTTTCCATATCTATGTGTGTATGTGTTTGTCACAGACATACATCTATGTGTGTATCACTATCCTCAATATATTGAATTATTTGCTCAATTTTGCTTATTTACTCAATGTAATCAGTCTTCCAACCACAATGGCCATTTCCTCAACCTGCCGTTTCTGCTCCTCCCTGTCACAGCCTGTTTCCTTGATTGACTTGCTGATCTTTGCCTCAGAGAAGAGAAGGAAAGGGAAGGGAAAATGGAGAGAGAAGGAACACCAAGACTTTTGAAATTTCTTTTCCCTCATTCTTCTTTCTCATAGTATTTCTCACACTGCACCTGTCCCAAAGGACGGACATCTCAACCCAAAGCACAACAGCACTCATTAATATGAATTTTCTTGCACATGTTGTAAACTTCTGAACATTCAAGATAGTAGTACTTTTCAAAAATGAAGCTTAATCCCTATATGTACCCATCTCCATCCTCCACAATCCCCTAAACCTTTTGCATTTTAAATCAAATACAGTAGCTATAAACAACTGAACAAGATTTCATTTTTTATTAAAATATGTAGAAAATAATGTGGAGTTAGAAAAACTTGACCTTGGGGCTTCCCTGGTGGTGCAGTGGTTAAGAATCCGCCTGCCAATGCAGGGGACTCGGGTTCAAGCCCTGGTCCAGGAAGATCCCACATGCCGCGGAGCAACTAAGCCCGTGCGCCACAACTACTGAGCCAACGCTCTAGAGCCTGTGAGCCACAACTACTGAGCCCGAGTGCCACAACTACCGAAGCTTGCATGCCTAGAGTCCGTGCTCCACAACAAGAGAAGCCACCGCAATGAGAAGCCCGCGCCTCACAACAAATAGTCCCCGCTCACCGCAACTAGAGAAAGCCCGCGTGCAGCAACAAAGACCCAACGCAGACAAAAAATTAATTAATTAATTAAAAGAAAAACAAAAACTTGACCTTGCCTGCAAAGCTCTTCAAATGCCAGTAAAAGTTATATGTATGAAGGTAAATGCAGGCTTTTGGGTTTATACTTCAGGCAAAGTCATAGGATGTGTGTGTGTGTGCATGTGTGTGTACGTATATGATTGCTCAGTTTTTCTTCTACCTGCAACTTCTACCATCTGAAATTTTGAAAACAAATCAATGCTGAAAAACCATATTGTCAAGAAAGGGCTGTATGTTGCATTTTCTAAACTAGAATAGACAGACCTTTTTCTTGAGAATGAAAAGGCTCCCCTCTTTCATTGTGCAAATTCTTACCGCAAATTTTGACCCACAGTAAGCTTTAATTGTGTAGCAACTGTTAACCTGTAATTTTTCTTTTTCACTAGGCACATAACTCTACTACATTTCCCAACCTCCCTTGCAGTTACAAAGGCCAAATCAGCCGGAGTGAAAGGGAGGTGCACCAATCTCTTCCAAGCTGAGCCCATAAAAGTGTTGGTGCAATGCTCCTGTTCTCTGTCTTCCCTCATACTCTGCCAGATGCACAGCATCAGTAAAGGACTCCAAGCCTGATGGCAGAGCTACTAGAGGGAAAGAATCTGTTTCTGCTTGGAGCAGAGTCCCTCTTTTCCCATGCTCCCCAACCTGCACAGGTCTGCAAAGTATGCAAGCAACAGACATTGGTGGGTGAGTTTTGGAATTTTTTGTTAAAATACTTCGCCAACTCTGATTAACAAAATCTCCAAAACAGAGTGCAATGTGGATTCCTACTTGGAATAAATCACAAACAGTATTCACTGAGGGACAGATTTCCTCAGTGGCAGTGGATAGCAAATCTTGGCTGACTGAGCAAGATGGTTTGTTTTTTTTTAAACTTCTTTATTGGAGTATAATTGCTTTACAATGGTGTTAGTTTCTGCTGTAAAACAAAGTGAATCAGCTATGCATATACATATATCCCCATATCTCCTTCTTGTGTCTCCCTCCCACCCTCCCTATCCCACCTCTGTAGGTGGTCACAAAGCACTGAGATGATCTCCCTGTGCTATGCGGCTGCTTCCCACTAGCTATCTGTTTCACCGTGAAAGTTTCCTTCAGTTTCTGTGAGTAATGTTGCAATACTTCTTAACGCTCTGGAGTTTTAGTTCCAAGCGAAGCACTCAGATGCGACCAACCTGAATGGCTCATCTGGAGAATGTGAAACATGACCCGAGTGGAAAGTGGCAAGTGAAAACAGTGATGGTCCCTTACATGAGCCAGCGTACTGATTTATGGAGATATTTCATGTCTGGTCAAATATTAATACAAATTAATACTACTGTAACACACCTTTGAGTTGCGTTAAGGGTTAATAGTCTTTCCTATATGTCTTTAACTAGCAAGAATGATTAAATAATAGGGTGGACTAAACTCAAAATCACTAAGGCATTTCCTTTCTTCAGAGACAGCTTCTAGCCATGAGAGGTGGATTTATTTGCACTTGTACTACTGTCCAAGAAAGGAGAAGAATGACCAAGACATCACCCCTCTGGATGCACGAGTCTTTTCTGCTGCTTTGCACTGTTGGGATTCTCCTCCTTGCTTTTTAATCCTGGGTCCCTTTACTTCTTGGAGTGAGCCCTGGGGCATTCTCTGCAGAGGGCCCTTGACACTAGAAATTCCTCCTTTTTGTTGATCAAAGCTGGTGCGGCCTGACCCCACCCCAGGAAGTGGTGGCAGACACATCTGTTCAGTCTGGCTTTCTGCCAACAGGGGATTTACTCTTGAGTGAGTGGGGGAGAGAGGACTTTTATGTTGGGAGGGGATTTATTGTTGGCTGATGGGGTGTGGCAAGTGTGAAGGGTGGGAACCACTTCAGCTCCATGGCTGGATTGTCTGACTTTTTGTGCAGCAGGGTTTAATCTTTGTATGTGGGTTCCAAGACTTTGGGAAGGGCAAGTTGCTGAATCAGTGAACTTTGACAGTAAACTGAAAAACTTTGGGGAGAGTGAAGTATAGATTTGCAAAAAACAAGAAGATGAAAGTGAAGGTTTGCTGAGTACATACAGTAAGATACTGTTTAGCGTCAAACAATTGAAGATGCAATTCTGAATTCTGATAGTCCTCACTACTTAGCTAGCACTGCCCAACAGACCGGAGGAAGAAGCGAAATAGGAGCTGGACCACTCGGTGTTCTGAAATTCTGGCTTTCACTACGGGGAAGTCATCGGACTCTTCCCATCTCATTGCTGTCTTATCAACAATCACAACAGCACTAGAATTTTATATTGAATTGTGAAAAACATACCTATTTTGTGAAATGATTACACGTTAAGGAAGTAGGGGCATGGAATTATATGGTACTGCTCTAGGAACACTTAATGACTGGAGGAATAAGGTTGCCTGATAGAAGAATACCAGAGTATAGTACTGACCACAACACTGTATCAATGATTCAGTACAGGAAGAGGAAATAAATGCCATGGGGTTTGAGTTTGATTTTAGAAATTGAGAGAAAGCCAGCATTTTGCACTCTAAAGAACCCTTTACTTTTCTTATCTCCATATTGTTTTCTAAGACTGCCAGGGCCAGAGATTTTGCCTAGGTAGGAACCATCAGCCCCCTCATAGATTTTATCTAGCAAATACATGTGAAGTAGTTCCTATGCTCATTGCTCAGCCATATGATGATGTCTATACAAAAGAAATATAAGTTATGGTCCCTGCTATCCATATAACAGGAGTTCCTATTTGAAGCCTCAGTCTAAGAATTCAAGCAGAGCCATAGCCAATAAGTAAATTAGAAAAAGATACTATCTTAGGGAGACATAGGTTGCATAGTTTGGTGCAAACATATCTTAGGTTGCGTAGTTCAGTGAGTGGAGTGTGGGCTGCATTTCAGCCCTCATTGGCCCTTTTGTCTTTGCCCCACACAAACTTTGTGTGCTTTGGATTCCATCATATCTTGTGGAGATGAAACATCATAACTTATATGGCTACAGGATATGTCTGTTGGGAATCTTAGCTGCAAAAGGGACCAAAAATAAAACTTCTGCTAAATAAATCATCTTAAGGGAAGAGACATTAGAAGCAGACAACTTGAATCCAAGAGCAATACATCCCAGTAGATTAGTCTGGGAGATTCCAAAGGCAGCATGGTGTATGTCCCTAGATTGTTTGCTACTCTGTCAGTAGCAAACTGAAAGAGCTGTTTCAACAAAAAATTTTCAGTTGGGAGGACATTGAGAGAACATGGAACAGAGCTAGGGGGTGGTGGGGAGTATGTGGTAGCTTTAGCACTGGGCTGGCCTTGGCAAGTTTGGTCCAGCAACCCCAGAAGTTTCAGTAGAGATCAGCTACAGAAGTTGGAGTTTGGAGCCACTCAGAGGGGCTGAGTGACAACTTCTCCCAAATTAAAATCAATGAAGGAGAGTGGGTAGTATGAACTCCATATGTCAGCATACATGTACTCATTGGAGAATTCCAGAAATACCTGAGAGAGGGGGAGATATTAAAAAAGGGCTAAAGTTCCTGAAATTGTGAGTTGAAGATGAGGCATGAGAATATTATTTGTTGCTGTTATTATGACACTGTTATTAAGTGTCAAGTATTATTGTTCACCAGAGGTGAAGTGGGAAACCAGAATAGCACTTGTGTGTACAAAAGTGTGAAGTAATGATGCATACCACTATAGGGTAACTTCCTTGCCAAAGGGTATGAAATACAAGATGGCAGATGGTTGTAAGGTCAAGTCCATGTAATTTGCATATATTCCACTTGAGTCGGATTTCACTAGTTGGAGAAGATAGGGTGTACAGAATGGTGGGCAACTTCTAATAATTAATAATTGGAGAGATTGGTTCAAGATGGCAGAGTAGAAGGACGTGTGCTCACTCCCTCTTGTGAGAGCACTGGAATCACAACTAACTGCTGAAAAATCATCGAAAGGAAGACACTGGAAATCACCAAAAAAGATACCTCCCCACATCCAAAGACAAAGGAGAAGCCACAATGAGACAGTAGGAGGGGTGCATTCACAATAAAATCAAATCCCATAACTGCTGGGTGGGTGACTCACAAACAAGAGAACACTTATACCACAGAAGTTCACTCACTGGAGTGAAGGTTCTAAGCCCCACATCAGGCTTCCCAAACTGGGGGTCCAGCAACAGAAGGAGGAATTCCTAGAGAATCAGACTTTGAAGGCTAGCAGGATTTGACTGCAGGACTTCGAAAGGACTGGGGGAAACAGAGACTCCACTCTCGGAGGGCACACACAAAGTAGTGTGCGCATCAGGACCCAGGGGAAGGAGCAGTGACCCCATAGGAGACTGAACCAGACCTCCATGATAGTGTTGGAGGGTCTCCCGTAGAGGTGTGGGGGGGTGGGGTACAAGGACACTGGCAGCAGAAGTTCTGGGAAGTACTCCTTGGCATGAACCTTCCCAGAGTTCCCAATTAGCCTCACCAAAGAGGCAGGTAGCCTCCAGTGCTGGGTCGCCTCAGGCCAAACAACCAAAAGGGAGGGAACCCAGCCCCACCCATCAGCAGATAAGTGGATTAAAGATTTACTGAGCTCTGCCCAACACAGTAACACCCAGCTCTACCCACCACCAGTCCTTCCCATCAGGAAGCTTGCACAAGCCTCTTAGATAGCCTCACCCACCAGAGGGCAGACAGCAGAAGCAAGAAGAACTACAATTCTGCAGCCTGTGGAAGGAAAACCACATTCACAGAAAGATAGACAAAATGAAAAGGCAGAGGACTATGTACCAGATGAAGGAACAAGATAAAACCCCAGAAAAACAACTCAGTGAAGTGGAGATAGGCAACCTTCCAGAAAAACAATTCAGAATAATGGTAGTGAAGATGACCCAGGACCTCGGAAAAAGAATGGAGGCAAAGATCGAGAAGATGCAAGAAATGTTTAACAAAGACCTAGAAGAATTAAAGAACAAACACCTACAAAAATTAAAGAACAACAAACAGAGATGAACAATACAATAACTGAAATGAAAAATACACTAGAAGGAATCAATAGCAGGATAACTGAGGCAGAAGAACGAATAAGTGACCTGGAACACAGAATGGTGGAATTCACTGCTGCGGAACAGAATAAAGAAAAAAGAATGAAAAGAAATGAAGACAGCCTAAGAGACCTCTGGGACAACAAACGCAACAAAACGCAACAATTAAATGCAACAAAATTCACATTACAGGGTTCCCAGAAGGAGAAGAGAGGGAGAAAGGACCTGAGAAAATATTTGAAGAGATTATAGTTGAAAACTTCCCTAATATGGGAAAGGAAATAGCCACCCAAGTCCAGGAAGCACAGATAGTACCAGGCAGGAGAAATACGCCAAGACACATAGTAATCAAACTGACAAAAATTAAAGACAAAGAAAAATTATTGAAAGCAACAAGGAAAAAACGAGAAATAACATACAAGGGAACTCCCATAAGGTTAACAGCTGATTTCTCAGCAAAAACTCTACAAGCCAGAAGGGAGTGTCATGATATATTTAAAGTGATGAAAGGGAAGAACCTACAACCAAGATTACTCTACCCGGCAAGGATCTCATTCAGATTCGACAGAGAAATCAACAGCTTTACAGACAAGCAAAAGCTAAGAGAATTTGGCACCACCAAACCAGCTCTACACCAAATGCTAAAGGAACTTCTCTAGGCAGGAAACACAAGAGGAGGAAAAGACCTACAATAACAAACCCATAACAATTAAGAAAATGGTAATTGGAACAAATATATTGATAATTATCTTAAACGTGAATGGATTAAATGCTCCAACCAAAAGACACAGGCTCGCTGAATGGTTACAAAAACAAGACCCATATATATGCTGTCTACAAGAGACCCATTTCAGACCTAGGGACACATACTGACTGAAACTGAGGGGATGAAAAAAGATATTACATGCAAATGGAAATCAAAAGAAAGCTGGAATAGGAATACTCACATCAGATAAAATAGACTTTAAAATAAAGAATTTTACAAGAAACAAGGACGATCACTACATATGATCAAGGGATCATTCCAAGAAGAAGATGTAACAATTATATATGCACCCAACATAGGAGCACCTCAATACATATAGCAACTGCTAACAGCTATAAAAGAGGAAATCAACAGTAACACAATAATAGTGGGGGACTTTAACACCTCACTTACACCAATGGACAGATCATCCACACAGAAAATTAATAAGGAAACACAAGCTTTAAATGACACAATAGAACAGATAGATTAAATAGATATTTATAGGACATTCCATCCAAAAACAGCAGATTACACTTTCTTCTCAAGTGCACGTGGAACATTCTCTAGGATAGGCCACAGCTTGGGTAACAAATCAAGCCTCAGTAAACTTAAGAAAATTGAAATCATATCAAGCATCTTTTCCGACCACAGTGCTATGAGATTAGGTATCAATTACAGGGAAAAAAAACATAAAAAACACAAACACATGGAGGCTAAACAATACATTACTAAATAACCAAGAGATCACTGAAGATATCAAAGAGGAAATCAAAAAATACCTAGAGACAAATGACAATGAAAACACGACGATCCAAAACCTAAGGCATGCAGCAAAATCAGTTCTAAGAGGGAAGTTTATAGCTATACAAACCTACCTCAGGAAACAAGAAAAATCTCAAATAAACAATCTAACCTTACACCTAAATGAACTAGAGAAAGAAGAGCAAACAAAACCGAAAGTTAGTAGAAGGAAAGAAATCATAAAGATCAGAGCAGAAATAAATGAAATAGAAACAAAGAAAACAATAGCAAAGATCAATAAAACTAAAAGCTCGTTCTTTGAGAAGATAAACAAAATTGATACACCATTAGGAGACTCATCAAGAAAAAGAGGGAGAGGACTCAAATCAATAAAAGTAGAAATGAAAAAGGAGAAGGTACAACGGACACCACAGAAATACAAAGCATCCTAAAAGACTACTACAAACAACTCAATGTCAATAAAATGGACAACCTGGAAGAAATGGACAAATTCCTAGAAATGCATAACCTTCCAAGACTGAACCAGGAAGAAGTAGAAAATATGAACAGACAAATCACAAGTAATGAAATTGAAACTGTGATTAAAATTCTTCCAACAAACAGAAGTCCAGGACCAGATGGCTTCACAGGCGAATTCTATGAAACATTTAGAGAAGAGCTAACACCCATCCTTCTCAAATTCTTCCAAAAAATTGCAGAGGAAGGAACACTCCCAAACTCATTCTATGAGGCCACCATCACCCTGATACCAAAACCAGACAAAGATACTACAAAAAAAGAAAATTGCAGACCAATATCACTGATGAATATAGATGCAAAAATCCTCAACAAAATACTAGCAAACAGAATCCAACAACATATTAAAAGGATCATACACCATGATCAATGGGATTTATCCCAGGGATGCAAGGATTCTTCAATATATGCAAATCAGTCAATGTGATACACCGTATTAATAAACTGAAGAATAAAAACCATATGATCATCTCAATAGATTCAGAAAAAGCTTCTGACAAAATTCAACACCCATTTATGATAAAAAACTCTCCAGAAAGTGGGCATAGAGGGAACCTACCTCAACATAATGAAGGTCATATACAACAAACCCACAGCAAACATCATTCTCAATGGTGAAAAACTGAAACCATTTCCTCTAAGATCAGGAACAGGTCAAGGATGTCCACTCTGGCCACTCTCAACATAGCTTTGGAAGTCCTAGCCATGGCAATCAGAGAAGAATAAGAAATAAAAGGAATCCAAATTGGAAAAGAAGAAGTAAAACTGTCACTGCGGATGACATGATACTATACACAGAAAATCCTAAAGATGCCACGAGAAAACCACTAGAGCTAATCAATGAATTTGGTAAAGTTGCAGGATACAAAATTAATGCACAGGAATCTCTTGCATTCCTATACACTAACAACAAAAGATCAGAAAGAGAAATTAAGGAAACAATCCCATTCACCACTGCAACAAAACAAAGTACCTAGGAATAAACCTACCTAAGGAGGTAAAGGAACTGTACTCAGAAAACTATAAGACACTGATGAAAGAAATCAAAGAAGACACAAACAGATGGAGAGATATACCATGTTCTTGGATTGGAAGAATCAATATTGTGAAAATGACTATACTACTGAAAGCAATCTACAGATTCAATGTAATCCCTATCATATTACCAGTGGCATTTCTTACAGAACTAGAACAAAAAATCTTAAAATTTGTATGGAGACACAAATACCCTGAATAGTCAAAGCAGTCTTGAGGGGAAAAAACAGAGCTGGAGGAATCAGACTCCCTGACTTTAGACTATACTACAAAGTTACAGTAATCAAGACAATATGGTACTGGCACAAAAACAGAAATATAGATCAATGGAACAGGATAGAAAGCCCAGAGCTAAACCCACACCCCTATGGTCAACTACTGTACGACAAAGGAGGCAAGGATATACAATGGAGAAAAGACAGTCTCTTCAATAAGTGGTGCTGGGGAAACTGGACAGCTACATGTAAAAGAATGAAATTAGAACACTCCCTAACACCATACACAAAAATAAACTCAAAATGGATTAAAGACCTAAATGTAAAACCCGACACTATAAAACTCTTAGAGGAAAACATAGGAAGAACACTCTTTGACATAAATCACAGCAAGATCTTTTTTGATCCACATCCTAGAGTAATGGAAATAAAAACAAAAAGAAACAAATGAGCCCTAATGAAACTTAAAAGCTTTTGCAAAACAAAGGAATCTACAAACAGGCAAAATCAACCCTCAGAATGGGAGAAAATATTTACCAATGAATCAACGGACAAAGGATTAATCTCCAAAGTATATAAACAGCTCATGCAGCTCAATATTAAAGAAACAAACAACCCAAGCCAAAAATGGGCAGAAGGCCTAAATAGACATTTCTCCAAAGAAGACATACAGATGGCCGAGAAGCACATGAAAAGCTGCTCAACATCACTCATTATTAGAGAAATGCAAATCAAAACTACAATGAGGTATCACCTCACACCAGTTAGAATGGGCATCATCAGAAAATCTACAAACAACAAATGCTGGAGAGGGTGTGGAGAAAAGGGAACCCTCTTGCACTGTTGGTGGGAGTGTAAATTTATACAGCCACTATGGAGAAGAGTATGGAGGTTCCTTAAAAAACTAAAAATAGAATTACCATATGACCCAGTAATCCCACTACTGGGCATATACCCTAAGAAAACCATAATTCAAAAAGACACATGCACCCCAATGTTCATTGCCACACTATTTACAATAGCCAGATCATGGAAGCAACCTAAATGCCCATCAACAGATGAATGGATAAAGAAGATGTGGTACATATATACAATGGAATATTACTCAGCCATAAAAAGGAGAGAAATTGGGTCATTTGTAGAGACGTGGATGGATCTAGAGACTGTCATAGAGAGTGAAGTAAGACAGAAAGAGAAAAACAAATATCGTATAGTAATGCATATATGTGGAACCTAGAAAAATGGTACAGATGAACCGTTTTGCAGGGCAGAAATGGAGACACAGATGTAGAGAACAAGCACATGGACACCAAGGGGGGAAAGTGGAGGGGGAGTGGTGGTGGTGGGATGAACTGGGAGATTGGGATTGACATATATACACTAATATGTATAAAATAGATAACTAATAAGAACCTCCTTTATAAAAAATAAATAAAATAAAATTCAAAAATAGAAAAAAAAATAATTCGTGGTTCCTGGGAAATGCTCTTAAATCTCTATTTCAGCAAAGAGAGAGAAGGGGAGGAATGGGAGGGGAAACTAGGTGACTGGCGTGTGCAGTATGAGTGGAAGACGTGTGAAGGGGAATTTATTCTAAAGTGAAAATGGGACTCTATTCTAAAGTGAGAAGAACAGGAATCTGTTCTAAAGTGAGAACCAGGACTCCTGGATTCTGCACCTTGTTCTGCTCCAGCTAGCAAAGCAGGAGAGATGGTAGCATTTACCTTCTCTGAAGTTGGATTTTCTCATCTGTAAAATGAATGGATTGACCTGATTGACGTTTAGATTTCCTCCCTGAGTCTGATGCTCACGTTTGTCTTTGAACATAATCATTGTTGAAAAAGGAACTTTGCCTACAAACCCTGTGAGGAGTTTGTGGCTTATTTCAGTAGGATAGAACTGCAACCAAATTATGTAAAAGAGTTAGCTTTCTGACTAGAGCGCTTTGGTCAGTGACTAATTCAAACCAAGGCTCTACAAGTCCACATAAAGCAATATTTTTCTGCACCACTGAGTACACATGTTTTGCTACCTCTCCACCTCTCTTTCTTTCCTCTCTTGCTTCCTACATGTCAGGTTCCTATTTCCTTTGGGTCACTGTATAAATGATAGGGACTTCTCCTAACCCTATCAGATTGGCTGGGCATTTAGTCTGTGTTTTTGCACATCCTGCCAAGATAAACTTGGTCATTTATGTCTGCTTATTTTCCCTTCCCGACATCAGGTATTGTCTGCATTGCAGAGCCCACACGAAAGTAAGATCTCCCCAATTCAGGCTGCAGTGTCTCTGATGTTAAATTTGGTGGACCTGAAGTCAGACCAACCAGAGGCACCCATCAAACAACAGTATTGTTGTCTCCAAGAGTTTTCAGCTTCTCTGCTGCAGTAATTCAGAGACACTTCAAACAAACAATCTCATGAGAAAGAGAAGAGGTGAGGAGATAAGAGAAGAAGAGGCAAAACTCTAAGAGAAGGAACCTGAAGAAGAAGTGGTGCTTACCACACTTCTTTCCGTCATATACATTAGAATTTTGTCCTCTTAGGATATATCAATCCACTTTTGGATCATACTGCAATTTCCACATTAAAAAATTAATTTCAGGTTGATTCTAGCTCCTGATATTTTGGCTACAGCTCACAATGCATCGGGTTCTTCCTGACCTGAGGAATTTAAGACTTTTTTTTCAGAATCATTTTCTGAAAGCAGGATCCTGGTAATTTATCTCCTCCACTCAGGAATACTCATTGGCTCCTTGAGCCCAGTACATGTTTGTAGTTTTGAGTCAAGCTCATTTTCTTTTCTCTGTTTCCACTGCTTTTCTACAGCAGCTAACACCTTTCTTATAGGTGGAGATAGTCTTACACATCAGTAGTCACAAAAATACTAAAAGTACTATTCCTATAGCTAAAATTTCATTTTAATTCCTTATTGAAACTATGTTGAATTTTGAGTCCACATACTTTATAAACAAGATGCCCATCAAGTAAGTACCTGAAATTTCCATAAATACTCTGATGGTCTCTGTATGAATGAATGAGGTGATCTCTATCATTCTCCTTTGAAAGTTGTTGAAGAAAAAAACAGAGAAAGATTATACGGTTTGAGGATCTATTGACCAACATCAATACCAATGAGAGGAGGAAAAATGTGATTAAATGAAGACAAAAGAACTTCTGTCTTATAATATTGAAAATATTTGTGACAGTAAGGTAGTAGAATCCTGTGTCCAGATGATAATTGTGGAATGTGCTTTCCCAGACATCTTTTATGTTGTGATAATTAAAGATACATGTACAACTATTATAAATGATTTAGGCATGATTTGGCTGCGAATAACACTAGAGAAATTTAATCAAATCACTTACCAATGTATATAAATGTATGCAACATAGGACAGAAACAAGTGCATGCTGTTGATGGTTTTCCGTTTCCATGGAAAATTAGTAAAGAGAAAGTAAAAGAAAAGATGAAACAAAAAAATCTTAAGGACTTGTTATATGCCAGTCTTGTGCTTGGCAGTACAATGGAATATTACTCAGCCATAAAAAAGAATGAAATAATGCCATTTGCAGCAACATGGATGGAGCTAGAGATTATCATGCTAAGTGAAATAAGTCAGACAGAGAAAGACAAATACCATAAGATATGTGGAATCTAAAATATGATACAAATGAACTTATTTATAAAACAGAAACAGATTCACAGACATAGAAAATAAACTTATGGTTACCAAAGGGGAAAGTGGGGGAGGGATAAATTAGGACTTTGGGATTAACATATACACACTACTATATATAAAATAGATAACCAACAAGGACCTACTGTATAGCACAGGGAACTATACTCAATATCTTGTAGTAACCTTTAATGGGAAAGAATCTAAAAAAGAAAATATATGTGTGTGTGTGTGTGTGTGTGTGTGAATCACTTTGCTGTAAACCTGAAACCAACACATTGTAAATCAACTATATTTCAATAAAAACTAAAAAAAATAAAGTTTATCAGGAAAAAAATCCTTTCTCAAACCTCCCTAAGGGAATTTACACTGTCCTTATTTTACAGATGAGGAAATAAGCCGGGAGATGTAAAGTAACTGGTCCAAAATCACCTAGCTAGCAAATGGCCGAACTTGGATTTTAGCTGAGCTCAGCCTGACTTCAGAGAGACTGTTCCTTCTACCTTGGTCTCTCGTCATTAGTTTTGTATTCAATCATTCAGTTTATTCCTTCTTGTTCTAGAGAAATTACACAGGATTTGATCACCACTACCTGTGCAATTCCACGTAATATGGTAATTACCAATTTGAAATCATTTTAGCATTGAATATTGAACAATGCACCAGTTTCAAGATGGCATCTCCATTCTGAATGTATACACATTATTTAAAAATAATGTTCTTTTTCATTTTGACCAAGGCATGCCTAATGGCTCAGTTTCTTCCTACTGAGTTCTGACCACCTGAATATTCCTGCTCCACTCTCCTGTGAATGTGACAGCCCAATGCTTACTTAAATACTTTCTCTGAAAAGCCAATAAACCATTCTTCTCTGGCCATAAATGTACTGTTAGCCATCGTTTAAGTTTGATTGCTGCCAAATGAGTATTTGGAAACACATTCCCTAGGTATTAGAGTCTTTCATAATTTAAATTTTCAATATCATCAAGGAGTTGTGAAATTCTCAAAGTAGTATTAATGTTGAACCAACTGAAAATATAAAATAGGCTATGCTGTCTCATTCTTTGGAAGATGAGAAGTAGTTACAGCAAACACAAGAATAGAGTGTTAAATTTCCGAAGAATAAGCAATCACTGTTGAAAACAGTGTACGCCTGTGTGAGATGCCGTAAGAAAATATAGGACAATGGCTTTCTTGATAACTGTGAAAAGTTAAGGCAAGGCACCAACCAGACAGAACTCCTATTTCTCAGATGCCTTTCAGGAAAGGTATCTCTTACTACAGCCACAAGATCAAAAGTGAGAGACAGAACAAACATCACAATTTATTACTACCACGATACTTCACCAAGAATCCCTCTAGAAGGATAGAATTTCTTGTGACTGCTGAATTTCTGAGCCAGAGGTGACCAAAATCATATATATATATATATATATATATATATATATATATACATACACACACACACACACACACATATATACATATATATATATGTATATATGTGTGTGTGTATATATATATATATATATATATATACATATATATAAATAACATACCATTTAAGCCTTTTACATCTTAATGCATCTTTGGACAAAAATTTGGGAAATATACACATGAAATATTGATGCTTATCTGTGGTGAATAATCAGGTTAAAGCTATTGGTAGAATGGATTGAGATAATTAATAGGGGGATGTGTCACAATGAGTAAATGAATCCATTACAGTATGTTATATCACGATCCTATCTTTGCTACAATCATTTTAAAATAAAAATAGCATTTAGCAAGTTCTGTGCCACAAAGTTGAAAATAGAACGTTATAGAGTTGTCATTATTTCTTTTCTGGGAAGGATTGTGACTGATAAGATAACGATTGCCTAAACTATTTTAGTATGTGGCATTGGCACAAACTCTCTGCTATGTGTACTAATTACTGTAATTTTATCATTATAATGATTATAATTTCATATTCACTTTATATGAGATATTCTCTTAACACTGCCTGTCATATCACAGTAAATTTGCTTGTAAGATTCTTTTGGGGAGAAACTATTATATCTTATCAACAATGTCTTTAGTAGCTCAATTAGGATATGTCTTCAGGATTTCTATAACACCTCTCATAAAGCCTGTTTTCTAAATGACAATGTTATATTTCTAAGAGCTGTGTTGAGATACTGCTACCAGTAGCTACATTTCTAATATTTTTATAAGAAAAAATATTAAAAACAACCTAAAATTCCATCAAGGAGGTACTTATTAAATTAATAATGATATATGCATACAATAGAACATCAGATATTTACAAAAAGAATGAGGAAACTCCTCATGTACTGATTCAGAAAGGTTTCCAAGGTATATTATGGAATGAAAACAGCAAGTTGCAGAATAGTATATACAGAATAGACTTTGTATAAAATAGGAGATATATAAAAATCTATCCCTATTTTCTTGCATTTTCATAAAGGAAAACTCTGGTAGGATAAATAAGAAAGTAATGAGTGGTTTCCTGAAGGTCAGCAGAGGGATATATGTAGTAACTGACTGAGTGGAAGATGTGGTTAAAGACAAACTTTCACTGTATTTCCTTACTTAGAATCTCTGTTTATGGGTCCTGGTGCCATGAAAAGTTTTTGATATTTATACGGCCCACTACATCAAGCTTTCTTTTATTTCTTTCAGATTTTGAGTCATACATATAAACGCCTTTATTTAACTTTTGCCATTTTATCACCTACATAATTTTTTACAATTAAATATTTGATCCATTTGTAATTTATTATGGTGCAGATTATGAGAAATAATGGTCATCCAGTTGCCTCAACACTACTGAATGGATTAAAATTTCCATATTGATTAGAGATGCTATCTTGTTCACATATGAAATTCCCTCAATATTTTTGAACTGTATATTTTTTTACATCGGTCTGTCTTTGTATATGCCCCATGTTTTAATTACTAAGACTCTATGTTTTAAAATTAATAGGTCTGGTCTGCCCTTATTTTCCTTTTCTTTCAGAGGTTTGCTGGCTTTTAAAAACTTTTTTTTTCAAAAAGGTAAATCATTAATAGAATCAGACTGTCTAATTGAAAAATGTTGGTATTTTACTTATTGTGCTAAATTTATCAATTAATTAAGGAGACTTGATAACCTTATGATGTTGTGTTTTCCTATTCCAAACCGATATGTCCTTCTATTTATTCTTCTCTTTGGTATTTCAGCCTTATGTTAGTTTTCTTCATATAGGACTGGTACATTTCTTATTACACTTATTCCTATGTATTTTACACTTCTGTCGATTTTTAAAATTTACTCATTATTCACATATTCAGACTGGTGGTTGGTTGTATAATATATATGAAGGCTATCACTTTCTGATTATTTTGTACCCATCTACCTTACTGATTTTCTTATTGTTGGTAACAGTTTTCCAGTTACTTCTCTTGGACTTTTCAGATATATAATCATATTACCTGCAAATAGTGATAATTCTACCTTCTCCTTTCCCTTTTTCATGTTTCTACTTTCCTTTTCTCATCTAATTACAATGGTTAGTTAAATACACTCTTAAAAATTCTACAAAGACCAGCCAACGGAATGAAGTTTCTAGCAGCAGAATCTGGGTGGAAAAATCTTAACCCATTTACACAATGCATTATTTTAAATAACTCTTTTGGCTATATCAACATGACCTGTAAGTTAGAGATTTTTCTTGATGCATTCCTTATTTCTAAGGAATGAACAATGATTTCACCAGTCATTAAAACCATCTTCAGTGTATTAGTCTGGAGTTGTATTTGAGGGCCAGGTTACAAACGGTCATAATTCATCTGAAGTATTTTAAGGGAAGATACATAGACAAGATAAAGATTGATTTAGCAGTTGATTGGTTAATCCGTCTTTTCCCCAAGCCCGGTATATTGGAAATGGTTGGAGTAAAATGTGTGGTTTACATCCCACCCCCGACCCTACTATGTTTCAGTTAAATTCTTTTTCTTTTTTCTTTACAAAATTCAGTTTATTTTCTAAAAATGTGGACTGATGGTGGTTGTATAATAAGATGTGCTAGTATTGATAATTTCTTTTCATTTTATAATTTTTATTGGAGTATAGTTGATTTACAATGTGTTAGTTTCAGGTGTACAGCAAAGTGAATCAGTTATAAATATACATATATCCACTCTTTTTTAGATTCTTTTCCCATATAGGTCATTACAGAGTATTGAGTAGAGTTCCCTGTGCTATACAGTAGGTCTTTATTAGTTATCTATTTTATATATAGTAATGTGTATATGTCAATCCCAATCTCCTAATTTATCCCTCCCCCCATACCCCCTAGTAACCATAAATTTGTTTTCTACATCTGTAACTCTATTTATGTTTTGTAGATAATTGAAGAAAAAAACCCATAGGATCATTTCAAAAGATGCAGAAAAAGCTTTTGACAAAATTCAATACCCATATATGATGAAAACTCTCCAGAAGTGGGCATAGAGGGAACCTACCTCAACATAACAAAGGCCATTACAACAAACCCACAGCAAACCTCATTCTCAATGGTGAAAAACTGAAAGCATTTCCTTTAAGATCAGGAACAAGACTAGGATGTCCACTCTGGCCACTCTCAACATAGTTTTGGAAGTCATAGCCATGGCAATAAGAGAAGAAAAAGAAATAAAAGGAATACAAATTGGAAAAGAAGAAGTAAAACTGTCACTGTTTGCAGATGACGTGATACTATACATAGAGAATCCTAAAGATGCCACCAGAAAACTATTAGAGCTAATCAATGAATTTGGTAAAGTTGCAGGATACAAAATTAATACACAGAAATCTCTTGCATTCCTGTACACTAACAACAAAAGATCAGAAAGAGAAATTAAGGAAACAATCCCATTTACCATCTCAACAAAAAGAATAAAATACCTAGGAATAGACCTATCTAAGGAGGCAAAAGACCTGTACTCAGAAAACTATAAGATATTGATGAAAGAAATGAAAGATGACACAAACAGATGGAGAGATATACCATGCTCCTGGATTGGAAGAATCAATATTGAGAAAATGACTATACTACCAAAGCAATCTACAGATTCAATGCAATCCCTATCAAATAACCAATGGCATTTTTCACAGAATTCGAACAAAAAATTTTACAGTTTGTATGGAAACACAAAAGACCACAAATAGCCAAAACAATCTTGAGAAAGAAAAACAGAGTTGGAGGAATCAGGCTCCCTGACTTCAAACTATACTACAAAGCTACAGTAATTAAGTTCAGTTCTTATATTTGAACATATCCATCATGGTATGTTTAAGAATATTCTTCTTCATATATGGTAGCAAGATTGCCTGATGAGTTGTATGAGGATATCTATATTTATATCTTTATCTAAAACTTTAATAGTCAATTCAGGGCTGAATTTGGTCCCAATATGAAGCAAAAAATATTTGACAACTAAATGGAATGAATAACAACTAACAGTTGTTAAGTTCAGAGATTCTTCATTTGAGAAGAGAAATGTTAATCAATACTTTTGAAAATCCAAGGCTGGAATTACCAGTTGCAAGACTGGATTTCCACAATCAAAAATCACAAATGTTACTGACACAAACCTTTAGCATATGTGATAGATGAGGGAGTTCATTATGGAAGGAAAGGCACACACGTGAATAATAAAGGAAATGATGAAAGACTATCAAAGTTAAACAGGACACTGTATAGCATTGACACAGACAAATTAAACATAAAACACACACACATACACACAAACATCTCAAGAGAACCTCCTTACAAGTCAGCAGTCACTTGATTTACAAATAAAGTGTCGTCTCAGACCCCAGGGGCCACAAACGTCCATGCTCTGGTTTGAAGAGCCCTTAGCTTTTAAGAGTTGATTTACTTTGAATCCTTGAAGCTCATCTCTGGACAAAAATCAAGATCACTAAATCTGCCATGTAGCAAGAAAGCAAGATCAGGATAAAACTTCCCATTTGTGAGTTCTAACATGCTAGTCCAATCCACTGTCCTTTGCAGACTGAGAAAAAAACTGTTGCCATCTGGAAAAGCTAATGAAAGTTGGCTCCTTATTCTAACTCCCGCATTTAGCCAAGCTACCATTACCTTACAGATCTACAGAAAACAGACAGAATAGAGCATCCACTTAACCATGGAAATCCACCAGCATATGTTATTTTAGGTTACCAAGATGAGTGTTTCTTACTTATTATGTCTACCAAATTGGTGACACTAAGGCCATCTTTCCATATCAGAGAGTTTACATTTTGACCTAGACTTTCAATGATGAATAGAGGGTGATTTCTACCAGGTGAAAATCTTATTTATCTATCCTAGGCTAAGAGTAAAAAATCCTGAATGAGAGCCAAAAGACACATGAACCAGATTATATGTACTCAGAGGAATTTGTAAATCAAGTGACTGCTGATTTGTAAGGCAGGTGTGTGTGTGTGTGTGTGTGTGTGTTGTATTTAACTTGTCTGTATCAGTGCTATACAATGCCAGGTTTTGTAAATTATCCAATATATAGTCATTACCTATTGAAAAGACTGAATATTGGCTTGGAGGCATTGGCTGAACTTTACGATAGTTCTTTTTATAATTAGATTTTTTAAAAACTTAGCCCCACATGCTGCTACTTTTAGCCTGATAGAGCAGGATCTAGTTAAGCTATGCTATATGCTTTTCAATTAAACCATAACTTTCACATATGCATTTTGTTGTGCTCGCCCAACATTAAATAAATGGATAACACCTGAATAAATTCAGAGTCCCAGCCTACACCAGTTCTTGGACCTAAATTACCAGTGAGAGATTTTTCGTTTTCGTTTCATCAAGAGTTTTGCTTAATTGAGGTAAAGCAAGAGTTACTTAAGTACAACCTCTAAAAACAGGTAATAGTAAATTACATAATAGTATTTATGACTGTTTGACCCATTTCTCAACCTATTTAAATCTGGAAATATATGTAATAAATTTGAGTCTGGTTTATACACTTGGACTATTCATATATACAGTAAAGCTCTTTCATAAAGCTTCTTATCAGGGGAAATGTCTTAGAAAGGAAATGGAAAATTATGGGCATGGAGATAGGACATGAGATTTCAGCCTCCTATTTTACATTTATATCTCCTTATTTGTATTAAAAGACACAGCTACGGACAATGACACTGTACATGTGTATAACATGTCAAGGAGTCTTATATCCTCAGCAATTCTTGGAACACTAAGACCTCTGTGGCCTCTCCCTACTGCTGATATCATTTTTCTAGTAACTTTTTCTTGGTAAAGCTGAGTAACAATGACAATAAATGTGAAGTTTCTCATTTTGAAAGCTTTAGCACTTGATTTTTATTAGGTATCTGTTGTGTGGCCTTGTGCAGAGAAGGCCTTTAATGGATATTGGTTAACGATGATCACTCCCTGCCAAATAAAATTAGATATTATGCCTGATGTAGATGCTGATAAATTGGATGAAGAAACTGAATAATTCTGTGAAAGATCTAAATCTTCAAATTGTAGTCTGTGAACTACTCGCCTTTTGGGCTTCCCGTTAAAAGTAAAAATCCCTAGCCCATTCCTAAGGCCCTGTGATTAAGAGCCTATGGTTCTGGAAATTTTAATTTTTAACAATTTCTTTGGCGATGCTCCTGCAGTATAAAATTTGACCACCATTAACCATTAAATGTTGGATTCTTAAAAGACTTCTAATTACCTAGATGTTCATTTTCATTTAGACTACTAGAAAGAAAATCTACAGAGAATATGATTTTCAATACTAAATTCTGAATTTGTTTCCATATGGTAAAAATAATACTTAGTATGCAAAGTCTTAAGCTATGTCTGTAAAATTTTTAAAAATACAGCATAAAACTGAAATATTCCCAATGGCAAATATCTGACTTGTGAAGAAAATCTTCGATTTTTGACTAATTTTTTTATCAGTAAGTTTGGTGATAAGTCAACAAAGAAGTTTTGAATCAATTTACTAATGGAAAGGTCAGGAAGAAAAAGACAACAGCACACAACAAAACTTTTTACTTTACCATGAACAGCAGGAGAATGTGTGAAAGCCAAAGCTGGAGAATTTTTAGAATTAAGTGCAACATAAAATGATATCATAACACTACTTCTCAAATATAAAAGACAGGCAAGGGACCCAGTAAGAAGATCTGGGATGAAAGAAATGCTCCCAGAATGAGGAAGGCAATTCCCACACCTGGAATTCAATTCACATCTAGAAGAAATTTACACACTGCAATGCATCCAGGAGAGAAAGCAGGGCTTATGAAAAGTTAAAAGAAATTTGGGTGCTTTGTCTGAAAATGAAGAGTTTTGACCTGAGTGTAGATGAGGGTTGAGGATACCAGCTGGTGCTGGTGATGTCAGATCTAAACTGATAGCTATACTGGTGCTTAAAGGGGTATCATAAGAAGAGGGGTTAACCTAACATGGGTTTGAAAATAAAACATGAAGACCAAAAGATAGAAGTAATAGGAAAACTGAAATACGGAGAAAATTTCTAAAGGAAATTCACTGAACACCATTCTACAGAGGAATAGGATTACTGTGGGTTAATGAGTTCCCTGTCTTGGAGGAACAATTGTCTGGGATGTTGTAGAACAGGACTTCTCAGACTTTAACGGGCATATGGATCATGTAAAGATCATGTTAAGTTGCAGATTCTGGTTCAGGAGGTCTGGGTGAGACTTGAGTTTTTTTATGTCTAACATAACTCCCATGTGAAGCCAGTGTTGCTGGCCCGAGTAAAACATTTTGACTAGCAAGATTCTAAGGGACTTTTCAAATCTAAGATTCCAGAAAAGATTTTGTGGCTCTCTCTTTCTGTGTGATCATTGAACTATTTCCTTATCTTTTCTTTGTCTCAGATGTCCTCCTTTGTAAATTGGAAATAATAAGGGTTTTGCTTTGTGGGGATGTTTGGGGGATTCAGTGAATTAATACAGGGAAAGCACGCAAAACAGAGCCTTACGTATAGTAAGTACTCAATAAATGTCAGCCTTTATCATCACCATCATTATTATAAAACGAAAAATTTTAAAAATGCAGAGTGCTTTGGCTTTTTCTGATTTCCATCTTAGTTGATATAATCAGATTGTGTTTATTATCTCAACGGAGCAGTGATGTCATAGAGTTTATCCTCCTCACTGCCAGACAGAACTCCGACTGCAGCCTAAAGTCACTTCTAGGTTTTGCTAAATTCCAAAGGAAATGAAATCTGCAATGACTCTTTTATGCAAATAACAGTAATGTTTAAGGAACATGGGAATGAATTTCTAGAGGCCCAGTTTTCAGTCCTGTCTCTTATTAGTCACGTAAACAAGTATTCGCCTAAGACTGACAATCCCACAATGCAGAAAAACATGTGTTCATTTTACACATGACCCAAACCTCCAGGACATCTTTCATGGATTGATGATTTAGCCATAGGCTTCCAAGAAACAGAGGATCTCATCATCATTCTTTGGGCTCCATCGTCTCCATCGTTTCCTCCGACTTCTGGCTAATGCCCTGCTTCTAGTTACGAAGAATTTTTGGCACTTAAGCTCATATCAAAGTAAAAGGCTAGGAACCCTACCTAATGGGTGACTGTAGCTTAATGAAAATATCTGACATTTTTAATCTTGGTACCCAATAAAGAGCTGAACCTTACTCCCCAAATGCTTTAGCTAATTAAGAAAAAAAGCTAAACTTTTAAATGAACATTTAAAGTTCACTTAATGTGTCACTTCCAAAGGCCAATTATAATCTGAAAATAGTTTTAAGTGAAGGATATCTGTTAAGTAAATAAGCATGTAGTAAATCATCAAATATCTATTGAACTCTTACCATGAGGTCAGCTCTGTGCTAAGTGTTATGGAGACTATAATAAAATGTCTAAGACAGAGGAGTTTAACATAGTAGCTAAGAGGATAATACTTACATCCATGGAAAAGTTAGAGACAATTCAATACTGACATAAGCAGAACTAGCTTTGGGTACCACAAACTCTACAGCACCTCCGCCTGCTTCTCTCTCTCTCTCTTTTTTCTCTCCCATTCGGTTTCCTCTACTTAGCTTTTTCTTTTTCTTTCACGACATTTCTGACATTCTATAAAAGTTACTTACATATTATACTTATAGTCTATTCTTGTTTTCCCCTGTGAGAATGTAAACTCCACCAGGATGGAATTTTTGTCCTTGCTTATTGATGTATCTCGAGTCCCTAGAAGAGCGCTCGGGACCACAGTAGTACTCAATAACTATGGCTTGAGTGAGGGAATGATTCATTCAAGAGACTGATGCCAAGTTTAATCCTGCATTTTACAGTTCATAGCCCTCTTTTGTTCCTCATATGAAGAGGTGAGCAGAAAATATTATATTATTTTATTTTTTTGGCTGCCACCACATGGCATGCAGTATCCTTAGTACCCCGACCAGGGATGGAACCCTTGCCCCCCTGCAGCGGAAGCACAGAGTCTTAACCACTGGACCGCCAGGGAAGTCCCAGAAAATATTTTATAACTGACTAGTTTATATGAGTTGTATTTGTTTTCTGTACTCTACAATTCCTGTTGACAGCTAAAAATTAGACTGATCTAAAGATGTAAAATAATGA
Organism: Balaenoptera musculus; assembly: GCF_009873245.2. Lineage (NCBI taxonomy): Eukaryota > Metazoa > Chordata > Mammalia > Artiodactyla > Balaenopteridae > Balaenoptera > Balaenoptera musculus. Next base: position 53,061,429 of record NC_045790.1, on the reverse strand, counting down.
GAATAAATTATAGATCACTATTGCACTGCCATTCCAAAAGGAAATGAAATCTGCAACGATTCCATTATGCAAATAATAGTAACACTGAAGGAACGTGGGAATGGATTTTTAGAGTTCTAGTTCTGCAGCCCGCCTCCAATTAGCCATGTAAACTAATAGTATCTCTTGACCTCAGAGTTCCAATGTCTTCAACTGAAATACAAAATTATATCGTAATGATAACTAATCATATTTAACTTTAACATCTAACTTTTTATAGCACCAACTCCATTTTGCTCACTCCATCCCAGTAGCCCCCCAATTCTATTCATATTTCAAGTTCAACAAATTAGAAAAGACATAGAAATGAACAAAGAAGAAGGAGAATAATGTCTGATAGGAAACATTTACTGCTATTATCATTATGAGCAGGAAGATAAATATAAATCAGATAAAAAAAATACTCCACTGACCAAGAATCAGATTTCTTGGAATTCTAACCTAGTCCTGCTTCCCCTCTGCAAACCAAGAAACAAACAAACAAAAAACTTGAAAGTAAATTTAAAAGGCCCTTGAATGGTGAAAATAGTGTCATTGCATACATCCTCTAGACCTGTTTGGTAACCTCAAACTCTCACTCAGAGTCTATTTACTTTACACATAATTCTTTTGGGCTTGAATCTGTTTTTCCCAATACAAAGAGAACAGAAGCAGCAAATTCTATAATGTTATTGTGGAAGCCCATGTATTGTCAGAATAAATAAGCTAAAGCTGTTGAGAGTTAAAGACTTTCATTCAAAGATAAGCTATTGTAAAAACTTATTGTAAACATTTTATTAGCATGATTATATTACAGCAAATTAAAAAATGTTTTCTTGACAGTGATCCTGACTTAAGAGTAAATTAAATTATATTGATTAGCTGGTGTAAGAAGGCAGGCTATAGTTTTTGCTAGAAGTGTTTCCATTAAAAATAGTTGACCTGTAAAAAATTTTGTTTGAGGTATCTGGAAAGATGACCTCATATCAAACTTTTAAGCCTAAGTGATGTTATATAATGTGATATTGCATTCTCTCTCCCTGGATTTCCCTGGTTATGATTAATAAGGATATTTTGGCACTCCTCTTGTATCAATACATTTTCTCATTATATCAATATTTAGTATGCATTGGGCAATGTGGGGACCTGCAATGTAAAGCACAGGTCTGGATCTTGATAGTATAGGAGTAGATGGACAAGTCAGATTAAGAAGGAATGGTTTAGAGCATGTGCTTTGGAGAAGGTCAGAAATGGATTATAAGCTCATGCTTACTAGATGTGTGACAATGGGCAAGCTACTTAATATCTCTGTTACAAAGTTTCCACAGCTGTAAAACAGTGATCATGATACCTATTTCCAGAGATGTGAAGATTAAATAAAATATATATGCCAAGCACTTAAATTTAGAGCCTGAAATAAGGATGCTAGACAAATACTTGCTGGTGAATGAATCAACTGGGTTATCTGGGGCAAGTTATTCAAGAACTTCTGTTGTTTCATCTGTAAAATAGGGAAAATGCTGCTTAACCTCATATAGTGGTTGTTAAAAATAAATGAAACTACACATATAATGTACTTATGTACCTGGAACATAATGTATCCCCAGAGTCCAGTAAAAACCTAATAAATTGTATTCTTTAGAAATATTATGTTTTAATAATTTAGAAAACAAATGCCAAGGTACATGGTATAATATAAGTTCAGAAAAAGGGCAGACCAGTGTGGGTGGGAGTCAAAAGGTAAGGCTGCATTTAGAAGGTGCAGCCCTCAGTTACAGTTCTGTAACTCTGATGGGGCCTGATGGAATCAGCCCCTCTGTCCACTCTTTTCTTGGTGCCTTAAGGGGATAGTGGGCATGGATGAGGCCCTAATAATTAGATCATGAGGAGTAATTATCCACAAACGAGCTGGAGATGGGAACTTGAAAAAGGAAAGAAGAAAAGTGGAATAAAAATGGGAAATGGAGAAAATGGAAAAACATTAAGTAAAAGTGCTTGATTAATCTAAAGGAATCTAAGAAAAAATAAATAAAAACATGAGCCAAATGGAAAACAAATAACAAGAAGGTAAATTTAAGCCAAACTAGATCAGCAATTCCATTAACTATAAAGGAACTAAACAGACCAATTAAAAGATAAAGATTATAAGATTATATTAAAAAGAAAACAATATTGTTTTAAAATAAGTGATCTTTTAAAAATAACGTCACAGAAAGAGGAATAGAAAAAGATATATCATACCAGCACTAACCTAAATAAAGTTGATGTGATTATATTAAAATCAGATGAAGTGGGCTCCTTTTTTTATTAAGCTATAAAACACATACTGTAAAATTCACTTTTTTTTTTTTAACTGTACTAGCTTGTGGGTTTTGACAAATACTTACAGGTCTCTAACCACCACAACAGTCAAGATAGTTAACTGTTCTATCACCCTCCTCCCCTCCCAAATAGGCCACTGGTCAACCCCCTTGCGTCAACTCTTTTCTAGTAGCCCATGGAAATCACTGATCTCTTTTATGTCCATATAACTCTGCCTTTTCCATCATGTAATATAAATGGAATAATACAGAATGTACAATTTGAGTATGACTTCTTTCCATTACCATAAAGCATTTAAGATCCATCCACACTGCTGTATTACTTGTTCATTTCTTTGTATTCTGGTAGTATTGTGTTATATAGATGTACCAGTTTGTTTAACCAGTACCTAGTTCAAACATTTGGATTGTTTCCAGTTTTGTACAACTACAAATAAAGCCACTATAAACATTCACATATAAGTTTTTGTGTGAACATAAGGTTTCATTTCACTTGAGTAAATAGCTAGGAGTGGGATTGCAGGGTTGTATGATAAGTGTATTTTTAACTTTATAAGAAACTGCCAAATTGTTTTCTAAAGTGTCTGGGCCATGTTGCATTCCCACCAGCAATGTGTGAAAGTTCCAGTTGCTCTGCATCCATGTCAACAGTTGTTATGACAAGTAGTTTTTAAAACTTTATCTGTCCAAATAAGTGTGTCGTGGTATCTCATTGTGGCTCTAACTTTCATTCTCCTGACAAATAACTTGCCTAATCTTTTGGTGCTTATATTCCATTTGTATATTTGTTTTGGTCAGATGCCTCTTCATACGTTTTGCCCATTGTTTGATTGAGGTTTGGGTTTTGTTTGTCTTGTTATTGAGAGTAGAAAGTTCTTTATAAATTTTAGATACAAGTCCTTTGTGAGATATGTGATTTGCAAAAATGTTCTCTCAGCCTGAGGCTTCGCTTTTCCATTCTCTTAACACATGAGCCAAATTATTCTTTCTTTTATAGACCATGCTTTTGCTGTTGTGTCTAAGAAATCATTGCCAGCCCCAAATAGCAAGGGTTATTTTCTTGTTTTTTTTCCCTAGACGTTTTATAGTTTTACATATTACACAAAACTCTATGATTTTTGTTAATTTTCATATAGATGTGAGGTATGGACTAAGGGGTGTGTGTGTGTGTGTGTGTGTGTGTGTGTGTATGGCATGTGAGTATTTAATTGTTTCAGCAACTTTCTTTTTTTTGGGAAAATACTATTCTTTCTCTATTGAATTACTTTTGCCCGTTTGGTGAACATCGGTTGTTTATATCTTTGTGGGTCTATTTCTGGACCCCACTGACCTCTATATCTAGATAACCAGATATCCTTTAATACAACACACTGTATTGATTTCTGTAATTTCATAATGAGTCTTGAAATCATGCAAAGTGACATTAGATATAATATAAAATAAAGGGAGACCTAGAACTGATTTATGAATGTAAAGAATCCGTACTGCAAAATTTGTCACTTTTTTCCACATTGGTTTTATGGATATTAAAATACCAGTAATATTTTCCTTCTGTTGCTCTTTTATTTTCTGAAGCATGATAAATTGCTTCTGAAATGTTTATATGAAATTAAAAGGCCAAGAATAGTCTAGACCCCTGAGGAAGAAGAAAATATTAGGGACTTGCCTTCTAATTTATCAAAATTATTACAAAGCTACAGTAATTAATACACTATATCACGCACACAGGGATAGACAAATATACCAATGAAACAGAGTAGAAAGAAATCACCAGAAATAGACCCAAACATAAACTGACATTTAATATGACGGATGGCATTACAGATAGTTGAAAAAGATGGACTTTTCATAAAACGTTAGGACAACTGACTATTATATAGAAAAGTAAATTTCGACCCTTCTTCACACAATGTATAAAAATCAATTGCAGGAAAAAACTTGCAAACTTGGGGCAGGAAAAAATTTTTAAGCAAGTCTGAAGAATGCATAAACCAAAGGAAAGGATGGATAATTTAGATGACACCAAGATTAAGAACTGTTCACCAAATGACAATATAGGAACACTTAAAATGCAAGCCACAAAAAAAAAAAAAAAAAAAAATGCAAGCCACTACATAGTGATTTGCTATTTCCATAGATGTCAAAGTGATCACCTTGGTAAGTCTAGTTACCATGTCACCATGCAGAGATATTATAATTATTGACTATATTCCCTTCAGTGAGCAATATATTTTTTAGGATATATACATATGATACATACATAAAGGAAATTAAGTCAATGATTATCACAAATGTTATGATTATGCTTATTTTATTGGGTTATACAGATAATATAATTCTAGAAAAGGATTCAGGGGCTTTAAAAATACTGTCATTGTTCTATTCTTTAACCTGGATTGTCTTTACATAGGTGTTTACCTTGTTATTAGTCTTTTAAAAGACTAATTTGACACCCAGTCATGATGTAGCAAAAAAAAAAAAAAAATCCCCTGCAGACATCATCCTTAATGTAGAAACACGTGTAGCATTCTCTTTAAAGTAAATCAGACAATTGTGCCCACCATAACTACTTGTATTCAGTATTGTTTCAAAGATCCTAGCCAAATTAGTAAAAGAGAAAAATCAAAACAAATAAATATTCACAGGTTTAAAAAGAAATAATAAAAACAAATTATCATTATCTGAAGGTGATATTTCCTGGATATAAGATCAGTATAAAAAATGATGTTTAATACACAATTAATAATTTTAAATAAATCATTTCAAATGTAATTAAATATTCCATTCAAAAGAGCAACAGATAAAATATTTACCTGTCCTTCCAGTTGGAAAATTTTAAATTTTGTGGGAGGATCCAAAATAAGACTACAATAGATACACTGTTTTCATGAATAGAAAGACATGCATGTTAAAGGTAAATTCAGTTTTCTTAGTTTGCTAGCATTTTTATAGAAAATTGATGTTGATGTTAAAATTCATATGAAAAACTAAAGAACCAGAAGGATCCAAGACAACTTGGAAGAAGACTGAAAAGGGGAAATTTTCTCCAGTGAGTTACAGATTTACTATGAATTGCCCCTTACTTAGTGTCACCTACTTTAAGATTCTGTTGGTATGTCTTCTGTTCTGTGAATCCTTCCCAGCCTGTAGCATTTTCCTTCCCAGCCTGTAGCATTTTCCTTCCCATGTAATTCCATTGCACTGTGTACTTATTTTATCACAGTATACAGCACAACCGCACTGAGATTTGTGTTTACTCCTTTATCTCCTTCTCTGGGCTATGACCTGACTATGTGGTCCATCTTTCTACACCCAGAGTGCCACACAGAGTCTGGTTCATAGGAATCAGTTACGAAATATCAGCTCCTTGCTCTCTCACATTGCCATTATTATTCCTTGGTAGGATGAGCTTACTGTTTCATTAAGTTCTCACCTAGTCCCCAGGTTTGGGCAGAGGACTTCAAGGTTTTGTCACCGTCCATACTCAACTACCTGGGGCTCCATTTTAAAGTCATTTCTGAAAGTAGCAATTCGTTACTACCTCCACATTTTCTCTAATATTGAATGCAATCATGCAAAACATGCATTATAGAATTCTCACCTGAAAAGGACCTTAGGTTATATTCCTTTACTTCTCCTTTTATAGATGAGGAAACAGGGACTCAGGGTACTCAGACAGGTATTTCATTTAAGTTTATTTTATCTATTGTATAATATCTCTACTTCCTGACATGGGTGGGATTAAATGAATTGAAATCTTAAAGGATGGATTTGGAATTCTGACAATGAAAAGAGCCAGGACATGGATAATACAGAAAGTATGTAGAAGTTATAGGATAATCCAGTAGAATAGGTGATGTTTAAATATTTATAGCCTGTTATTTTTACCTACTCTATTCTCTTATCCTGCTTTACAACATATACTTATCTTGTTAAAATTGTAGGGAAATGAAGGAACATACTTAAGAGACTGTTCAAGAGAATTTCAGCTCATACTCTCAAAACTTAAATAAAAATAGTCTATAATTGTGTACAAGCTATCCTACGGCAGTTGTTTATGTTTCGCAAAGAGTTATGTAATCTTTTGACTTCAATTTCAGCTACCTCTTTCATTAAAGAAATAATTCTGAATATCATTAGTTATTTCTTTTTGGAATCTTACCAGGCGAAAAGATAATTCTAATTCTATGAATCTTGGTTAGCAGAAAACTTTGGTGTTGGCTTTGCAATTTATACATCCTGTTTGTATTCTCTCACATTGTGAGCAGATTTCCTATTTGCTTATACAATAGCCCTTTCCACTCCTACACCCCTCCTTGTTTTTCTTATGCAATTACAGCTTACCTATTTAAAACTTCAGTGAGTGCCACAGCCAATATATTTCACTTTTTGGTGATATTCTTTGGAGGAAGCCATTTACAGTAACTTAATCCACTCTTAATTTGAACAGAAAAAGAAAGAGCTATTTACGAAAAGGAAAGCATTGCCGGCATAAGGTAGTTTTGGCATCTTCATATCTGAGAAGTCAACTTCAGTGAAAAGAGAAAGATGAAAAGTTTTAACAAACACAGCCTCAATAAAATTAAAAGGCCTTGCTAGGAAATTAAGGTATGGATTTTCAACGTGTATGGTCAAAGGAGAAAAAATACAATACAGAATGCTATCATACTTGATCAAAATAAGTGTGGACTAATTCTGTGTTGATGTGAATAGTGGTTGCAATGTGGAGAAAATTGGAATGATACAACAGGAATTGATCTTCTCCCCCCAAAATTAGGAGGAAGGAATGATTCCCATCTCAGCGGAGGCCACAGGAAGACCATCATTGAAGAAATGTGTAGTCATTTTGTCTCGTGGGAGGACTCATGCTTCTGCTTCTGATTGTTTTGTAGAAGAATGTGGAAGCTTAGAGGTTTATTTAGCTTTTAAGAAAGAATCTGCATTACATCGACAAGATAGTTTAATGAGATTATCTTCCGTACAAACTGTAATAATTAGCTGAGGGTTATATGAAATTAAAAATACAAGGACTAGAAAACATAGGCACACTTCCATATATAAAATACTGTGGTTCCACTACTCTTCAGCTTTTCTAAAAGTCTGCACAGGATATATGATGAATATAAATGCATAAAATAATTAATTTTAATCTATTTTCCCTGTCTCTCCTCAACAGGCAAAAATTCTTCCTGTAACTTATCAACCTAACACCAAACACATAAAAGAGCATTTTTAAAAAGCCAGAGTTCGTTGTGCCACGTTGAATATATGCTTGAGTCTTTCCACTCCCTTTTTTATCTTTGGTATTGTTCATGTAAAGTCAGGGGGTAAAGTAGAAAAAGAACTTAGAAGCATGCTCTTGGCAAACATTAAACTTCTATAAAAGGATTTAAAAGCAAAACCCAAACAAAAGAGGGGGCATATTCACCAAGGAATGTGATACAGTTCTGATACATTGACAGCAGGATGTGAACACTTTTGGTTGGAAGATTGCAATAAATAGAGTATTTCTCTTCTCGCTCCCTTTCACAGAATTTCAGCAGCGGATTAGTATTTTTGGATGATGTTCAAATGTACAAAATTTAAAAACTGATGATATAAGTTCCGTCATCTACAGTTTCATTTCATTAAGCCTTGCCTGAACCAATAATTTTGGAAATGTACTTTTGCTGACTTATTACTGCTTTTGCTCATCACTTCAGTTTACAAGTAACGTACGAATAGTGTATTTTTATTAGGAGTAGTAAATTTTACATTTCTTTCAGAGATTAATCTTATTCATGTTTTAGACTTCTTGATGCTTAAGGGTTTAAATCATTCTCCAAATCCCATGAAATGTACATAATTTCAGATCTTTTTAATGTTCTGAATAAAGGACCATACTATTTCCTACCAGTCTGTCCTCCAGGGCGTGGCATTCCTCTGCTGTACTTGGCATACAGATCAACAACCAGGAGGAAGAGGCCGTAGCTCTGCCCTCAGCGGCTGACAGTTGTGTTCTTTTGTTTATTGGTTTATTTTTCACCATATTCCTCCCCACTTCCTCCTAGGCTTCTTTAAACTTTTTTCTAATTTTCTTACATGTTTTGCAGCATAATACAACAGTCTGAAGAAGTCACTGGGCAATTGTTTTAAAAAACTACTCTGCCCAGTTCAAGTTGGCTTTTAAAAGGGTTTTGTCTCCTTAAAAAAAAGTTGACCTAATTCAAATTGTAAAGAGCAGAATTGGTTTAGATTGTTGAACAAATCATTTTAGTATAAATGGAGCACTGATGATGCGATTATGCAGGAGCCAGACTTGTGGATTCTGGTATTTTCCTGACTTTTCTATTCTAGCCACAGAAGTAACACAAAGACCTAGAGACAGTTTCTCTCTGGGTGTAATACAAGGACTCCAAGTCCTTTGCTCTAGAAGGACACATGAACAGATAAGTTTCTATTTAGAGTAATTAGACTAAGTAGCTAATTAAAGGCTTCTTGGCACCTAGTACAGAGAACAGACTGAAATGGTTCTGCTGTCCTCAAGCTTGAAGTACTGCCAATGTGAACACATCAGACAATTTTTGATGCTAGGAAGGTGGTCATATTGGGTTCTATTTACGTCTGGGAAATCAAACCACCTTGTTTAGTAAACTAAGCAAGAATATAGAGCAATGCTTCATTTATCTTGAGTGAATGCAGTGTGTAACTAGGTATTTGACTTTCTTCCAATTTTGCTCTAAATTGCATTTTTCTTAAGTAATATTAAAGTTGGTAATTCAATAGTAATTTTAATTTATATATGATATTTATACCACAGATGGATAAGAGCAATCTCCTTAGCTTTAAATTCTTCAGGACCCTTGACATTTGATTTGCCTTTTAGGGACACTAAGGAGGCTTTGCTGGAAAGTAGTCATTGGGCTATTTAGGGTGGCTGATGATTTACGCAAGGTACGAGGAAGTTGGAGGAGCCATAGAACTATTCCAAACAAAAGTCTTGGTGGGGAATGTGTAACTCGACTCTGATTCTGAATGTAAACACCATGTGCACATGGAGAGTAATACCAAAATTGGCAGGTCCCTCCCTCTCTTTGGTTGATGTCCCTTTTGTAATTGTTTGCTGATTCTTTTGCACTCACTTCTGCCAACTCTGTGCTGCCTTGTGTCATCCCCACTTATTCTGTCCTTTGCTCCAGTGTCAGTTCATGTCTGGTCCAGAGCTAGCTCTACAGAGGTGGGCTGGATAGAGGGCAAGGAAAAGACGACGGAGGAAAACAACATCTTCCTCCTCTGTCTACCATTGTACTTGGCTCAACTTTAATATTTCTAGTTAACAGGTAAAGTTAGGGTTTTGCACAAAGGATGACAAGTCCCCTGACTGAATATGATCTTTCTAGAAGAAACCCAGCACTGAAATGGAAATGGTCCTTAGAGATCACACATGGGAAGAAGACATAGCTCCTGCACCCTGGGGAAGCAGACTTCCCTTGCTCTTGGAAAAAAGGAAAAATGGTGAATTGTCCTCAGTTCAACCTGGCACACAGTACTGAAGGGATATCCATCTCAGAGCAGAAATCCATAATTTCGGTGTGAAGTAGTTTTGTCCCATTTAGTGAAGAAGGTATATATGTCTATCAGGCACTATAGCCAGAGATGGTTCTAATGGAAGAATGCTTAGCACTAATTATAGTTATTGAATGAATGTCAAGTTAGTGACACAGAAGTTAAAGGGCCAGGCCAAAAGCTGGCAGTAATATCAGCAACAATATGGCAGAAGGTATTATTACTGCTTGGGACCAAAGACACCATGTGAGTGGTACCAACTGTAGGGAGGAAAGGTTGCTAAGGCAACAGTGAAGTAACAGCACCATTATTTTGATGAGGAGAGACTGGTTGTTGACCAGGTTCATGGCTGCAGTGACAAGAGTTTGTGGGGTCCTCCAGCCCCATCCCAACCTTCTCTGCTGCCCTTCTCATCTTTCCACCAAATTAGACGCCAGGGAACAAAAGATACTAAGGAGAACTAGGGGTCCAGTATGTATTCTTATGGGGATTGGTCTGCAGGAAATTCTTTGTTTCCCTTACCTTTGTTTTGTTGCTCAGTTTGTTATTTGATTGTTCTACTTAGCACTGGTGGCTTCATCAACATACCAGTTACCTACCTCTCTTAGAAGGAACAGTTTATTGTTGTGGATATGTGCAAGGGCTCATGAGTCTGAGAAGTCTAGGTGTGAGTTCAAATCAAAAATTCTTGCTAACCCTCTCAAGCTTTGGTTCTGTTAAATGACAAATAATAATAAATGATCCTAATAATAGTACTAATCTCTTGGAAATGTGAAAAATGTTTATTATATTATATATAATATAAAATACATATTTATATTATATATAAATATTTATATATAATAATTATTTATATTATACATATTTATATTTTTATATATTACATAAAAATGTATATTAATAATATACATTGAAGGCTCAACACAGCAGATACTAGCTAACAAAATTAATTAGATCTTTTGTGTGTTATCAAACTCATGTTATTTCATGTGGTTACAAGTGGAAAAAACAAGAGTAAGAAGAGAGTGCTGAGCGCTGGTGGGAATGATGATTTATTGATTACCTACTCTGTGCTGGGCACTGCCTGAGATGCAGGAGTAATAGCAGGAAATAAGAACTAGTTCCTAATTGATCGTCAGAGTTCTCATTTAAAAATAAAAAAACTCAACCACTCAAAAAGTTTACAAATAACAAATGCAGGAGAGGGTGTGGAGAAAACGGAACCCTAGTACACTGTTCCTGGGAATGTAAATTGGTGCAGCCACTATGGAAAATACTATGGAGGATCCTTTAAAAACTAAAAATAGAACTACCATATGATCCAGCAATTCCACTCCTGGGCATATATCCAGAAAAAAAGGAAGCACTAATTTGAAAAGATACATGCACCCCAAAGTTAATAGCAGCATTTACAATAGCCAAGACATAAAAGCAACCCAATGGCCCATCAACGTATGATTGGATTAAGAAGATGTGGTATATATACACAATGGAATATTAGACATAAAAAGAATGAAATATTGCCATTTGCAGCAACATGGGTGGACTTAGAGATTACACTTAGTGAAATAAGTCAGAGAAAGACAAATACTATATGATATCACTTATATGTGGTTATACATTATTAAAAAATAGGGCTTCCCTTGTAGCACAGTGGTTAAGAATCCTCCTGCCAGTGCAGGGGACATGGGTTTGAGCCCTGGTCCGGGAAGATCCCACATGCCGTGGAGCAACTAAGCCCATGCGCCGCAACTACTGAGCCTGCGCTCTAGAGCCCGCGAGCCACAACTACTGAGCCCATGTGCCTAGAGGCCGTGCTCTGCCAGAAGAGAAACCACCACAATGAGAAGCCTGTGCACCCCAACAAAGAGTAGCCCCCGCTTGCCACAACTAGAAAAAGCCCACACGCAGCAACAAAGAACCAACGCAGCAAAAATGAATAAATTAAATAAATTAAAAAAAATACAAATGAATGTATATGCAAAATAAATGGACTCATAGATATAGAAAACAAACTTGTGATTACCAAAGGGGAGAAGGAAAGTGGGAGGGGCAAATTAGGGGTGTGGGATTCACAGGTACGAACTACTATGTGTAAAATAGATAAGCAACAAGGATATACTGTATAGCACAGGGAATTATACCCATTACCTTATAATAACCTGTAATGGAATATAATCTGAATCACTATGCTGTATACCTGAAACTAACACAATATTGTATATCAACTATACTTCAAAAAATATAAAGAGGTCCACCACTAAGAATATGGCTTTTCATATGCTTCTTACAAACCAATAATCAGTTAAAGGTATAACAGAGTGGAATTACATTTGGCAAATAAAAATGACGTATGTAAAACCAAATTAGAATCATATTTACCAAATAATAAAATAAATTTACGTTTTAGAAATGTACAGTATGACAATTCCAAGTATTATGTTAAGCATTAAGTAAAGGAAACATATGAAAAGAGTAATGGTAGAAGCTGCGACCAAAATTGTCTTATTTCCTATCAGGTATAAACATGATATTAACAAATTTACTGACAGCTAGAGAGCAGTTTCAATTTGATTGAAGATACTAAGTAAAAGGTGGAGGAATAGATGAATCTTCTGCTGAATAAACACATTACCATATTCTTTATGTGTACATAGTGATGTAAATGAAAGAGTATGGGCTTTGGAGTCAAGACAAACCTGAGTTTGTAGCCTGTATGACTGATACTTACTCAACACCTCTGAAACTCAGTTACCCAATCTGAAAAACGGGGTAATAATAACTGACAGGAAAATTGCCAAGAGTATTAAATATGTGTAGCAGGTATAAGTGCAGAATAGTGGTAGAGTCCATTAATATTAGCTTTCCCTCTCTCTCTCACTTTCTTTCTCTGTCTGCTTCCCTTCAAAATCACCCCTCTTTTGCAATACCCCAGAGAAGACGGAACAGCTGCTTCCTTACTAAATAGGAACTAAGATAAAATCCCACTAAGATCTGATCAATGTAACATTTCCAGTAATATTCATACTTTAGGATAATTTTTACAATCCATTTGTGGAAAAATACCCATGGGCTGATAAGACCAGCTCAAGTTCAGAAAAAAAAAAAATTGTCTTTGCATTTAGCATGCTGATCTGTGAATTTATAAAAGTGAGCATTCTGAAAGATGTATTACTCTATGTCCTTAATATTAGCTTCACTACGTAAAATTAAATCAATTTAAAGTTTAATACAAATAGCAAAGTTTTATAAACTGCTCAAGGGACTTTTAATTCTAAAAATTATTATGGTGTTGATTAAGCTTTCTCTTAACTGACAAATACAGAGGCTAAAATGGGGAGTATTTACTATTGGGACAGACATTTCTTTAAGAGTACAGATAGAATTACAAGGAAAAGTGTAGAGGTGTGTGTGTGTGTGTGTGCGCGCGTTTTAATTCTTCAGATTTTAATGCAGATGAAATGAAGGGTGTAGATAGGCATGCTGGATTGGAAACAATGTATGTAACACCTGTCTCAAAGGGGTCATTTCTTCATCTCTTGACACATATTTGGGAATTGCTTCCACACATATGAAAAGAAGAAAGAGAACTGTTTATAAGGAACAAAATTCATGCATGGATGTGAGCATGTGTGCATGTGGTATGTGGTTTGTGTATGTGTGTGTGTGTGAGTGTGCACATGTGTGTAGAGTGAGCAATAGACAGATAGCAAGTTTCTTGTTCCTTCTCCCAGCAGGTGTGGGCCTTTCATTTTTTCCTTTCTTCGTATTTCTTGGGTAATCACATCCATTTCTATATTTGGACTATTCTGTTAACAAATTCCTGGCTGTAACATAAACTGAATCCCGTCATTTCTAACTATTTACTAGCCACATTTTTACCTCAAACGCCACATGCCTAAAGTAGAACTCCTCGTCTTTTGCCCCCAAACAAACTCTTCCTGACATTAAAAATTTAGACTTGGGATTGGAAGGAAAATGCAATTTATACAGTCTACCTTCCCACAAATCGCAATGTAATGGCACTCATAGCAATCCTGGACTTGGTCGTCTATTTACATTTACTTCACCAGGTGACTCGTTACATTATTAAAAAAAAAAAAAAAAAAGAAAGACATTACCTCACAAGACAACCCTTTCCATTTTTAAGAGAATAGTACACCACAGACTATTGCCTGGCTTCAAACCTCAGCACTGCTCCTTACTAATTAGATGTGATCTTAGACTTGTTACCTAACTTCCTTGTGTCTGGTTTGCTTATTTGTAAAATTAGGTTAATAACAGTGCTTGTCTGACAAGGCTTTTGTGAGGAAGAAACAAGTTAATACATACTAAATCCTTAGCATAGTAGCTGACCCATAGTAAGTGCTAAGTAAGTTATTGTTATTGATATCATTATTGATATCATTATGATTATTATTATGACACATTTCACACATAAAGGTATATAAGTTGCGTGATTATTATCACGTACCCACCAACGAGCATAAGAAACAAAGCATAACTGATATAATTCAAGTTCCCAGGTATCCTTCTCTAATCCCACTTCTCCTTTTTCCTGAAGGCTAACCTCTATCCTAAATTTGGTACTCACCATTCCTATGCATCGCTTAATAATTTTGTTGTATAAATACCTATCCATAAACAATGCAGAGTACTGGGTGACACGTTTCCTAACTTCCTATCCATGTTACCGTGTTGTGTGTGTTCTTTTGCAACCTGCTCTTATGGCTCAGCAATATGTTTATGAGACTTACGAATGTGGATAAAGCTAGCTCTGGGTCACTCATTATCACAGCTGTATTTTATTCCATTGTATGGATACACCCCACTTCATTTATTCAGTTTTCTGTTAAAGATACTTAGGTTGATTTCAACATTTTTTTTTTTTGGCAATATAAACAATGCTGCTAGGCTATTTAATCATTAGATGGCAAAGAACTTATCTTTCCTACTGATCCCAAAATTTGCCTCCGTACAATGTCCACACAGTGTTTCTAGCTCTTCCCTGTAAATACATACAGGATTCTCTTATAACCTGTATATTCAGGTCTTGCTACTCTGATTTTAATAGTAGCTCATATTATATTATATAAAAACTCTCACTTATTGATCTCATTTTTATTTATTATCTTTTGAAATTGTATAAGTAATGCACGCATGTCATAAAAATCATCCCAACAATATAAAATGGCATAAGTGTAATATGGAAATCACTATTCTCTTTTTGCTAGTGATGACTGCCCAATAGAGTTTGGTGAGCATTTTTCCAGTCTTTTCCTATGCCTGTAACCGTACATTCAAACATACACGTGTTCACGTGGTCTTCCTTCTGGGTCTGTGTCCTAATCTCCTTTTCTTGTAACGATACCAGTCGTATTGGATTAGGGTCTACCCTAAAAACCTCATTTTAATTTAATTACCTTTTTAAAGACCCATATACAGTCATATTCTGAGATAAGGTTTAAATTAGCACATATTCATAAATTATTCCTTTGTAAATACTGTATTCTACACGGAAATTAATTCAAGAGTCCCAGTTATACAGTGGGGTCATGGCACCATGTGACTCAAGTTTGTTAATAGTTTGGAATCATTAGAGTTCGCTTTCACAGAGCTCATTTCTCCAACCCCTATGATACCATATTTTCTGCATTTAAAAAAAAAAATGTGAACTAGAGAATGAAAACCCAGTGACTCTAAACATGAAGCTACAAAACTTAAGTTCCTTTAATACTAGTAGGGAAAATTTTAAACAGAAGGATAAAAATGTGTATTTAAAATTATTTGACATATTTGAAAGCTGCTAGAATTGATCCCAAAGACATGAACAGTACTGTAATATCTGGAATTGTGTTACTTCATGCTAATCTGAAAGAAACTTGTTGAAATTAAAATGTAATAAAAAGTGTTCTTTGATCAACTATGCACAAAAATAGATGGACAAATTTTCCTGTTCTGTATATTGAACATAAACATGTGAAGATCAGTTCTGACAATGTCATCAATGAATTTGCACAATTTAAAGCTTGAGAAAAAACCTGTAATATTATTATTCATTCCTACATCAGACCAACACATAGGTATACATTTTTATCTTTTCTTCTAAAAAATTTGTTAATGTTATAGAAAAGATTTAAATCACTACTTATTCTTATTTTGTCCTGAAATATTTTGTGTTTTAATTTTATTTTTTTCTACAGGTATGTTCTGATCATTACTTTAATTCATTTTATAACATAACTATTAATAAAATAATTTTTTTCATATGAAGGAGGATGATGTTTAGAAGACGATACATTCTTCATTTCAGATACACTGTGGCCCCCAGTTCACCTTATCCTCTTTGCTACTTCGATCTGTTGGCCACGCCAGTTATTAAACCCATTTTCTCCACAGAACGACTGGAATCAGAATCCCAGGCCTTGGGCTTCCCTGGTGGCGCAGTGGTTGAGAATCTGCCTGCCAATGCAGGGGACACGGGTTCGAGCCCTGGTCTGGGAAGATCCCACATGCCGCGGAGCAACTGGACCCGTGAGCCACAACTACTGAACCTGCGTGTCTGGAGCCAGTGCGCCGCAAGAAGAGAGGCCGCGATAGTGAGAGGCCTGCGCACCGCGATGAAGAGTGGTCCCCGCTCGCCGCAACTAGAGAAAGTCCTCACACAGAAACGAAGACCCAACACAGCCAAAAATAAATAAATAAATATTAAAAAAAAAAGATGACCTGCTTACCAGATTACAGGCAAAAAAAAAAAAAAAAGAATCCCAGGCCTTGCTGGTGGACAATACTATAGAGCATTATGATACAGTTTCATCAAAGAAAAAGATTTATAAAGAGTGCTGTGCTACTAGAAAAATCAAATAAAAATCATCTCTCTTATGGTCAGTAAACAAACACTATCAAGCACCGTGCTAGGAGGGGAAATCCAAAAAAAGGGAAATATATTTTTTATTCTCCAGGACCTTCAAATCCAGTGAGGATATAAAATATGAGCGAAGGAGAGAATGTAGTACAGGAGAGAGACCATGCAATAGAGCATCCAAGGACCTTGGTAGAGACAGGTATTTTGTCACCTTCTAGATTTATGACCTAGGGGAAATCACTTACCCTCTCTGTAAAATGGGGATAATATTATCTTACAGACATAGCGCA
This sequence comes from Balaenoptera musculus, assembly GCF_009873245.2. Lineage (NCBI taxonomy): Eukaryota > Metazoa > Chordata > Mammalia > Artiodactyla > Balaenopteridae > Balaenoptera > Balaenoptera musculus. The sequence continues at coordinate 53,044,390 of NC_045790.1, read as the reverse complement.
TCTGGCACATGTTACACATCCAACAACTAGTAGTTAAATATGAATAAGACATGATGAATTAAACATAGAGGAAATGATTAAAAGTTTGGTGCAACAGTAAATAATAACCGATTAATTTCCCAAGAGAAGATGCACATAGTATAAGAGTTCAGAAAAGGAAAAAACATTTGCAACTGAGAGATCTCAATAGATTTAGGCCCAATACTGGATTCAGAGCACACACTAGGGAGGTGGATAGGAATGGGGCCTGGAACCCTCCTAAGAAGCCCTGATACGACCAACTGCCCTGCACGAATGGTCTCAACTTCCCATTAGTTCCTCCTGGCTTAAAACAAGATATATTTCAGTGTTGAATGAAAGAAGCTGGGACACAAAAGATCCTATACTGTAAGCTTCCTTTATTTAAAGTACACAAAAGACAAACTCATCTATGGTGTTACACGCGGGGATAGAGTTTACCTTGTGGGAGTGGTAGAGAACAGGAAGGGGCAAGAGGAAAATTCCAGGAACTAGGAATCTTCTGTTTTCTGATGAGGGTGCTGGTTACATGGCTGTCTTCAATTTCTTAGAATTCATTAAGCTGTATTCTTATTTGTGTACTTTTCCATATACAGAGCACTCTTCAATAAAAAATTCAAAATATATAAATTTTCACTTTGAAAAATTTGAAAGAAAGAATATGGGAAGAAAATTAAGAAGAAAAATCACCTATAATCCTGGAACTCAGAATAACTACTTATGACATTTCCAAGTAGATGCTTCACACAGAATTAAGATCATCTTGGATAAACTATTTTACAACTCTTTTTTCCCTAAGCAAATATATTTGCAAGAAGATTCCCATGTCAGAGAGTATTTTTCTAAAACATGATTTATGGATATACCAAATTTTCTTAGCCAATCTCTTATATTTTTACAATTAGCATATTTTTATATTTTAAATATTTAAAAATTACCACAATGAACTCTTTGGTACATAAATATATCTCCTAATACTTGAGCTAGACAAATTCCTATCAGTGAAAAAGTTTAAAGTTTTTGATACACATTTTTTTCAGTTTCCCTTCAAGATTTGAGCTTATTTTGCTCAAATTCTCAACAGTATTGAGTACATTTTTTAATCTGCACATTTTGCAGTTGAACAAGGCTTTTTCTTTCAAATGTTGCTTTTTTTAGTCCGGAGCTTGAACCTTGTTTTATGTTATTAGCTATCTCTGTTTCTTTTTTTGGAATGCCTCTTCCTAGCCTTGGCCAATTTCTTGTTTTTTTCTGTTAGAGCATTTCATTCTCTCAGACTTCTCAGCTTTGCAGTCTCCTATTGTCTCAACTCAGTATATTTCATTCCAACTAAAACCCAGACTCTACTTGCTTTATGAACTAAGTTCCTTTTCATCCAGGGACTCTTTCGGCAATGTGACCTCGTTTATGTTTCTGGTTTAACTTGTTAAACTTTTTTTCTGGGTCTTAAAAGCTTTTAATAACCAAACCTACATGTGGACAAGACAGTAGCACTTGGTGGTAGAAGCAAAAGAGATTGAATATAAACGTTCCCCAAGCGTGAGGTCATAGAACAAACCTAATTCTCACTACCATTCCCCAAGAGTCACTATATTTATTCATCTTAAATTATAATTAAAATTGCTGACCCCAAAGTTATGGCATCATAGTTTTAATAGATGGAGCTTTTTCTAGTTTGTGCAGAACATCTGACTTGTAGAATGAACTTTGCTATGTCTGTTTTTTCTAAAAGCCTGTAAAAGCAAGCAAACATATTTTTATTTCCCTTATTGCACTAATGTCCATTAGGAAAAAAAAAACCCAGTATTTTCCACCAAGCGCAGATTGCCTGCAGTTTCCTCTTGTTGCGGTTTGCTCTCTCTCCATCCCAGTTGTGAGAAGCCTGCATGTGATCTGTAGTTTTGTGCCATCTCCTTGAAAGATGACTTTCACATTCTGCAGTGACCAAGTCCCTGCTGGGAATGGCTCAGCCGGGCAGGCCAGCAGAGCAGACAGCAGGCATTTTCCTGTTTTACTCTCGATTTGTAGTGTGCCCTTAGTTCTAAGGGCACACTGCTAAGTGGCAAGCCTTAGTTCTTTTCCTCAGTTGGTCCTGAACCCTGACCTTTATTCCTTTTTTTTTTTTCCGGCTTATCCCTATCGTTTCTTTTCCTGCTGTCTTTTGCAGTGGGCTTGTGGAACAATGTTGCAGGAACACAGAGCTTCTGAGGGAAATGTAAATTGCAGGCGGCACTGAGTCCCGTCTGTTTTCTCATAGGAAAGCAGCATTTCAGAGAGCTGAACTGGCGACAGCGCGCTGCGAAGACATGCCCGAGTTCAGGAATATTCCCTGTTCCCAGGCCCCGGTTATGCAGAAGTGGGACTTTCTGAAGAGGGGGCACTCTGGGAGGGAGGGGAGGTAAAGGGCACTTTCAGAAGCAGATGCTCCCGGCTTCGGAAGGAGAGCCGCTCTAATCAGAGTTCAGCAGTCTTGCAGACAATCCGCAGCTTTGGAGAGAGAGAGACAAAACAGCCTCTTCGCCCAGTGCATAAACGTAAGAGGCTTGCCTTAAGTGTGTGTGCAGGACTCTAGCTGGCTAAAAATGTTATGCAGAGTTAAAGTGAGGCATTGTTTAGGTTTTAATGAAGGCAACCAATTTTTAACAACAGAAGTTCTGTTGCTGAATCCCCCCCTCCCCCCGCCCCCAACATTCAGTTCCTCTGCCCCTGCACCTGCTTTCATTTTTGGCTTCTTGGCACTGATGTTCACAGAGACATCAGCTGGCAGTGGTGAAATGCTAAAAGCTCCCCTGCAATGCAGCTCTGCAAATGCCAGCCATTTATCCACTGGTGCATGCCAGCTGAACGTCAGGTCTCCCTTTCTCCCTCCAACCCGGATCCCCTCAGCCCCCCAGTTTTCCTTCCAAATGACAGTAAACGATCCCAGTCAAGCAGTGGTCTGGCCCTTTGAGTATCCATTAAGTGTGGCCGCATTTATTTGCTGCATCTATTTGCTGTGATTATAATATTTTGATCCAAAGAGTCTTGCAGAAAATTTAGATGACAATACTATTTCTTCTATTCAATCAAAGCTCTCGGCCCACAGGCTCATTTCTCTCTCCTCAGCAGATGGTGGGAGAGTTTCTTGAGGTTTCTTTGACTTGAAACAGGCTTTTTGTTTTTGTTGCTTATTGAGAGCCAGTTGCCCCAAATTCATTGAATAAAGACATCCACGTCTCAGTTTAAGCTAAGCCCCAATAGATAAATACTGACTTAGAGTTGGGGGCTGCGGACAAGCTAGAAAGGCAAAGGGGCTGTTGGAAGTTAAGTATTCAGCACAAAGCTTTGCAGTTTCAAAAACGATGGCTTTATGTTCTCCATTCAGCACAGCGATTTAGGCTGGATACTGAGAAAGTGTGAGAAATCTGTGAGAAATTCGACATATATTTATTTTTCTTGGAAATTAGAGAATATCTTCACAGTGTACACTCTGAAGAGCTTTTGTTTTGTTTTGTTGTGTTTTTAATGATCTAAACCATCTGGGGAGTTGATAAAGAATGTGATTTTCACAAGCTGAGCTAGCAAAGCCTATTGCTAAATCCCAAACCTTTATCCAGCCTACAGATAAAACCAGGGTGGGAGAACTTCCCTTCCAGCTCTAAAATACTAGGATCCCACGTATGCCAAATGCTTCAGTCTTTGCGTGGTAAGAAAAATACAAAACTGACTAAGGGAGCCTGGCCCAAGCATCCAGAAATGTACGGTACTTTAATTAATTTTTTTAAGATTGGTGGAGGTCACACATTTCCAGAAAATCTGTCTGAAAACCAAGTCAGCATCATATTTTATCTGATGCCTCCATGGTCTTTTTTGATTCAGGGACAAGAATTAGCACATGCAAATGTTTCTTAATCATCGGTTTCTCAAATCTGGAGTTCAAAATCTACCAAAAAAAGCACATAGAAAACAATACAGGGACACTTTGATTGTGGTGGCCATCTTACAATAATCATAATCTTATGTCAGAAGGTGTGTGAACTTGGGGTTTTTGACAAATGAGGATTTGTGCTCAGTATTTGATCTAGCAATATGGATAAGATAGAGAAATCAGGAAGTGTCCTTCCCAAGAATAGGCCATACAATGAAAAGTATAATCATGTCACGGTGTTTGACTTCCCCCTCTTTCCCCTGGGTTCAATTTCTTTTCTGGCCATCTACTATAGAGGTACCAAGATCAAACTGGAAAGTTATCCCTTTGTATCAAACACACGCACACTAGCAGTTATAATTTGCTCCTGGTGTGCACAAACATCTCTGAGCAGAAGTTTGACAATATTTCCAAGGCTTGGCCATCAATTAGTTTTCTCTATGAAACCTACATGTTAATCAATCAGTATTTAATGCTTATCACAGCCTGCTCATAATTTATTCAAAAGCAGGAAAATTGTGTCAGAAATGTCATTTTATTACTGTTGTTTAAGATGCCTTTAGAATTACGGATGCAGTTAAGCGTTCAGGTGTGTCACACTTCTACTGAATGGGGATCCTACCCAGGAGACCGAGAAACAGTCACACTGAACAGCTCACTGTTGCAGGCAGTTCACAGGAAATCACCACTGGGTCATAAAATTTTAAGTAAAGAGGACACCTTTTAGTAATAATGCTTGCTTCATGAGTTTTCTTCCTTACAAAGCCTGAGAGCTATATTACCCCTGCACTCCTCACTCTAGCTATGATGTGTTTCCGATTCTAGAAGAAGCAGAAAAATGAGGGGTAGACCATGGGACAGCAAATCATAACCCCTAAGACCTCCTTCCATCATTTCCTTCTACTTGTTTAGTTCCTCCAAAACTTAGGTTCCTCATCTGCAAAATATGAAAGACATTACATCGGTCCTTGTCAAATCATAGGCTTGTAAGAAACAAACTAAATAATCTTGATGAGCTTTAGATCACCATACAATGGCTTATTCTTGTAACTATTTCTTGTCTTAGAATGCTTTGTGAACCACACAGGATTATATGGCTGTTAGTTATAATAATTATTATTCACATTACAGTTCTTTTGGCAAAGCCTTCTCAAATCTGGCCTTCTTCCTCACTCCCCTAATTCAGAGAATGGCACCATTCAGATATTTGCATGAATTTTGACACCTCCTAATCCCTCACTCTCATATTCAATCTATCCCAAATTTCACTGATTTTAACTTTTTCAAGTCAGAAGAATTTAGGGCAGTGTATTATGTTTGGTTCTGATTTATCAGGGGTTCCTAGCTCCATTTTGTTGAATGAACGAGTAAATTTAATTGACACATATTTTATAGGTGATTACTTTTACTCCACCTATTCCGAAAGAAGGATTTTAGAATATATATAAGGAAGGTTATATGACACATAAATACAACAAAATAGCATATATCAGAAGTAGGTGGAAAATACAAAGGAAAACTAATGGTAGGTACCTGAATTAGACCTGGAAGTAAGGCTAATACAAAAGCATTCGCCATTGAGTTCTTACCATGGATGAGTCCAAATATAACTGGAAAGACACAAAATACAGTGTTCAAGGAATGAAAGCAAATATCTTGTCTAAGAGAAACACATGTATTCTGGATAGAATTACAGAGAGATATTTCTGGATAAATCTTCTAAAAAGGATGCTGTGAATACAACTCCTGGACATATATCTGGAGAAAACTATAGTTTGAAAAGATACATGCACCCCAATGTTCATAGCAGCACTATTTACAATAGCCAGGACATGGAAGCAACCTAAATGCCCATCGAAAGATGAATGGATAAAGAAGATGTAGTACACATATACAATGGAATATTACTCAGCCATAAAAAAGAATGAAACAATGCCATTTGCAGCAATATGGATGGACCTAGAGATTATCATACTGAGTGAAATAAATCAGAAAGAGAAAGACAAATATACCATATTATATATATATATATATGTGTGTGTGTGTGTGTGTCTATATATATATATATATAGACACACACACATATATATATCACTTATGTGGGGAATCTAATATATGACACAAATGAACTTATTTACAAAACAGAAACAGACTCACAGACATAGAACACAAACTTATGGTTACCAAAGGGGAAAGAGGGTGGGGAAGGGCTAAATTAGAAGTTTGGGATTAACAAATACGAACTACTATATATAAAATAGATAAACAACTAGGGCCTACTGTATAGCACAGGGAACTATATTCAATATCCTATAATAAACCATAAAGGAAAAGGATATGAAAAAGAATATATATCTGAATCACTTTGCTGTACACCAGAAACTAACACAACATTGTAAATCAACTATACTTCAATTAAAAGAAAAAGAAAAAGGATGCTGTGAAATGTAATGAATAAGGTTTCTAGTGATACCTCTACAGAAGATACACAGTAGTTTCACAGGGCTGTTTCTTTAAGCATTGTGCCTACTTTGTACTGGAGATACTAAAATACAAAGTCAGGCCTTGCTGTCAAGGAATCACTGAGAAAGACAAATCTGTGGTATACAAATCAGTACCATTCACTAAGATAAATCCAATAACAGGAGGAGGGGGCATGGTGCCGTGGGCACAGAGGAGGAACTGTTCAGTCCTACTCGGTAGACCAAGGAAGCCTTCTTGGAAGAGATAGCATCTGAGCTCCTGGGTTTATTCAACAAGTACTACCTGTCAGTAGCCAACTGCATGGTATGCAAAAGGATGGGTGCTAAGGTTACAGTGCCGAGGAGAACAATGGCTTTGTCTCTATAAGCAGATAAGGCCTTGAACAGAGTTTCAGTGAGAAAGGCTCTCACTTGCTAGTGAGTCCTTGCTACCCACACCCCCAAACGCAGCAACTGTGAACCTTTAAATAACAGATCCCTTGCTTTCCCCTGCCTTCTGAAAAGGAAAAAGAAACAATATCAGGAACTGCAAGAGAAGCTCTGGCCACTGTGCAAAGCTGCCAGAGGCCTTGGGAAAGGAAGTAGATAAGAAATACACTTCTAGGAATGTATGGGGAAGCCTCAGCTTCGGACAGAGGGAGCAGTGACCAAACCAGGACAAAAGAAGGACCTAGGTGTTTGGCATTTAGGAAGAGCAGTGTTATTGAACTCCGATTGAAATAACAGGCTGGGAACTAGACGTGAAAGTCATTTTTTTTTTTTTTTTTTTTTACAGGAAAGGAAAGAAGACACAACATGGGTCTCTTATTTCTGACTAAGTGGGGTGAGCCAAGTTAATCCTAATGTCAAGGGTAGATAATCTTGACTTTTCCCGTGATCAGGTTTGTGTGGTACTTCTCACTGGTAGCAGAATGTTAGGCCAAAAGAGTCAACACTAGGAGGAAGGGATCCTTTGTTTCTGCCTAAATAAATAACGCTCTATTTTCTTGAATATTACCTTGTGTGATTATTTACTACATAGAAGAACAATACTCCTTCATCAGCACTCCTCAGAGGATAACATCACATGCTATTTGCAAGGCACTGATTGGCACTGAGGAAGAGACACAGAAATATTCCAGAGAGACTCCATTAGTATAATGCTTAAAAGAATTAGGAAGAATTCCTAAATTATTCTCAAAGCAATGAAGCAATATATTAAACTATGACACAGCATAAGTGTTAAAGGCCCAGTAGGGAAAATAACTCATAGACAAAATTAAAGAAAGGCTTCCTGGAGCAGAATGGATCAGGGAAGATTTTATCAAAAATGGGACCTGAAGAATAGGAACAATTTAGATAGAAAGAGCATCAGGCAGGAGTACTGTAGGTCAGAAGAGGAAAGCTTATAAAGAGATGGAAAAATAATTTAAAAAAATAACATGTTCAAATTGGGGAATCAGAAGATCAACTATTAACACAATTGCCAGAAGAGATCTTTTGTTATACACACACACACACACACACACACACACACACACACACACACAAACATACACACACATGCTAAAAAGAGTATTCCTGGGAAGTGTGAAACACTTGAGAAACTAAATGGAAGTGGATTCAGAAAGAGAAGTATTATCCCTTGTAAAGAACCATCAAACTGTACACATTCTTTCAAAGTCACAAATATTACAAAATGAGATCCTCCAGGGGAAAAGAAAATATTACAGAAAATATTACAGGAAGCAATCCTCCAGGGGAAAAAAACACCCAACTTATTGCCAAGTATATTGGTGCTGGTGGGTTAACTCTAGGTAGATATGACATAAAACAGTGATTGCCAGGGAGGTAAACCTGAACAAACCACGTTACTTCATTAAATCCAAAACTGATTATTGGTGTTGTATATCAGATCAAATCAAATTTTGGTTATAAATAAAATCTAGCTGTATGACCATTAAATCTCAATAAAACTGGAAACAACAATGAAAACAACAAAACTCTAGCACTTGTTTTCAAATGTTTGCTTTAAGAACAAACTGGAATATGTTTTCTGAAACAAACTGTTATTTTCACCTATTCTAATCCTCTCAGATGAAAATTCTAGCACAATTTTAAAAAATATAAACTGATATATGCATACACCAAATATCAATTTTGATATATATCAATATAAATATCAAATATATTAAAATGAATATAAATATCAAATTATATATATATATATATACATATATATATAATCTTCAGAGAAGGTAAATAACTTGCCCAAGGTCACACTCATGCCTGTGGCTCCAGAGCCCTTAGCTTTGAGTTATAAGAAGTTCTCACCTAATAGTGTGCTGTGCATCAGCTCCATGGGGAGCTTTCAATACGTTGATATAGATCAGAACTAGCCCTGATCTCCTGAGTCAGAATCTCCAGCATTGGGCCCAGGTATGTAGATTTTAAAAACTACTTGACAATTTCACGCAAATCCCTGGTTAAGATGCCTCCTACCAAAACTACCAAAAAAAAAAAAAAAAAAAAACCCAAAAACCCAAAACAATAAGAGGCTAGGAGCCCAATTCTGTCACAGAAATGTAGCAAGATAAGATGGAGAAATATTCGTCTTTGTACAGTTCTTACTTTCCTTCACTTCCCAACTTTCCCTTAATTAGTTAGAACTATTTACATTGCCTGAAGGTGAGATTGGATTGTAATAGCAAGAATGTAGAGGAAAAGAGAAAATTCATGTTCATTTCTGGCTTTCTCAATGAGTCTCTAGAGAATCAAAAGGCAAGCCTGGAGGGGTGGAGAGCGCTGATTGGAAAGAATCAGAAAGAGAAGACAGGGGTTGCTGCCCTTCTCAAGGTGTTCACATAGATGGCAGGCAGGGGTGGGGAAGGCAAGAGTGAGACAGGTACCCCAACTGCACCAGCTAATGTGGAGCAGAATGAAAGAAAACCCTGAGAAATGGTAGTAACATGCTGTCAGCATGTGGAGGAAGAGGAGGGCAACTCTGCCTGGTGACATTTGAGCGAAGACTTGAAGAAATTAGCCTTGGAGTTGAGCATTAATGATGGATACGGTTTTCTGCTGAGAGAGAGTGTGGGAAGAAGCATTCTGGGTATCTTAGTTTGGCAGTATAGGATTAGTCGTAGACAGTTTTTATTGGACTGAGCAAAGCAGACTCAAGAGAAAAATACTCTAGTACTTTTAAATTCCATTTGCTACCATATTGAAAGACAAAAATGAATAATATTATCACAGTGACTATTGATTATCTCAGTCATATTGATTTAGGAACCTCACAGCTTGCCAAAGACTGGCAGATCACTTGTACCAGGAAGGTCCCTAGCCAAGATGTCTGGTAGCTCCTCATTTTCCTCTGACATTCTCATCTTTACTCCCTTTGCCCACTCTCTCTGATTCGAGGCTCTCAAGCTGCTGGGTTCTCAGCTCTCTGCTTCCAGTGACTCAAGTCATTAAACTGAAAATACAGTTGCCTCTCGGTATCCACGGGGGATTGGTTCCCGGACCAGCGTGGATACCAAAGTCCGCGGATGCCCAAATCTCTTACATCAAGTGTCCCCGTGTACAGCCGACCCTCTGCAGCCACAGGTTCAGCATTCGCGGATTCAACCAACAACAGATGGAAATTCAAATTTGAACCAAGATCGAAATTCAGTTAAAATGCTCTGTGCATTTTAACTGTGGAAGTAGAAAGATAATGCTCCAATCTTTGTGGACCAACCTATCAGCGACTCATTAGTAATTAATGGGGAACAAATTCAGACCTGGTAGAACAGCTGAGGAATAGATTATAAAAGTTAAAAGTGACCTTCAAGATAATCTAACTTCTATTTTATAATCTATCGATATTGAGACCCAAAGAGGTTAGATAATTTGTCCTAATCTGGAAACTTCTATAGATCAGAAATGAAATGTGGATGCGGATCTAAGACTAGTAATCTTCCTCTGATACTTCCTAAGGAGGGAGGGGGAGGGGTCAGCAGCCACACTTAGGTAAGACTTCGTAGGTTGCACCTCTTCTACCTACTTTACCTAAGGGCCAACCCTCAATCTGAACTTGGTGTCTTAGTTCACCTTGGTTTGGAAAAGTAAATCTAATTTACTTTTCCAAACCAAGACCAAAATCCCATATACTAACTCTATACCATTGAACAACAATAATTTATCTTCCTTGAATTCATTATAGACTACACCAGGGAGTGATGGAGGAGCTGGGTAGGCTCGAATTTAATGAGACTAGATTGTAATTAGCAGTAAGGGTCTTATCCAATATCACATTTAAAATCATTGACAAAATGAGGAATCATTTCCTTCCCATTTTAATGCACTTGGTAAGGAGCATGAGTATGCCAAACAAAGAATTAATGAAATTTGCACAAGATCCATTTTTAGAAATCAGAGCTATAGAGTGGGGATTCAACACTAATAAACAACTTGGAAGACCTATTTAAAATTTTGAATAACATGTCTCAAATTACAGATGAATATATCTATAAGTAGAGAACCTTAATACTGTTAATACAAAAGGTTATGTCTGGAAAAAAGAGGAATAAAGTCAAACTAATCTTTGGTTGATTTACAAGGTAATATTGGAGAAAAGGATATAACATGCAATTTGAAACTGGGACAAGAAAAGTCAGTGTTGGGAATTAAGACTAGATTTTTTTAAAATGTAGAGAAAGAAGAGGTAATTCAAAACAAGGACAATGGAGTGATTATATCATTTGGGGACTAATGTACCTGAAAACAACACGAACACGATGATCAAAGATTTGGTTAGATAAAGACTGAAGTCATAAAGTATCAACAGCCATGATAAACAGAAAGGGGAAAGTACTGTACTATGAAATAAGTCTGAAAAGAGAATCTTTGAAGAAATTTAGAGAAATTTCTACGCCAGTTACTATGAAAAAAATGTAGAAGGCTCACAGTTATGTTTCTAAAAATGACCTGGAATCCTAAAATTTCTAGTTTAAAGAAAAAAAATCACCTGATGATTGGGATTGTTACATTTATTTTATCAAAAACTGAGTTACCAAACCAGTCAGTGGCTACATATCTTTATAAATTTGGGTTTGAGGGTCAGTATAAAGTTGAGGAATACTAATCTAACAGAACTCAACCTGAAATAGAGTCTTTTGATAATAGAAGAACTGTATAATATCAGTCCACTTTTAGTACCTGGCTTGTCAATACTGCCCTCAGACCCCAGCAAGAGTGCCCCTATCCTGGGCCCCATGTTGGGAATGCCCAACTCTGGCCTTCCTCAGGCCACACCCCTCCACCAAGGTAGGCGAATGAGCCTCCAGGGCTCCTTCTCACCTGTCACCTACGCCTCCCCTTCTAGACCGTACTCCAGGTATCCAAGACTCCAGAATTTCTTTCCCAGAGTTCCCTGAGCCCACTGGCAGGCCTGTGCTGGCCTCTTCTCCTGGTCCTTCCCTCAGGAGTATGGAGGGAGTATACATGGAGGAAAGCGGTGGACAGAGCTTGCGAGAATAGGCCAGAGTGTCTGCTGATGCATGAGGCCCCTCATGGGGCAGGAAGGAGCCCCGAATGGACTGGAGGCCCATTTCACACTCTCTGAAAGCCACCATGTTCCTTGCAGTAACTCCAAGCAGTCTCAAACTTGTAAATATGTACCTGCTCTTCCAGATCATTATAAAGATTTTTTTCAAGGTTGGAAGATAACAACATATTTAATTTAAAAGTCAGATACAACATATTTAATTTAAAAGTCATTAGCTTGACTTCCATATTTGAAACATTTAGGTTTGTGGTATTGCCCTGGGCCTGCGAACTTTTAGAGGCAGGCCTGTTACTTGCCCCCTTCCAGGCTATTTGAGATCCCTGACAACAGAGACTATTCCCTATCAATCCAGAGCTTTTGAGTCGTACCTGACAAGAAGCTTCACCCATGTCTGGGGATTCAAATTGAATTGAAGAAGGAAAATGCAGGGATACACAATCTGAAGGTAAGAGAAGTGAGGCAAATATTTCCAGTAGTTAGTCTTTTCATCAATCTGCTCCATTTCCCTGACTTTCCCACTACAGAGAGGAATATTCAGGAATTTTACTCCAAACTCAGAACCTGTAGCCACTGATGAACAAGGTCACCAGGGCTGTACCCAGCATTTTACCACCTTGCAGCCTGTGTTTCCTATACTACCAGGCTCCCTGGAAACTTCACTTAGCCCGTGGTTAGAATCTCAAGGACAAGGCAGTTTGAGTTCCCCTTGGCTGTTTTTTTCTCCCTCAAAGAAATCAACAGAGGCTCCAGAACTTTTAACTTCATATTTTTGGACATTGCATATTTCAAGAAAAATTTGTCACTCCTTTTATTGAGGTTTTAAAGGACCGTTGATAATATCCTTTCAATGCACAGTTTTTACACCTTACTAAGGAAAATGGACTTTTTTCCAATGGCTCCTATGTGATCCATTGAGTTATTCTTTTTTTTTTTTTTTAACAGAAATTACAATCATTTAAATTCAGTTGTCATTATTTTTAGTAGAACAACACTTAATTCTCAGCCCCTTGTAAGGGCATTTGTAATATGCCCTACATCATAGTATTTTGCATGTGTTACACAATTTCAAAAAAGCGTGCTCTTCATCTTGAATTCACCCTGGAAAGCAATGATATATTTTTCTGTCTGTTGTTATTTATGTATGTCACCCTGTCTCAGCAAGTGGTGAACTTGGATTAGGGTCATTAATGCAGTAACAATTATTAACAAATTAATGAACCAGGAACATATTTATATTTTGTTGTTGTCAGTTGTAATCCTGTATTTATGAAACTGCGACTTCTTTGTCTCTTATGATAGTTCTGGTTGGCTGACAGAGATGATGTTTTTTAAATTCCTTTGCAAATAGTTACATTCCTACAAGATTTACTGAAGCTAGGAAATTATTACTCTTGTTGACAGACTGTCCCAAAGACCTCCAATTCACCAATTTTCCTTGAATCCTTGTTTGCTAACTATAGGTCTGGGCAAATTTTGTCAGCTCTCTGAGCCTCAGTTTCTATGTCTGTATACAGTAGTCTCACCTATTTTTATAGGGTTACTATAGGCATTAGAGAGAGATGTTATTAAAAGTGCCTGGCACGTAGTTGGTAAACAGTGTGGTTTTCTTCGCCTTTCCCTCTCTATTTTTCCCCAGCAAAACATTCTCCATTAGACATTACTCCCAATTTCGTTTTAGCCCTTACATTGAAGAATCCAACTTCAGTTACTAAAACCCATTTCTTAGTTCTCAATTGACCCCCTTGCATGTGGTTTGACTATTGGTATTAGGACTGGCCGAGAAGTGGTTTTTCTTTTGGCACATTGTTTATTATTTTTTCTGCTTTTATCAAAAAGAAGAAACATTTCTTTCTTTTTAACAACAGGCAGGAATAGCAATTAGAGACAGTTATAGTCTTGATACGCAGGAGCAGTTCAGTCCACTGTGGGACAGAACTGGATGCGGATTGCAACCAGTGTCCGCGTGCCAAAAGCAACCCCTCCTATCAGACAATGATTCACCGAGTATCTGCCCCAAAGTTAACCTGGAGCAACACAGAAAAAAGAAACACTAACACTGTATTTTCTTTTATAATCTATTTCCATAAATGATAACTTTTAGATGCAATCCTCCCTACCCCACACACAATTTAAAATTTTCTCAGAAAAGCGCTAAAATGGCGCCATGATCATCACTTCCCAAATCAGTCTTAACTATTGAAAAGGAAGTCCAAGTCTCTGGAAGGCCCACAATATTTCCATGAGTAAGACTTTACTGATACATGACTTTATCAATGACATCAAAAGTGTCTGTCCAAAGCCCTCGCCATTATAAGTTCATCTGGAAAATGGCTTCTTGGAATGGGTCCTATTTCAAAATTCCTCATCATTTTAACATAAAATTAAAGGCATTATCTAGGTCTAATCTTAATCCCAAATTATTTTGTGTTGATCACAAATCAAAAATGAGAGCATCATGTTGTTTCTGGTTTTTATGCATAATATTCTGGTTAACTTAGTTCAACCTTACATTTAATACTGATTGACTGGAAGGGTAGGATTGAGCTCTTGCATCTTTCCACCTCTTTACAAGCTGTCAGTTGGGGGAGGGGAAGCTCCGATTCTGAACCTTTTTGTACACTTACTATTTTCAGAAAACGGAACCCCATCCTTTCTCCTATATAATCCTCATCTTCACATGTCTTATTGACTGAATGGCTACTTTGTCTACATTGATGTCCCAGATGAAGCAGTCCTGGGTCTTCGCGTGGCAACAAGGGAATACATTTAAGTTGGTTCATCTTAAGGAAGGACCATAATAAGTAATATAACTCGATGTCCCTGGATTTACGAGGTTGGGAAAAATCACCATAATTTGAATCCCAAACTGGCTAAAAAAAAAAAATAAAAGACAACCCTAGATTTTCCTCAAGTTTCTACCCCAGGTATTACTGGGATGTTTCTCAAGAAATTCAAATCCATTCTTCCAATCTTTACTTGTTGTTTTTTACCACCAAGTCTGGTGGGAATGCTGTTGATCATAACTATTCTGCTTGGGATTCAGCCTTCCCAATCCTTATTTATTGCCCAGTAATAGGCAGTAGGAATGTTTCTCTGGACAAATTCCAACCCTATGGACAAAGGTAACTGTTCTCCAGGTTTCCACAGGGCAAATTTTCAAAAATCCATGATCAGATATCAATGTAATTTCCAAAGAATGGGCTCTTTAGTCTTGAATAACACCACATATGGGGCCTCAACATTATAATCCACATTGGAATTCATACACTGGAATGAGGTGAACATATGTCCCCACTTCCTTTTGCTGTCTCTGTGCAAAATTACAGCAAACATAACATATACAACTCTTAAAAATAAAGGATAAATTTCAGAGATAGTAATAATGAAAATCCTTATTTAGGAAAGAAATCATTTTCAGAATGAAACGTAGAATTACACAGGCAAGCCCTTACCTGCTGACTTCTCTAACATGAGTTACACTGCAAGATGCTTGAATCTTTGGAGACCCATCCTCCCCTTTGAAAGAGAACTGGCAAGGAGTCCTGGCCGTCACTTTTACATATGGTGCCCAGTCGACAAAACATGTTTAAATGCACTGCTTGCCTCCCTGTTATAATAGATATTTTGGCATAAGACTCTGTAGAAAATCGGGCACCAAATAGGCCTTTGAAATCCATGACCATCAAGAAGGGCAAATTCTACTCTTTTTAAATGTACTCTAAATAGTCATTTATATATGAGTGATCAAGCATTATAAGACTAGACAATCATATACTGCAATAGTTCAAATGTGTTTTGTCCTTTTACACTGTATTCTTATTGATTTTTTTTTTTTAACATCTGTATTGGAGTATAATTGCTTTACAATGATGTGTTAGTTTCTGCTGTATAACAAAGTGAATCAGCTATATGTATACATATATCCCCATATCCCCTCCCTCTTGCATCTCCCTCCCACCCTCCCTATCCCACCCCTCTAGGTGGTCACAAAGCACCGAGCTGATCTCCCTGTGCTATGCGGCTGCTTCCCACTAGCTATCTATTTTACATTTGGTAGTGTATATATGTCCATGCCATTCTCTCACGTCGTCTCAGCTTACCCTTCCCCCTCCCTGTGTCCTCAAGTCCATTCTCTACGTTTGCGTCTTTATTCCTGTCCTGCCCCTAGATTCTAGTCCCTGGGCAGGTTGGATACTTACTTTAGTTGGACGAGTGTTCTGCTTATTTGTTCTTGGTTACTGAATATCAGTATAAGATTAGGAACTGAAAAGAATGGTACTGGAATAGTGACATTTTCTGAGAGAGCTACAGAGGATTCTAACCTAATCAGTATCTTACACCTAGAAGAGGACAGACCTAGTGCTAGGGGTTGGCAAACAATAGCACACAGGCCAAATGGGCCTGCTGCCTATTTTTGTAAATAAAGCTTTATTGAAATATCGCCATGCCATTCATTAACATGTTGTCAATAACAGAGTTTTGTTGCTACAGACCTCATGGACCACAAAGCTTAAAATATTTAGCCCTTTACAGAGAACGTTTGCCAAGCCCTGATCTAATATGTAGCTATCTTTCTTGTGAAAATATTTTATAAACTCTCTATTAAAGAAATGGACAAATACATACTTCCATGAAAACAAGCTATACTCTGAGATTAGATCTTCTTTCTACATTCATTCAGCTGGAGTAAATACAAGGATAAGTAAAGACTTCAGGAACAAGAGTACAGTGTCATTTGTGTATGTGCTGATGGGACAGTCAATTGTCTCATCTCCATCTGTTGTGACACAGTTTCCCAAGAAAATGCCCTTGGTTTTAGCCAGACAGAAAGTGGAAGACGTAAGGTCCACTGCCTGCTAATCATGTTGCTTGGAAAAGAGAATAAAAAATTAAAAGAATGTTTCTCTCTAATCATCTCTTCCTGTAAGTGGATTGTTTAAGAGATATTAAAATAGCTGAAACTGCCTGGAGAATTGAGCTTAAAAAACAAACAAAGCCAGCATGCTCTAAGTTCAAAAGGTCCATGGCATATTCGCTATCAATCACTCTATCCATATTTTATTTAACCTTCTGTAAATATTGTCATTGTAGAGCGCTTTGGACGGGCTAAAGTGTTGTGATGTTTTGTTAATGGAAACAGAGACAATAATGCAGAAGGCCATCACCAGACAGGAAGAGGAGGAGACAGATGAGGAAGGGCAGACTGAAGGCAGAACCCAGGGTACGGGAGGGAGGTGAGGCCGGGACACTGTGTAGAGCTGACTTCTTCATTAGCAGAACCTGGAGCCATGCCAGAACATTTCAAAGGACTATACTGGAGACTTCGGGAGCCCATCAGTCCCTCCCTCCCCAGCACCCACTTCCCCTCTTCTCTCTCTCTCAACTTAAAAAGAAAGCACATAATATTATTTTTTTCCACATTAGAAAGCACTCCTTTCCATTAGAAAGTCGATCTGCAGAAATGGTGAGTCTCTTTTAGTTCTGGATAGTCATGGAGTAACTTTCCAATTAGCCCTCTACTCCTTTACTCTTAGGTAAGAGTAAAGTAAACTCTTAACTAAGTTGTAGCTTTCAAGCTCTCCGTGCTTTTAGGATTTCTTTCCTCCATGCTGTATGCAGTTGGTGGTTCTAGGATGTGGGTGTCTGTCTCCCTACTTATTGTCATCCCTAAACAGTCCCACAAGGCTACTTGGGCAGGGGTTCTGGGGTACCATCTCTTCATCTCATGGATTCCTATCCTGTTTCATCAAAGAGCATGAGTGCCCTTGCTTGAACCGGTAGTGTGTTTTTTTCCTTCTCTCCCTCCCTTTTTTCCGTTCCCTCCACCATCTCCCTCTCTCTCCCTTACTCTTTTTGCTGTTGTTGTTGTGTTTCCCACAGCAAAAAAAAACTTGCCCCCCGGGAGAGCCTATGTCCACGTTGGCGGGCTCCTGTTGGTGGTGCAGGTGTGCGGGGAGCCCTCCTCCGTGTCGTCGCCACAGCAACCCGCGGCTCTAATCTGCTGAATATGAAAGGAAGAAACAGAAAGAGAAAAGCCATCCACCCCCTTCTGCTCCATCCATGAGTCCAAAAGAAGGATACCGGCTCCAAGCATTCTTGATAATCCCCCAGCCATCGCCCGGGCAACAGTCACAGGGAGCTGGCGCGCCTGTGGCGAGAGAGTGGTCCCCTCCCAAGTTCAGACCTCCTCCCGCTCCTGCTCCGCTTCGCCCATCCTGGGTCTCCTAATGGCCTCTTACAAACCCATGTCCTACTTCTGGCCTCCCTGCTCCACACCGTCCAGCCAGCGGGTCCCCAACTCACAGACGGGATTGATTTCATCATGTTCTTCTAATGGAGCTGAAACAACAGTGTATGAGTGTGTGTGTGTGTATGTGCATGTCCGTGTCTGTGCATTTATATATGTGTGTGTAGGAGATTTTCATCTCTAGTCCTTTCAGATGAGCTGTGTTTATGTACTAGAGAGATGGCAATGGACGGGGGATTTTCCTTCTCAGAGCTAGTAGTTTGAAAAAGCAATACCTTGCTACTTTGCTACTTGCATTAATTCAGCTGTTCCTGGGCTTGCAGAGGGTTTACAGGCTGGTTGTCCTCTAGCCCCATATCCAGCAGTGAAAGCTCACATTTGTCTTACCACCATCATGTTGATGCAGCTGGGCTTGACACTGCTTACCTCAGCAGTTTTTTGTTTTTTTGGTTTTTTTTTTCGGTTGAAAGACAGAAAGCTTCCTTGTGATCCCAGCCTTTTCCTATCAAATGACACTCAGCCATGGTTTGGGTGACTTATTTACTGGCACTGGACCAGAAAAAACAAAAATGAACGTTCACAACTAATAAATCCTCCAGCTTAGATAGCTATAGCAACAGTGGTGGGATTACATCAAAATGTTCGGCCTGATACCACGGGGCTCCCTGGCAGCGTGGAACCTAATAAGTCAGGGGTAGGGAAAGGGGGTCAAACAAGACAGGAACAACGAAATATTTTATACTCTGGGTCTCAGACACCTTCAAAAACTTTGAGCTTGAATCATATGATGTGCTTTCTTGGTTGAGGATTCTAAATGGGGGCAGGAAGAAACAGTGTATTTGAGTCATTAGAATAGGAGATGGCTAAACTTGCCAACTTTTTCTTTTATAAAATCACACCCATCTTCACCATGATGAAGGAGGCCAGCCTAGACTGACGAGACAGAAAAATCACAGCTTTCTCAGCTGCAATGAAAGAAACTATTTTTATAGAGGACGTAAGGTCAAGAATGTTTAGCAAACAAAATTGTATGTCATCCACTCCTAGATAATTCTCCAAGGACCTTCCTCCTCCCAGGCCCTTATTGAAAGTGAGGGCATCTCTTTAAGGCTAGTGTGACAGTGTTTTTATTTGTTTTGGAATTGATCTTCTGGACAGAAGCACTTTTTTTTTTTTCATTCGTATAAATCCAGAAAAATCCAACCACAAAACCATTGACTTTGGCTAAGGTTTCCTCATTTTCTCCCCCCATGACCACCTCTAATTCAATAAGTAACTATACTTTCTGTGATGATTAACTCTGTTGATTCAGCTTTTGTAGGCTAATGGTTGAGCTTTTCCATACAGGGTTCAATCTTTGGGTAGAAATGTAGATAAAAAGTGGGGAAAAATTTAACCATCACCTAGATGTTTAGTCTATATATTACCAATATTTGACTATTTGGAAAGATAACTATGACTGATTTCACTTTTCCTTTTTAATTTTGGTTTTGTTTTCATGACCTTTAGAGAAACAGTAATGGAGGACACTTATGACAAATTAAACCATACCCAACCAGCAGTTCTGCTTATTTGTTAGAATGCAGTAGGAAAAAAAAAACCCATAAACCTATTTTTTGTTTTGTTTTTCTGTTGTGATACAGCTGGGCTCTGATGCCATCTGAGTACCTGGAAAATGCCTATGGGAAGTAGGTAACATGATCTACTTGCTTTCCAAAGCACCTGATAAAAAGAAACATCTTATAAAAGCCTGCAGAGCTCAGTGCAATTATTATCTTTAAAGTCTATTCCATTGCCACTCTTTAAAAAAATGTCCGGGATAAACCAGTAAAGGAAATATACAAAGGCTAATTCTGCCATCTTAAACTATTTAGAATTCTCACTGTCTACCAGTGAAGTAGCTGTTTCAAATTCTTCTATTAGTCCCAGGAAGTTTAATCTCTCTGTGATTGAATTTAGCTATATTATACCCTCTGTTATGGAGATATTGGCTATAGTCATTGTCTCCTAAGAGAA
This sequence comes from Balaenoptera musculus, assembly GCF_009873245.2. NCBI lineage: Eukaryota > Metazoa > Chordata > Mammalia > Artiodactyla > Balaenopteridae > Balaenoptera > Balaenoptera musculus. Next base: position 53,024,192 of record NC_045790.1, on the reverse strand, counting down.
TCAAGTATTGTCTGAATGCATTTTGAAATCCTCAGGGTAAAAGGTATTATGTGTTCAAATCAACTTCAGTTCTGTTTAATTCCTAGAATCCTTATTTTGATGACTTTTTATCCATTATTATACCAATATTTTAGAGACACCTAATATGTGCCAGACGCTATCTAAGCTCTTGGGAGTCAAAGAGCTTGTGGTCTAGAGAAGGAAACAGGAGCATAAAAGTTATGGTCAACTTTTACTGAGTGCTTACTATGTGCCAGGTACTGCTTTAGACATTTTATATGTGCTAACACATTCGAGCTGTAAAACAACTCTATGAGGTAGGTAACATGATTTGTTCTGTCTTTCAGAAGGGAAACCAAGGCACAGAGAGGTTAAATTCCATGCCCCAAATCACACGCCACCAAATGTTCAGAAAATATATGACCGATTTATGTGCATAATCCATTGAGCTCAGTATCCTCGATACACAGTTAGTAAGCAAAAGCCTGCCAGATGGGAAAAAGGAAGGACAGTACATTAATAGAAGGAATTTCAAATCCCAAGATTAAGTCCTGACATCATCCCAACCTCTCAGGGCTTCTAAGAACTCTTGCTTAGGTGATGAATAATATCTGGTAGTAAAATATGTTTTTGTGGGTGTCTCTATGCAGTGCCATTCATACTTATTTCAACTTAGTTTCAGGAAAATTTGTTTTACGTTGTTTCAGACTTAACGAGTTAGTATTTCTAAAGTGCTTAGGAGAGCACATGGTATATGGTAAATTTTTCTTAAATAAATAAAATAAATGAAGGTTAGGTGATAATGTAAAAAAAAAATTAAAAGAAGCATTGTAATGTTGATGGCAATACAAAGAAGAGAGAGGGAAACAACCCTGTGTGTGTCAAGATGCAATACTGATGGCAAGAGAATTTTCCCTTAAGTCAGTAAAAGCTTCACCAACAATACATAGGTGCCAAGGACTAGACTGGCAGTCAAAGGAAACATAAAATATTAAAGCAGGGCAAGGACACAATCAGATCGGGTTTCACTTAGAAAGGTAATTTCTGCAGCAATGCAAAGGATGAAAAAAGAGATTAGACAGTTGTGGCAGAAAGGCCAATTTAGATTCCATAATCCAGGCAAGGCATGCTGCTGCGGCTGAGGTGGCAAGTGGGATGGAGATGGAAACTCTGGAAAGATATTTAGGAAGTAGAATCCACAGAACACTGTCCCTGATTGGATAATGAACTACAGTCCCTGGCAACGTGAGGAAACATGGTTCCTGATAGTGTAAGGAAAAGGGGGTGAGTCCTTGGCTTGGGGCATGGATGAGGAGTAGATGATGACATTGACAAAGAGGAAGATATTTGGAAGGCAAGGCGTTCAGTTAGCTTTAGGCATGTTGAGTTTCAAGTACCTAACACCTGAGGGAGCATACAGTAGGCAGTTAAAGGCACAGTCTGGTTTCCAAAGAGACAGATTTTGGAGTCATGCATATAAGGGTTTAGTATTTTAAGAGATGGGAATATACGGGAACACTAAGGGAAAAGAGAGGTGGAGAGAAAAGATGTGGGGTCGAGGACAGAACTTGGGAAACTCAGGGAAAATCCAATGGGACCACTTTAAAGAAGATTTCAGACAACGAAAGAAGCTTGGTTGCTTTTTCTAAAAACAGGATCAAAAGCCTTTTCTTAACTCAGAACTACTGTTTTCCCATAATTTCTTCCTGGAGCTTCCAATCCATCATCAGAGCTAATCTGCATTTTGAAACCATCAACCAATTCATGGTAATGCTGATCTTGAAACTTCCCAAGCTTGGACATCTTAGCACTGCCATGCTTTTGAAACATAACTCAGTACCTCAAGTCGTCAGAGGTCACTAAGAACATTCTCCTGCCTGAAAGCTGTGGATGCTATCAATCACTGATTAAAAATGCCATCTCTCGCAAATGCTTGCTCAGCAGAGGGTCTTGATGAGGAGAGAAAATGAATCCCAATTACTACCTTTGTTCTCTCAAAGTTCGTTTCAAGAAACACAGGAAGACTACCTTCTGTTTACTTACCTCTCCTTACTCAACTCCTACAGGAGATATTGGGCAATCTATTTGTAGAATCACTGCAGGGGCAGCATACTTCCCTCATCAGTGATTATCATTGAAAAGTGTATTCAACCTCTCAAGGCATGATATTTAAACATAAAAAAGAAAAATACAACCTCTATGTGATTCATTTATAACGGGCTGAATTAGAAAAATGCTAGGTGGAATATGATATTCAATAAAATTGTAATGAAATGAGATGCCCTACCAGAGTTTCTTTTCTTTTTCTTTTTATCCTACAAGAAGCAACCATGTGTTCTGGGTTAAGGTCATCAATTTGGAGCAGATATTAACTGACCCTTCTTAGTTTTGTAAATGTTAAGAGAAGCAGGTTGTTGGCCCTGGGAAAAAGATGTATATGACCTTTTGTTTGACTTAGTAAATAAGCCCTTCGTTCTGTTACACAACCTGCTGGGGAGTAAACAGGCAAACCTGAATAAGGAGAGAGGCCCAATAAAATCTCAATCTTGTCTCTTTGAGATTGCGATTATAAAAATCTGTGGAACAGACGAGTGTGGCTTTTACTCAGGACCCTGAAATAAGGTTACCTTAATGAAGTGGTTCTGAACTGGGTCTGATTTTGTCCCCTCGGAGACATGTGGCAGTGTCTGGAAACAATTTGGTTGCCACAACTAGGGGGTAGTGCTACTGGAATCTAGTGGGTAGAGGCCAGGAGTTTTGCTAAACGTTCTACAATTCACAGGATGGTCCCCCAAACAAAGAATCATCTGGCCCAAAATGTCCACAGTGCTGAGGCTGGAAACCCTGTCTTACAAGTAGAGAGATACAGAACTGATGGCCTATTATTCCTTATATTGTCTGGAGAAAGAAAGGAGCACACTGGCTTTGGTCCATGAGTGGCATTCTCTGAAGCTAGTTTTGTAAACAAGTGGTGGTTAAGTGCTCTCATGGTTGTAGGGATGTATGTTGCTAACTGAAGTACATCCAAGAAACATTATACTTCCTCTGTGCTCTGCACACAACCTTTGAAGATAACTTTGATCTTCATCATGAGACCCAAACCTTCTACTTTGGAATTACCTTGCCCCTATGAAAGTTGCTGGGTGACAGTATATTATATACTAAATAATATATATAAAGTTTCATTCCATATATGGTATAATTGAAATCTATCTTTGATAAGCATTCATATTTGCTATCTGCTTTGGCACTGTCTTTTTAATGAAAGCTATATTATTTCTATTTTGGTAATATGCATGATTTTCGTTTATGCCTTAAAGTTAGAGCTTGAGGAGTAGTACTTTGAGACAATAAAAGCTTCTAATTTTTGCCTGGTAGGAAAAACAAAAACAAGACAGAACTGTAAAAGCACCTGGCACAGAGTTAAAAGGGAATCCCTCCCTTCTGCCCTCTTGGCTCCAGCAAACATGGGGGTATAGACGGGAGGCCGTCCAGCAATAGCTCGCCTTAAGGCACTGGCAAAGAAGCCCTTAACAAGAGAATGGGCTCCCTGTTCCAACAAGACTCAGGGATATGAGCGAAACTGAAAGGAGGCACTCAACTAATTCCCTCTGCAACCTCAAAGGGTCACCACAATTCCCCTGTGTTTAAGGGGACCTCCACAACCAGGAAAATAGATTCCAGCCTGTGGAAACAGCCCCTAGCCAAAGGCCCAAGCCTCCCCATGGGAGGGCGCAGCAGGAAGTGCCTCTTTGCCAGGCAGTGGAGTTCAACACTTTAAGTTCCCAGAGATATGTGTTTGTGGTTTACATAAAGGTGGGGAAATTCTACTTTGGACCCACACCTTAAATAATTAGCTTTTCCAGTGGTAAGTTTTGCAATTAGACCAATATGTTTACAGTCAAGTATATGGCATATATATTTGACAAGAGAAATTTTCCATAATTCAGGTCTAGAAAAATTATTCTTAATCCAGATGTGAGAGAAAATAAATTGAGAACATAAAATATTTTAAGTCTAGTCCCATGATAGGCCAAACCCAATATTATGGTGAGCCAGGGCCCCTCTTTGGACCAAAGTACTTTCCTGCACGAAGTAAATAACTTCTTCCTATGCATGAAATGTTACTCTCCAGAGGGTATTTTAGTTGCCTGGAGTTCCTGTACTATTGAGATTGTTTAGTAAGTTTGAGCTGAATCTTGTTTCTTTTTCCATCTCTCTGACTCTAGTCTAATAGTTAGCCAATGCTTATTTTTTTTAAAATAACAAATCCTATTCAATGTGATTCTTCATAAATGATGAAAATTATCTCATTGAAACAAACAAACAAACAAACAGATGGTAATGTTTTAAAATATAGTCCAAAATTGGGGGAAAAAACACTCAAATTTTAAAGGAGATATTATAAACAGGAATCGTTGCAACACCTTCCTAACACTTAGGAAGTTTGGGTTTATTTCCACCTGCTGTGTCTCAGTAGGAGACAGTCTAAGGAAATAGCTGCCCAGAGGGTGAAAAAAAAGCTGTGCTAGAAATTTCCCAGTGGAGAGAACATTCATCAGCATCCAAAGAAAGCATTATCCACTCATTTGCTCGTGCTGTTTTGCTAAGGGATATACAGAGTGAGTTAAAGAATTTGCAACCAGAAACATCACATTTATGTGATAAATATATCATGAAATTAATGATTTATGTCAAATTAAAATATATATTTTATATATTTACTGTGTGAACGTAATGGAAGGAAATGAAAAAGTAGAGCATAGAGATGTTTCACCCACCATGATTACTCAAATATAAGTAACATGGTAAACCTAACGAAATAGCATTCTCCTTTTCCCAATAATAAAAATCATTCAAACTGATATGTTTTCATATTTGTAAGAGTTTTCAGGAAGCTCAGATTCAAATGTGAGGATTACCAAATTTGAAGCTTATCCAAGGCATGTTAATCACATTCATTTATTCAAATCTTTTTCATTTTTTGGTCTGCTCCATTTGTCAGTTACAGGGAAATGTGTCAAACTCTTGAACTAGAATTGTAGATTTATCCACCACCCTGTATAATTTTGTCAATTTTGCTTTATATAGTTGGAGCTTACACTCAGGTGCATACAAGTTAGGGATCATTATATTTTCCTAATGAATAACAGCTGAGTCTGAACTTACTACGTGTTACACATAATCTAAGTATGTTACATATATTAACTTTTTCAGTCCTTACAATAACTTTAGGAGAAATATATTATTACCTCCATTATATAGTTAAGGCAACAGTTTAACTTTGGAGAGCTTAAATAACTTACCCATCAGTACATGGCAATGTCAGGATCTGCACCTAGATATATGCTCCCAAAATTGTACTTTTATCTGGTATACTATACTGTCTTCTATATTCTGTTATTATCTAGCGGCCCTTTTTATCATTAAGAATAACTTTTACCATGGTTTATATTGTCTGATATTACTGTAGCCGTGTAAAAGTCGTCCAGAATTTGGCAGCCCATGGCTGGTAAGGGAATTGCAAAGGATCCAGAACCAGATTTCTTATATCTTTCTGTTCCATAGTTTGCAACCTGAAGGAAGATTCATAATGCAGGAGAGCTGGTGAAATTCCAGCCAACACAGATACATTGCATTTCAGTAGAAGGAAGACAAGCAGGACAAAAAATGCTTATTTATCTAAAACTGTGCTAATACAGAAATCACCAGCTGCATGTGGCTACTGAGCATTTGATATGTGGCTAGTCTGAACCGAGATGTTCTGAAAGTACAAAATATGCACCAGAATTTGAAGACTTCCCACCAAAAAAAATAAAAAAAAAAACAAAGCACGTAAATTATCTCATTGATAATTTCTTGTGTTGGTTTTGTGTTGAAATGATATTTTGGCTATACTGGGTTGAAGTATATTATTAATTTCATCTGTTTCTTTTTTTTTTTAATGTAGCTACTGGAAAAATGTAAATAACATATGTGGTTCTCATTGGTGGCTTGACTTCTATTTCTGTTGAATGCTATGATTTAAACAGCTTCCTTGGAATTCCCACCCAACAACTTCTGCTTACATTTCACTGACAAGAAGTCAGCTCCATGGCTAACTAGTAAGGGAGATTGCAGAATGTGTTCTTCTGACCAAGCCTATTGCCACTTCCAACTATTACTATGGGAGCATTGGAGAATGGAGACCTGGGGAGACACTGGTAGCCTCTCCCCACTTTTAAGAAACTGTCTCCTTTTTAAGAAACTACAAACTGTTCCCAGAGTGGCTGTACCATTGTGCATTCCCAACATGCTCACAGCACTTGATATCGCCTGTCACTGATTTTAGACATTCTTAAAAGTGGTATCTCATTGTGGTTTTAAGGTTGATTTTCCTAATGACTAATGATGTTGGGCATCTTTTTATATGCTTATTTGACATCTGTATCACTTCTTTGGTAAGTTTTCTTTTCAAATCTTTCATTTTTTAAATTATTTTTTTCTTATTTAGTTGTAATAATTCTCTATATATTCAGGATACAGGTCTTCATAAGTGTTTTGTATATATTATCTCCCTTATGACTTGTCTATTTATGTTCCTAATTGTCTTTTGTAGAGTTTTGTATTTTTGATAAAATTTAATATATCAATATTTTTATTTAATAGTTTCTGCATTTTATGTCCTTTCTAAGAAATCTCTGCCTAATCCCAAAGCACAAAGATTTTCTCCTATGTTTTCAGTAGGTTTTCTTTTCAGTTTAGGCACTTACATTTTGGGACTGTTTTCTGAGTTAATTTTTTATATGACATGAGGTAAAGAATCACAGACCAGTGATGCAACCTCATCCCCTTATGTCTAAGAAGTTAAGGAGATTTCTTCTGTGCCCAGACACTGCCCAGAGAGAAAGGAAAAGATGAGGAGAAAAGCTGAACTGAGTATTCACTTTAAAAGGCTGACTTAAATTGGAAAAGTCTCAATCAAAACTTAAACCAAAAGTGACTAATTACTTGATGGGGAAAATTTAAAATTCTTTCCATAACTAGGCAATAGGAGCTTATGAACAGATATTGTTATAGAAAATGAAAATATCTCTCTATATGTCTGTATTATATGTCACAGATTTTAAACCTGGTACACGTGACCCAGTATGTGAATAATAATAATGTCTGTTTATAAGTTATCAATATTATACACCTTTTAATAAGAATTTAAAAAGAAAATGCTACTCTTCTTAATAAAATTAAAAATAATGTAAATCCCAAAACTCTTAATGTTGATGCCTCCCAGTGAGGAGGAGATCTGGACACCATACTTCTCAGATTGATCTGTCTCTCCATCCACTGTTGCCACCATCACATCGGCCACAAATGGGAAAAACTCTCCCTTTAACAGATGGACAGATGACCCTTCCTTTAATTTCCCATAGCTTATCTAACACATGGTTGTGACACTCCACGTATTGACAACTTTACTAAAGGCTTGAAGATAGCAAAAGGAAACTAATAGTAGAATCTAGACAATCTGCGATATATAATAGGACTACTTTGTTGAAGCCAGCTGTCGACTATACAGGTTCTTTCCTTGTTGGGTTCTTCATGTGACAGATATCCTAAGTAAGAATTCCTTCTTGGATAAAAGGACTCTTTAGAGTGGAGAACACGAGAAAATGGACAAGCTTTTTTTCTGCCATTTCCACAGATTTTGCCCTACGAATACTTCCTGTTGGAGAGCCCATCCCTTCCATGAGTTATTGAAGCTGAGAATGACCTTGTTCTTTAGGAAACTGAAATTATCTCAACAAAAGAGTGTTCTTCTTGATAACCCTATATTAATAAAGTAGTTCACACATTCCTAAAGGAAGAATTGTTTCTTCATGCTAACTGTGGACAAACAATACTTGAGGAATAAAAAGATTTTGCAAGACCCAGTTCTTGTTCTCAAGAAATTTACATTCCTGTTAGGGTTATGAGGTACATAAGCAAAATAACCCAATAATCCAAAGTAAGTGGTTAATATTTCACAGCACATCAGAAAAAGTAGAGATCATTGTGGAAGAAGGTCAGGCTTAAATTAGACCTTGAGACGTCAAATTGAAGAAGGGACGTTCTGAGCAGGGACAGCATGTAAATAAAAGCGAAGGCAATGGAACATGAAAGATTTTAAAGGATAGCTCATATCGGGTTTGGTTAGAGAAGTAAGTAGGCATGAAATTAGAATGGCAGAGGAAAGTTAGAGTTGTAACTTTCTCCTTTAGGAAATGGGGTGCCAACACAAATTCTGAGCAGGGTGAATTCATGATGTAAAGCATGGTTTTAAGATAACTGATCCAGAGGTGGAGATGGGGATATAGTGGTGGGGAAAGCTTGAAGGCAGTCAAGCCAGTTCAAGCCTATATTAATGATACATTTCTGAAATGGTAAGAATGTGACCTAGGGTGGTGATAATAAAAAATGAAAGACAGAAACCAATGAAATGAGAAGGAAAATTACTAAAATTCATGAGAATCCAAGTATTTGACTACTGAAAAGCTAGGAGGTAATTGTTAATATAAAAATTGCACTTACTAATTGACCCCTGGGGGGGGGTCTTTGAAGTTCATGCTATTTTTATAAATCCTCTGAATTTGGCTAAGTATATATACATAAGTCATTCAAATATATAAATTGGATCACTTCTTTAGCTGCTAAAAGTGAAACTGAGCTAAATGACAATGCTCAAAGCGAATAAAATATATGGTCCAGATTCACCTGACACTTTCCCACCATTCCGTCCCTTTGCTTTAATCCATCTCACTAAAATGCAGATTGAAGTCCCCAAAGAACATTGTAAATTAGTAAATTTCCTCCAGATTATCCAAAAGAAACTCAAGCTACCTCACAGTTCTGATGGGTCAGTTTTATCTTGGCCAAATGTTAAGTCTTGAAGCATGTGTCATTACTGACAACAGTTAGATGTGCCTCTAGAAGTAGCCTACACAGCCTAGATTTCAGGAAGAGACTGAATATCCAGACTTGGCATGGAACTCCCTCCATGTCCTTTTCCTTTTCTCACTCCCCTTTAGTCATTAGAACGTCAGGTAAGCTGGTTTCCTCTTGACATTTCAAAGGGGACAGTCCGTTTTCTTTCAGGTGGGACTTCCTTTTTTCACTTGGTTTTGTTTTAACTGCATGTTTTTCTGCAAGTGCTTTTATGCTGGTACAGATCTAGACAAAGACAACTTTTATGCAAAATAAACAAAATAGAATGTACTGAGCCAGGATTTCTTTGCAGGACATGTTCCTTAGGCTATTTCTGAGAGGTTATTTATGGACGGTTGTTTATCCCCTGGAGCCTGACTTCATCTCTCGGTGAAGTGAATGACTCTGTGTTTGGTACACTGGTCTGCCCCCCCCTGGGAATGGCTGCATGTCAAATATTTACCCCTGTGGGATCGAACAGAAATCAGAGATGACAGAGAAAACAGAGATCAAATCTAGTGTCCTTGGGAATTAGTAAAATTTCAAAGTAAATGAATTTTTAAAGAAAAAACATTTGAAATAAAATGATAGCACAGTGCAACTTCCTTTATTGAAATGGAGCGGGGGGACCCTCTGAAATATAAAGTTACTCGAAGCAGAAGGGTATTTTCATCTTATTACTTTCTTAGTGACCACACCCATTCCATTCCCTCACCTGGCTCAGCACCAGGCCCAGAGGGAGAGGTTTTACATTTTCATTTTTTTAAATTGAAAACGGATGCTGCACCTTGTTTTTCATGCCTGCATTTTTCATCAGAAAAAAAAAAAAAAAAAAGAACACCTAGCCAAGGATTAGTTTTGTACCTCTGCAACCTCATAAAACCTAGGAATCAAAACTTGGCATTCAGCTTTATAGATAGTCACATTGGAAACACTGAGAAACTACCAAATAAGTTGACTGTCTTCCCAAGACACCTTATTTCAAATCATGTGCCTACCTCCTGCATCAACCCCTCACGCAGAGTCTTCCTTTGGCATTATACTTCTGGTACTGTCAGAGGCAACGCTACACTGAAAAGTTGAAGTCAAATAAGCCGAGCTACAAAAGGGCGTATAAAATAATCACAGTCGTGAACAGCAAGGAAAGAGGACAGCCACTAAAACCATAAAGTGAATACTCTGTGGATGGCTGTGCTTTAAATAAGGTTCACAGGAGCTCTGAAACATTAGATGCTTTTAAAATTCAGGGGACAAAGCACAGACATGTCTGTGCATTTCTCTTTCATTTGACAAGTCTTTTTGGATCGGGGCTGAACTACATGCTCTCTGCTGTTTGCACACACAGGGCCGGGAAGTTGGCTTTGTTGTTTTCCACTTTCAATCTTGTGCGCTATTAAGAGGCAAGAACAATTCTATCTCCCTCCTAAAGAGGAAAGAGGCACCAGATTGCGGGCTTGATATGTTCAGGCACAGAACCAGCATCCGTTCGAAATACTGTCTGGGCAACTTACTAGAATCACGGTAGACTGGTAATAACAGGTTGCCCTGCCCTCTGTGAGGCCAACAGCATTTGGAAGGTGGCTCAGTGCACAAAATTTAAAAGTAAATGGCACGGCGAGTATCCTCCACAAAGGGGCATTACTTTTCGCAGTATTTTAAAATCTCAGTCCCTGCCGACTCCAGAACTGTGTGCCCCTTTGCACCAAGCCAGGGGACACAGCTTACACAAGCCGACTTTGTTTAATGAGTGCAGCAAGCAGCCCTCCCAGTCCTCCTTCGTTTACAGTCTTTGGTAACCCCCTCAGCTAAAAACTGTTACTAAGAAAAATTCCACAGAAACCAAAAGAAAAGGGCCAGGCAGATTGTGCTTTTAAAGAGCTTTTCCAGACTGACTCCGCAGAGCCAGTCTGCAGGGAATGAGTTGCTGAGCTATTATTACTCAAATGGGTTTCAGCTCCAGGGATGTCCCCTAAGGTTAACAAGATAGTTCAGTTAAAAATAACATTAAATTCTTTACCCTACCCCTTACCCCAAAAGTGGGAGGGGGGCTTACATCTAACTAACATGAAGGATCTGGTTGAAAGTGACAAAAGCCAGGAAATTCAAAGTTAAGGAAGGTTAGAAGGGCTCAGTGAAGTGAGTTACGGATGAAGTGCTAACTCTAACCCAGCATTAAGGTGCTTCTGGACATTCTGAGGCAGCCTTTTCCCAACTATTGAAGAGGTGGGTATGGAGAAATGTTGTTTAAAGGAAAAAAATTACGTTAAGGTGGGGATGAGAAGTACGATGTCTGAAATAATAGCCTCTGACAAATGTCAATTTAGATTTAGCAAAGAAAAGCTTTGGGTTCTCAAGCACTTGGCAAAAACTTTGTCATCTGATGAATTGTGCTTGGAGTTTTCTGTGCTTAATCCTTTTCCTTTTTATTTTCAACATTGCGAACACACACAGAAATCCATTCTTCATTTTCATTGAAACCTTTTAATTAAAAAAGAGATGCTCAAATGGAATGGCAATTTGGGTAAAGTATTTGAAAGTCATGGCTTGTTGGACCACTAGATTACAACAGCTGCAAAGATGTCATTAGAGGCTGTGCATGGCCAATGGCTGAGTGGAAATCAATATCACTCACTAAATTCAAGAAGGAAAGAGGCTGGTTATGAACTTATGTCCGTGTTTTCCTTCAAGGTGTACCATACTTTCAACTAAGTACGTTGTAAACTAGTATTTTAAGCTCAAGTATTTTCAAGTTAAAACCCACAAAGTGTTTACGATGTCAAGCTACATTGATTCCATTATGTTTGTGCAGATTCTTGCAACCAAATATAAAATTTTTAAAAGTTTGAGAAGAAATATTATGTACTGTATGATTAGTGTCAATTACACTTCAGGTAATATCAGGTAAGCCTAATTTTTTTCATTTTGAAAACAAGTGTAATTTTCAGGCAATTTCCAATTTACTTTTATATCTCTATATGAATAAAAAGAGAACATTTCTATTTCTTGTTTGCCTCATTTTGACTCCAAAACACCTCATATGAACCTTTTACACTCTTAGGCTGAAAACTAATATATCCTTATTCCCAACACTGATTTAATATTCATGGAACTAAAGGGAAAAAAAGCCCATTTCCTATGTATTTGTTAGCGGAAACTTTAAGAAATCATCCCATCTCCATCAGTGCATGAGTCAGCATCTCCTTATAGTATGCTTGGTGTCTGTAACCACATTTGGTAAAGTGCAACAATCAGAGTTTTCCCAAACTGGACAGATAACCACGAGAAACAGACTATTCCACTAAGGCCACGTCATAAACAAACAGAGCTTTGTGCTTGGCCTGTTGAGTTCCTTAGTGATGGACTTAACTTCAAGGTTTTATATAACCCTGTCCTTCTCATGCAAAGATGATGGCAACAATCATACAGTATGGCAACAAAGATGATGGCAACAATCATACAGTATGGCAACAATCATACAGTATGGCAACAAAGATGATGGCAACAATCATACAGTATGGCAACAATCATACAGTATGGCAACAAAGATGATGGCAACAATCATACAGTATGGCAACAAAGATGATGGCAACAATCATACAGTATGGCAACAATCATACAGTATGGCAACAAAGATGATGGCAACAATCATACAGTATGGCAACAATCATACAGTATGGCAACAATCATACAGTATGGCAACAAAGATGATGGCAACAATCATACAGTATGGCAACAATCATACAGTATGGCAACAAAGATGATGGCAACAATCATACAGTATGGCAACAATCATACAGCCAACAATAGCAGTACTTTCACCTTAGGTAGTTTTTCTGTGTAGTTTTGGTGGATTTCACAAAGCCGTGTAGAGTGTTTTGCTATCTAATCTCTTAATAGCACATTTTAAATGGTGGCCAAATGACTAAGATTAGAGACCCAATCTTGGCCAGAGGAGAAAAATCAACAGGCCTACCCATGTACTAGACCTATGATATCTGGCTCCATTGATGCCATTAATTTAAGAACTAACCAATTTTATTGATACAAAACATACTGCCACCTTACCTTTTGAGGAGAGGGTCCCATTCTGAAGTCCTGGAAGTGAGTAATGCAGATAATAGGTGTGTGAGCTTAGGAGAGAGAAGGTATGTGGGCACTGCCATCTCACTAGCTGGGTGATTTAGGTAGGGCTAGATATTTATTACTCCTTTAAGCCTCAATTTTGTCATCTATAACATCTACCTCATAAGGTAGGCTTACATAAAATAGTGAAAAAGTGTTTATCGAGGTGACTGACAAAAGGCTCTCAGTACAGGGTAGGTATAATTACTGTTATTGTTATTACTATTTTGTTTTGAATATTCCCCCTACATTTTTCCTCTCCCCAATTTTAAGTGGTATTTGGCCTTTTATATTTTCTACCTTAGGAAATTTTGGAAGCTTTGAAGGGACAAGTAGCCTGAAGACAATGGCTCTTCCTGTTTGGGGTAGAGTCTAAACCCATTGTAAAAATTATTAAACAAATCTCAACTAAAATAGAGTCCAGAGGCCAGAAGGGGGAGCTCTCATGCCCTAGCAGATAGCAGAGCCCAACAGGGAAAAGAAAAACTTTCTCTTCTTGACTGCCAAGAGCTTAGCCAATGAGAGACCGCCGCAACTCAGCCAATGAAAAACCAATATTCTTCTAACTCTCACTTCCTCCAATGGACTCTGTTTACTAGAGCCCTCCCAACTTCCTTTTTCCCTCTTTAAAAGTGTTCTCTTCAAGGATCATGAGAGATTACTACAAGCAACTATATGCCAATAAAATGGACAACATGGAAGAAATGGAAAAATTCTCAGAAAAGCACAACCTTCCAAGGCTGAACCAGGAAGAAATAGAAAATATAAACAGACCAATCACAAGCACTGAAATTGAGACTGTGATAAAAAATCTTCCAACAAACAAAAGCCCAGGACCAGATGGCTTCACAGGCGAATTCTATCAAACATTTAGAGAAGAGCTAACACCTATCCTTCCCAAACTCTTCCAAAATATAGCAGAGGGAGGAACACTCCAAACTCATTCTACGAGGCCACCATCACCCTGATACCAAAACCAGACAAAGATGTCACAAAGAAAGAAAACTACAAGCCAATATCACTGATGAACATAGATGCAAAAATCCTCAACAAAATCCTAGCAAACAGAATCCAACAGCACATTAAAAGGATCATACACCATGATCAAGTGGGATTTATCCCAGGAATGCAAGGATTCTTTGATACACGCAAATCAATCAATGTGATAAACCATATTAACAAATTGAAGCATAAAAACCATATGATTTTAATCTCAATAGATGCAGAAAAAGCTTTAAACAAAATTCAACACCCATATATGATAAAAACCATCCAGAAAGTAGGCATAGAGGGAAATTACCTCAACATAATAAAGGCCATATATGACAAACCCACAGCCAACACCGTTCTCAATGGTGAAAACCTGAAACCATTTCCTCTAAGATCAGGAAAAAGACAAGGTTGTCCACTCTCACCACTATTATTCAACATAGTTTTGGAAGTTCTAGCCACTGCAATCAGCGAACAAAAAGAAATAAAAGGAATCCAAATTGGAAAAGAAGAAGTAAAAGTGTCACTGCTTGCAGTTGACATGATACTATACATAGAGAATCCTAAATATGCTACCAGAAAACTACTAGAGCTAATCAATGAATTTGGTAAAGTAGCAGGATACAAAATTAATGCACAAAAATCTCCTGCATTCCTATACACTAATGATGAAAAAATATGAAAGAGAAATTAAGGAAACACTCCCACTGACCACTGCAACAAAAAGAATAAAATACCTGGGAATAAACCTACCTGGGGAGAAAAAAGACCTGTATTCAGAAAACTATAAGACACTGGTGAAAGAAATTAAAGATGATACAAACAGATGGAGAGATATACCATGTTCTTGGATTGGAAGAATCAACATTGTGAAAATGACCTTACTACCCAAAGCAATCTACAGATTCAATGCAATCCCTATCAGACTACAAAGGGCATTTTCCACAGAACTAGAGAAAAAGATTTCACAATTTGTATGGAAACACAAAAGACCCCGAACAGCAAAGCAATCTTGAGAAAGAAAAACAGAGCTGGAGGAATCAGGCTCCCTGACTTCAGACTATACTACAGAGCTACAGTAATCAAGACATTATGGTACTGGCACAAAAACAGAAATATAGATCAATGGAACAGGATAGAAAGCCCAGAGATAAACCCTTGCACATATGGTCACCTTATCTTTGATAAAGGAGGCAAGAATATACAGTGGAGAAAAGACAGCCTCTTCAATAAGTGTTACTGGGAAAACTGGACAGCTACATGTAAAAGAATGAAATTAGAACACTCACTAACACCATACACAAAAATAAACTCAAAATGGATTAAAGACCTAAATGTAAGGCCAGACAATATCAAACTCTTAGGGGAAAACATAGGTAGAACACTCTATGACATCAATCACAGCAAGATCCTTTTTGACTGACCTCCTAGAGAAATGGAAATAAAAACAAAAATAAACAAATAGACCTAATGAAACCTAAAACCTTTTGCACAGCAAAGGAAACCATAAACAAGATGAAAAGACAGCCCTCAGAATGGGAGAAAATATTTGCAAATGAAGTAACTGACAAAGGATTAATCTCCAAAATTTACAAGCAGCTCATGCAGCTCAGTATCAAAAAAACAAACAACCCAATCGAAAAATAGGCAGAAGACCTAAATAGACATTTCTCCAAAGAAGATATACAGATTGCCAACAAACACATGAAAGAACGCTCAACATCACTAATCATTAGAGAAATGCAAATCAAAACTACAATGAGGTATCACCTCACACCAATCAGAATGGCCATCATCAAAAAATCTACAAACAATAAATGCTGGAGAGGGTGTGGAGAAAAGGGAACCCCCTTGCACTGTTGGTGGGAATGTAAATTGATACAGCCACTATGGAGAACAGTATGGAGGTTCCTTAAAAAACTAAAAAGAGAACTACCATACGACCCAGCAATCCCACTACTGGGCATATACCCTGAGAAAACCATAATTCAAAAAGTGTCATGTACCACAATGTTCATTGCAGCTCTATTTACAATAGCCAGGACATGGAAGCAACCTAAGTGTCCATCGACAGATGAATGGATAAAGAAGATGTGGCACATATATACAATGGAATATTACTCAGCCATAAAGAATGGAATATTACTCAGCCATAAAGAATAGAATATTACTCAGCCATAAAGAAACGAAATTGAGTTATTAGTAGTGAGGTGGATGGACCTAGTGTCTGTCCTACAGAGTGAAGTAAGTCAGAAAGAGAAAAACAAATACCGTATGCTAACACATATGTATGGAATCAAAAAAAAAAAAAAAACGTTCTAAAGAACCTAGGGGCAGGACAGGAATAAAGACACAAACATAAAGAATGGACTTGAGGACATGGGGAGGGGGAAGCGTAAGCTGGGACAAAGTGAGAGAGCGGCATGGACTTATAAATACTACCAAATATAAAATAGATAGCTAGTGAGAAGCAGCTGCATAGCACAGGGAGACCAGCTGGGTGCTTTGTGACCACCTAGAGGGGTGGGATAGGGAGGGTGGGAGGGAGACGCAAGAGGGAGGAGATATGGGGATATATGTATATGTATAGCTGATTCACTTTGTTATACAGCAGAAACTGACACATCATTGTAAAGCAATTATAGTCCAATAAAGATGTTTAAAAAAAAAAAGTGTTCTCTTCTCCTCGCTGTTGGGGAACTTTGCCCAAGGCTGGCCATGGTTGCAGACCCTGAGTTGCAATTCTTTGCTGATCCCGACTAAACCCATTTTTGCTGGAGCAATAACTGGCAGTCTCTTTGTTTTAGGTCAACACCATTCAAGATATCATTGAGGTATCCTGACGAAGAAGGCGGGAGGGAGATTTCTGGTTAGAAGCTGTAAGTTGCCAAAAAAGGAGGATCTGAGGAGTCCTGAGAGCTGTGTTTCCTGCTCCAGTGGGACTCTGACCCAAGAAGGAGGGAGAGTTGTAACTTCCAAATGGGGAGGGGAGATCCTGGCTGTGCTTACCTTCACCCTCAGATTGCGCCTTTTTTTTTTTTTTTTTTTTTTGCTTTATTTAGGACAGAATAAATCTTGATTTAAAAACCTGAACATTTTTGAAATACTAGTTTTAAGGACAGCAGAGCAGAAGGGGATGTTGGAGAAATGGGTTTGAATTCTGCATCTTCAGTGGCTGACTTGGTAACTGTCAGGGTGATGGAAAATGAGATGTCTTCCAGGGGCCAGTGGCTGGCTATTCTCCCAGTCATATCACCTCAGATAGCCACCTCCATTTCTTCCTTTTCAGAAGCAAAGAGCCAAGAAATCTTAGATGAAGACTAAGCATAGCTGTGTGATCTCGAGCACATCACTTAACCTCCTTGGTTTTCACTTGAAAATGAGGTTAACAAAAAACACTCTGGTCACTGGAGACAAAATGGTTGTAGTAGACCACTTTAAGATTTTTCCAGTGATCAAATCATAACAAAAATGAAATAAGGTTTGTGGTCTTCTTGGTGTGTTCAAGGTGATGGATAAGAATAACATATTTTTAAATTCACTCATTCTATTAACAAATGTTAAATTATTACTATGCTGCTCTTTCACTATATTTAGGCACATAGAGAAAGGGGGTCTATAACTAAATTGTGTTGCCTTTCTCCAAGACAGTGCAATCAAATTCACTGAAATAAACTGAATCATTCTCAGTCTATATGTCAGGCCTATGAGAAAACAGGCAATATGGTTTGATCCTGCTGAGAATCAGGTTTCTAATAGAAGCACAATGGAAACACTGAACTGAACCATATTTGTACATTTTACCATCAACTTGAAAGCCTTTTGTCTTAATAATTCTGCAAACCTTTCCCTGAAGTGCTCCATCTTCTAAAACAGTCCTTTACCCATTCGCCTGTCTCAAAATTATCTAATTCTGTACTTCATGGAGAGTTTTCCATGGAACGCTAGCTCTGAAAAAGTTTAAAAGAAAGTATGTGAGGAAAAACAAACAAAAAACCTTTTTCTCATCAAGTTTGTTATATGTTGGGTAAACAAGTTCAGTCAGTTTTCTATATTATAGTACATCCTGGAAAATCTAACATCTTAATATGCATTGTGACTTTTAAGAGGAGAACAAACTGCATAGCATTTCCCAAATTTATTTTACCAAGGAAATATTTGTTTCAAAGAGCATCTCCTAGAAACACAATGGGACAAACTGTGGAAAACTCTAGCTGGAATGTATGCATTTTTTAAAATCTAAATTCTTAGCCTCAAGACAAGTACAACTTCTGGACACAGACATCAGCAAGACAAATGTGCCAGGATATCTTCTATAGAAAACTTGGAGACTTAAAAGGAGTAGTCAATTTCCCCCCATCAAAGGGGAGCTGTCCAAGGATAGCCAAATCTTCACATACTTTTTAAAACATTTTTTCCCATATATAGAAATGGTAGGTTCTCACTGTGGGAAATTTAAAAAACAAGTAGAACAAAGGAAATAAAAATTATCCATCCTTCCACTTCTAAGCTATTTGGTATAAATTCTTTCAGTCTTTTCTCCATGGTATTTATGGACACGTACATCTTTTGTATATTTGTATATGTAACTTTTCAACTGCTTTCTCATTTTATTTTTGCTCATTAGAATTCTCTCTTATTAAAAATCTTTACAATCAGAGCTTACAATGGTTGCAAAATATGCCATCATATGAATGTACAGTAATTTCTGTTGTTGGACATTTAGGCTGTTTCTAATTTTTTTCTTATTGTGAATATCCCTGCCCATAAATCTTTGTCTGTATTTGTTTATTTCCTTAGGATGGATTCCTAGAAGTGGAATTATTGTTTCTAATGGCATAAATTTTTTCAAGGCTCTTTATACTCTAAGGTCTAATAGCTTGCCAGAATATTTATATCAATCTACACTCCAACTGCATATGAAAGTAGGTAGTGGAACAATGGCTGTGGTAGTTTAGGAATCACCAAATAAAAGTATCTAAAGGAATTCTTTACCCTGAATTTTGTGAAGATTAAGAATTGGTCAAGAATTATTATACTCATACTCTGTATTAAAATTCTATACATTTTTTTTATCATACATGGGTATGTATATGATAGCAACTTCCAATTCTTGCTACATAAAGAAATCATTAATAATCTGCAAGTAATAACAATGAATAACTAGTTCTAATTCTGGCATTTCTTATCTTTGCTCCATGAAACTTGTTTCTCCATAAACTGCTCTAATCTGGGGTTTCAATCCTGCTTTGAGGATATTATTATTAACTTCTGAGTTTTTTTATACATGTGTTAAAAATACAGTCTTATCTATCAGTTTTCAAGTGTTAGTACTCTCTCCTTTGCTCACTTCCCCAATCTCCTTGCTGTTCCTAGAATATACCTTTGTAATCACTGTTTTCTCTTCCCAGAAATTCTTTCTCCTTTTATTTGTTCATTGACTCTCTTATGTTGTTTAGATCTCTGATCAAATATCACGTCTGAAAGTGCATACTTCCTGCTTCACTTTTTTTACATTATTTTTCTCTAACAATTATTATTACTTGACTTCGTATTATTTATTTTTCTATTTGTGTATGGTCCTTTCCTCCCTCCCAACAAGAATTAAAACTCCATGAGAACAGGAACTATATCTGCTTTATCCACTATGGTAGCTCTAACATACCCAGAGTGTCTGGCACATAGTAGCAGCTCAATAAATATTTAATGAATGAGCAAATAAATTTCCCCACCTCCCAACATCTTGACAAAAGCTGTGTACCTGTTGAATTTGCTATTGAACATATCTGTGTGATTGTACATCTATAACTTTTCCTACCTTCACATTCTATGTCTGTCTTCTTTCTGCACTACATATTTTCTCCTGTGAGATGGGAGGTTTTAGTCACAGGAAATGCTAAAAGGAAGAGCACTTAAACACCATTTAATGAGAAGACTCATTTCCTGCTTAGCATCTAATCCGTAAATTGATCTCCCACTGAGCAGAAATATGAATACTACAATGTTTTCTGTTCAACATTTTTACATCTTCCTGAGCTCAGGAGTGCTATTATTTACTTAGGTTATATCTGATATCAGGAGGCTGGACAAGAAGCCTCTTGAATAGATCTGTGGTGACAGGTGTCCTGGGTGGACAAGCGTGGCAATCTGGTCAGTATGAATTAATGCTCTAATTAATTAGTGTTCTTGGTGCTTTTGCCATCTTATACTACTCTCTCTGTGTCTCTCTTTCTTAATCTCAAGAAGTGGCCTCCTACTACTATATTGATTTGAAGTTGACATTCAGCTGGCCCCCTAGTTGATGATTAAAGACTGAGGAAATACGGCATCAAGTAATGGCATAGGGTTGAATTTGTGCACTGTAGTTTCCTTGCCTCTACCTGGGAAGCAGGTAAAAAATCACTTAATTCTACAGAGCTCTTCATCAGAGAGAAATTGGACTAGATGATCTCTGAGTTCCTATAATCCAAATATTCTAAGATTATGATCTATGGCAGAGCTTCCCAAGTGTTTTCCATGGAATTACAAATTCCACAAATGTCACTAAAGAGCATAGGGGTAAGAGGAGCCAATGGACACGGGCAAATAAGTCAGGGCAATGGAAAGCATCATAACCCCTTAAGAAATGCAGACTGCATGTGAGCATATTAAGTGTTGATTATTAGTTATGTACCCTCTACTTCTTATTTACAGACTAAACATTATCTTTTATGTTTGTTCTTTGAAAGGAGTAGCACCCTTTCCTTGATCATTGTATTTTATTTTTCTCTTTTCCTTCTTCAGATAAATTACAAATTCTTTTGTATTTCAGCGGTTGATGGTCTATACTTATTTGAGAAGGTCCATCATGATTTGTACATGCACAAGACAATGTTCCTGTGGTTTCATAGATCTTTCCTGATCGTCACCAAAATTGCATTATCCCTTTCAGTAGCAGCAGTAACAGCAGTTCACTGAAGCAACACCTTTGGGGAACATCTTCAGACATCTCTTTTAGAAGGTTCTGGCTTAGATACCACCCTTAAATGTTAATCTTCACTTGCATATAGAAAGAGTAATTGATTCCCTTTTTCACCTAATATCCCTTTTTAAAAATGGAGGTTGCCATTAGAATTTTCCCTTCTTCAGAATAAATATCCCTCAGTCCTTTACTTCAGAGGTAGCAAATTGTTGGCTTGTGGGCTTGATCAAGCTTGGAGACAGTTTATTCATTTCACACAGTGATTTTTGTTGTTCTTGTTGGCAGTACGTTTTATTAACTGAACTAATACAAAAGAATTGGGTGATTTTGCATAAGTATTCAAAATTCAGTTTTCACTTTAAAATATCAGGAGTTCTGATACCACTGGGCCAGCATTCCTACATGGCGATGATTAGCTAGAGGTGGGTGGTGCTTGTCTTCCTTAGAACAGGCCTAAGTTGTCTAGTGCACCACGGTCCCCATCATTCTCCACTGTCTGTTATATCCCGAGGCAGGCTGCCAGTTTCTTTCACTATCAGGCTTATGCTGATTCTTCCCCTAGAGTAGAAAAATATATCTCTGCTTCTACTCCATTTCAGCTATTTATATTATTGACCTGGCTACTGTAAGTGCCTGAATGGTTAACTCTTGCTTTAAAACTTGCACAGATGACGTGGTTTCAAATCTTAATTCTGGTCTCTCTTCTGAATGAGGTTCGTAGTCCTCTTTACTTTAAATGTAACCCACAAATGAATACAGTGTTCCCGAAGTTGACTAGCCAAAGTCCAGTAGGAGAAGTATAGTCAAGGACTATTTACATGATATTAAGCTGAGTGTGGAATAGAATAGTAAGTCTGCTATAAAAGCTATTTTCAAACATTCTTCTCTTAAGCCAGGTTTCCCTTATCCAGTACTTATCTAGTTGGTTTATAGTCCTAAGAACAGCCCCTTATATACTGCAGGTCACCTGTGAGATGCTCATATTTCAGCAGTGAGGAGGGCACAGGATGCACATTCAGAAGAACTGGGGTTATATTCACTAGTTTGTTGTATTTTTTATATTCTACATATAAATTATATCATACAGTATTTGTCTTTCTCTGACTTATTTCACTTAGTGTAATACCCTCCAAGTCCATCCATGTTGTTGCAAATGGCAAAGTTTCATTCTTTTTTATAGCTGAGTAGTATTCCATTGTATATATATACCACATCTTCTTCATCCATTAAGCTGTTGATGGACACTTAGGTTGCTCCCATATCTTGGCAACTATAAATAATGCTGCTGTGAACATTGGAATGTACATATTTTTTGAATTAGTGTTTTTGGTTTTTCCTACTATATACTCAGGAGTGTAATTGCTGGATCATATAGTAGTTCTATTTTTAGTTTTTTTGAGAAATCGCCATACTATTTTCCACAGTGGCTGCACCAATTTACATTCACACCAACAGTGTATGAGGGTTCAGTTTTCTCCATATCCTCACCAACAGTTGTTATTTGTGTTCTTTTTGATGATAGCCATTCTGACAGGTGTGGGTCAATACCTTGTAGCGGTTTTGATTTGCATTTGCTGATAATTAGCTATGTTGAGAACCTTTTTATGTGCCTGTTGGCCATCTGCATGTCCTCTTTGGGAAAATGTCTATTCAGGTCTTCTGCCCATTTTTAAATCTGGTTGTTTGTTTTTTGATGTTGAGTTGTATGAGTTGTTTATATGTTTTGGATATTAACCCCTTATCGGTCATATTATTTTAAATATGTTCTCCCATTCAGTAGGCTTTCTTTTTGTTTTGTCCATGGTTTCTTTTGCTTTGCAAAAGCTTTTGTTTAATTAGGTCTCGTTTGTTTCCTTTTGCTTTTATTTCCTTTGCTTTAGGAGACAGATCCAAAAAAGTATTGTTACAACGTATGTTGGAGTGTTCTGCCTATGTTTTCCCATATAACAAACTAGTGAATATAACAAAAAAGAAGCAGACTCACAGATATGGAGAACAAACTAGTGGTTACCAGTGCGGGGAGGGACAATAGAAGGGTAGGGGATTAAGAGGTACACACTATTCTGTATAAGGTAAGTTACAAGGATATAGTATACAACACAGGGAACATAGCCAGTATTTTATAATAACTATAAATGGAGTATAAACTTTAAAAATAGTGGATCACTATATTGCACACCTGCAACTTATATAACATTGTACATCAACTGTACTTCAATAAAAAAAAGAGAAAAGAAGAACTAGGGTATGGCCTGGATTCTTCCACATATCAGCTGTGTGCTGTTGGTTATAACTTCGTTTCCTGGGTCTCAATTTCCACATCTTTAAAAAAAAAGTGATTGCACTATATTCCTATGATCAAAAATAAAATAGCTTTGTCTTATAAAGTTTGTTCTAACTCTGAAAATGATTTTACTGGTTTAAAAGCATTCTTCTATGTGTTTCCCCTAATTTTCCAATGCTTTAGCACATGCCAGAATCTAGCCTATTCTGACACTCTCTTAAAGGTATATGCCATTTCTAAAGTCTTCCTGGCTAGAAGCCTTCCTGGTCACCTTTCACACACACTCTTCTAGTTTGGACTTACTGGAGAAATCCTCCTGCTTTATATGCGTCTACTTTCCTTCCTCATCATGATCAGGTGTAATAAGATAATTAGGATTTTTTTTTTTTTTGATAATTAGGACTTAAATGTTGACATCTTTCTACTATTATAGCCAGTTTTATTTTTGAGATATTTTTAGGCCATGGAAGTAGCCCTTTTCTGTATTTATTGTGTGTTTGTTTTGACTTTTTCATTCCTACCTTCCTAATATCATCGAAAGGGCGCATTTAATATGCTTAGTCTTTCCCTTCCCTAATTATCAAGCTACTAAAGACTGCTTGGACACATTATCCCAATCCACCAAAAAGAGGATCTAAATATTCAGATCATTATACTTTCTCTGCCTTTTGGGTCTAGAAATCTTATGCTAAGGAAGTCAGGAAGTTGCCAGATGCTTTGCTTTTAGTCAAATTAGCTTTCCAGTAAATACTTCTAATCTTTCCTAGATACGCCGATTTTAGTGAAATGCTATTACATACTCATTGGCCGATCAATATATGCTTTCATAATAGTTAAGAGAAAGGGGAATTAGAGTCAGAAATAGTAAGCCAAAGGTCTCACTTTAAAGAAGAGACTTAAAATGCAGAATAATGGAATGTCCACTTTCATTATTCTCATTCATTCTAAGCCCTTGTCAGAGCAATAGCAATTTAAATTTTGCCTGACTATGGATGCAAGAGCTGGTTTCATGAAACCCTGAGATGACCGCTTACCAAATGTTTTGACCATTTCTTCTTGGGTTCCTTCCTATGCCTGCCTACCAAATGCTCTTTTTATGACAGCTGAGAAGTCAAGAGTGGGAGCTTCCTGGAAGGTGACCGACAGTGACGCCTGCATCTGAGCAGAAAGGGAGCGGGGCATCACACGAGAGCTCACAGAATCAGACATCTACATCTTTTATTACTCAAATGACTTAGACTTGGGAATTTGGGTCATGCTTGGAAATGAACTTTCTAAACTTTGCTCCTTTCCATCTCTCTGTGTAGTGAGCCTCCTGTAAGGCAGGGAAAGAGACTGCAGCCAGGAGAAAGAATCCCGAAGACAAAGGTCCTTCCTGGAAATGTCACTTTCTTGAATTTTAAAGCCAAAGACATGGTAGGGGAGAGCAAACCTCTGACTCTCTTATTTCTTACCTTCTCTTGTTTCATGATACTTTCTTACCATAACTAATCTTGCTTCCCTTACCATGCTTCTCTAAGCTTCCAAGGTGACATTAGCTCTTGTTGCAAGGCCCAAATGTCTGCTTCTGGTCAGCAGGACACACTTTTGCCTGCAGGTCTCCTGGTCCTTGTTCTTCATTCCCCAGGGCAACTATGTTTAACATTGCTGATTAGGGAGACTTTCCAATGACTAGTAGACAATAGTAGTTCGTGTAGTAAAGCTGCCTCACACAATAAGCACAAACTAGTAAACAAAGCTAATGTCTCTCTTCTCCAAAGAGATCTGAGTGGCCCCATGGCCTTGACCTAGTGTCAAGTTAAATCACTAACCAGACAAAGTAGTAAAACTCATATCACAGTTGGCCACCCCACATTAGGGACCTCAAGAGTAAAAGCAGAGGACTCCATTGTTTCCACCTTGAATATAAAAGCAACAGGCACCTACACTGCACAGCATATTAAAATGTTAATTATTTGCTCTCTTTAGTCTTAGCATATGAAACAAATTGCCTAGAATTTAAATATACTTTATATGTTAAGTATCAAGAGACCTAACATTTTATTGCTTGTCAGCATTGCTCTATTAAATTTCAAAGCAAGCTTTTCTTTCCTGTAAGCACAAACATGGAAGATGATGCATGTGTGTCTACCAGAAAACAAAAACGTGCATGTACATTACCTTGACCACACCGCTATTTAAAGTTAAAACTAATCACTGATCCCATATTCATTTTCTCTTCAAGCATATTTTACCTTTATCATGAATTAATGGAAATTAGCATATTTGTAAATTTTACATTAAATCTGCCAGTTTATACTATAGTTTCCTACAATCTACGTTTTTGAGTTTGCTTAGAAAAAAATTGAATCTGAAAACCATTTTAACACAGGCACTGATTAAAACATGATCAGTGTAATGGCTTTGTAGATATTTTTCATTAGGTTTTCATGCAAGATCCCTTTAGAATAGAGATTTCAGAGTTTGTACCTTTAACTCAGAATGGGACTAAATTTAATGTTGAATTAACAGGTCATTTGTTGTTTAATGATGTAAAGTTCCAGTAAAAATCATGGCTCATGGAAGCTTAAAATATACTTAACACAACATTTTGAAAGGTAGAAATCTTATTTTCCTTCATGGGCACTTAGAATTATAGTTGAATGAGTTCGTGAATATAAATAGGACTTTTTCTCCCGACTAGAGGTGTTACCCTCCATCTGGCTACCTTCCCACTCAGGTAATTACACTAGGCCTTTTGAAATCACCCCTGAAGTTCTAATTAGACACAATCTTCTTTGCTTCCTGCTGTAAACTGCTGCTTTGAGTCTCACTCTGAAGTGTGTTTCAAATCCATGCCCACTCCCCATCTTCCTGACTATTCCTGTGACTTTGCTAATCAATGCTCAAAAGGACACTATGTGATCTGAAGGGGGCTACAGGACTTGCAATATCTTATCATCAGCTTCACCACTGACATTTCACAAGGGCCTCTGCAGTTAAACAAAGTGGAGATGGAAACAGTAAACATTCAATGACAACTGTGGCACATACCATTAGTAATATTACTTATTTTTCCCTTGAATAATTCTCTAGCACCTATCAGGCCCTCTAGAAGAAGGAGCTTTGAACCAGAGGCTGAATCACTTTGCAAGTGTGAATGATTATGTTATTAACAGTTGACTGTATAAGGGTAACACCTGCAGCAGTGAATCATCTTAATCAGTTTAATAGAATATTTTAAAAATCACCTCAATGAAGCACCAAAACTAAGAATTTTCCTTGAAAAGTGAAAGCAAAATCATGAAATGTGCACGTTCTCAAATTTAAAATAATTTTACTGCAATTTTTTTTTCATGAACGCTATTCAGCTACAGACCATGTTATCCTGGAAGCTCACATAAAAATTTCTGGGAATGTATAAAATCAGTTTGTAATCCCTTTGTTGAAGCTGTTTTAAAATCATTTCTAAGATATATACATATATCTTATATGCATATTGGCATATATCTTAGGTAATGACTTTAAAGCAGCCCCAATGAAGAATATATGTATGTATATAAATAATTGAGAATTTTCATTTTTTCTAATTAAAATAGCAAAATGTTATGCAAATAGAGTAATGCCTTATGTATCTGACAGTCTAAAGAAATATGTTATTCTCCAAAATTCCATGTGTCAGATAAGAAAAATTGAGGGAAACTGCATCAGAATAAGCTCTTATTGAAACTGAATCTTTTTGAGATTTTTAGAAATGGTTTAAATTATAGGGCTGAGCTAGGTCAGAACAAGAATTTTTTTTTTTTTACTTCTCTATTTTTGGTAATTGGCTAAGATTTGCACTGTTTTCAACTACTTTTTAATAAATTCCAAGCTTTGGACACTGAGAGTTTCTATATAACATCACTGACAGAATTAAACAGACACACCACAGAAGGAGGTAATTCAACCATTTAAACTCTTTTACAGGGATAATGAAGTGAGAGTTTATGGAAAAAATATCTGGTAGATTATTTCTTTTCCAGAAATCTCTTCTTGCTTGGAGAAAGATTTAAACTGTTAGAGGTTTTGATTTTTCATTCAAGTATGTGATTACTTTTCTTATTTTCTGTGGGGAAACACTGATGGGCTATTCCTTTGTCTCCAAAGGTGGTCAGTGTAGGGTTAAAGTGAGACAAGGTCAAAGGTGGTCATGTGACAAGAATAAAGTTGTAAGTTACAGGTGTATGTTCTGAGAGGCTGGTGTTGGGTATCACAACGTTGTTACCAACTACATTCTGGTCAAGAAAGTAAGCGCTTGGACAGTAAGAGGGGCAAAAACTTCCTAGCCATGTTATGCTGTCATCAAACAGTGGAAGTTTATTCTACTTTCTTCCTTTGTCTTCAGAGCCCAAGATTCTAAATCCAGGACAAGACCTGGATGGTTACTCTGGTGATATGGCAAATATTTTCATCATAAAATTTAGAACCTAGAATTTAGCTATGATGTTGACACTCCAGCATGGCACTTTCCAAAGGTCCTTCACATGGGATCAAGGCAAGTAATCAGAAAAATAGAAATATGTTTGAAGAAGAAAGACATGATTGTAATGGATTAAATGCTTCCCAGTACCTACATCAAGCAGGCTTTCAATTCACAATATTAAAATATCTGGGCAGTTAAAGCTCCCTTATTTCCATGGAGAAGGCACTCATCTACTTGGGAGGCCGCATGATGTAGTGGAAAGAACACAGTTTAGAGGCTTATAGACCTGAATTCCCATCCTACCTCATACAGTAAATAGCTCCATAAACTTGGGCAGTTACTTCTTTCAGTTAGAGTTTTCTCATTTTAAAAACACCTACTTTGCCGGGTCTTTTGAGGACTGGACATGATGATGGAAAGGCCCTAGCAGAGTGCCTACAGTATTGTAGCAATCAAGAAGGACACCAACATGGATGTTTTCTCTTTATTAAAACTGCACTATTCTACCTCATTGCTTGAATTGACTTCACTGAGTAATGCCAGCAAGACATTCATACTTCTACATAACTCATCTTAATGACAGTATCTTACAAGGTATTTAAAACATAACAGTCTCTCAATTCATATTCCTTTTCAATCGATAACTGAGTTTCCCTGACTTGCTGCTTTATATTGCAGCTTTTTTCCTCTCTCCCCGGTATATAATCTTTAATGATTGTAATCTAATGACCTTCCCAGATGATAAACTTTACAAGGGGAAGAACTGCACTGATGTTGCTCACACTTAGCATGATGCAGTTAATGAGCACTTACTGAATGAACGTACAAGTGAAGGAAGGCATAAGAAGTTCTTATTATTACCATACGGTATATTAGCCTAAGAATGTGACTCATTGATATATATTAGGCAAAAACTACCTCGTAGATAAAAATTAATTTCCATGGCAGTAGGAAGAAGTGAACTAGCTAACTAAATTACTTTATCTTAATATCATTAAAAATTTTTAAATATACATGAAAGTAGAGAGAACAGTATAATAACCTTTAAATACCCACCATCCAGCTTCAAGAGCCATTATCTTCCAACAGATTTTGTTTTATTTATTCATACTTCAAAACATGAAACACAAAACCTCTCTAGTGGGGCACTCTCTCCACCCAGGTTGCATAGGTATAAGCTTCATTCTTAAATTGCACACAAGGGCCCAGTCAACTTGAACATGAATTGACAGAGTCAAAGAAATGAAATTCAGATGACCAAGAACTACAGTTAATAGAAATATATTTTTAAAATGACAGTAAAACCATATTAAAATTATTAAAGATATAAATTAAGGAATTGAGAAAAGCAGCTTGCAGGAATCAGCCATTCTAAGATACAGAATAAAATCAAGAAAGGCAAGAAACGGCTTTGAGAGAAAAGGAGTAAATAAGAGAAGTAAGGAGCAAGAGAAAAGAAGTACAGTAAGTTACATAGAATAAGTAAAAATAAATCCACATCTATTTTATTAAAATTTCTGAACCTGAACGACAAAGAGAAAATTGTAAATGTAATGAGTGTAAAAAGATAATTTTCAAAGGAACGTAAATTATAGAGATTTCTCAACAACAAGAATAGAAACCAAATAACGATAGAATCATTTCTTTTTTGAGCTGAGAGGAAATAATTGCCAGCCTGGAATGCCCAGCTAAACCATCATTTAAGAGAGAAGGTGAAATAAAGATATTTTCATACAAGGAACGAGAGGAATGCTCTCAAACCCTTGCTGAAAGAACTACTACTATACCATATAATTCAGAAAGGAGAAATGTAAACTCAGTTAAGGTGTGTGATACAAGAAACAATAGTAACATAGCAAAGAATGATAAGCATATGGATAAACCTAAATAAGCAGTGACTATATAAAATAATACTACTACTACTAATTTGGGGGGAATAAAATAAAGCTGAAAATAATGAAAAACAATAATCTAGATGTCAGGAGACAGGTAATTAGTATTGAAGCACTTAAGATACCATTGTGCTGAGAAGGGGTTGTGCTGGTATCTTCTGTTTGCACCACCTGATACAGTCTTCACACTTCTTTACCTACCCTCTGCCCTAAAGCCTGACTTGAATGTATTACATCATCATGACCCTAAGTCCTCTGGTTCTGGCTGAGTTCAGCCAATTTGTAATCCTGGCAAAAGATCAGAGGGAGGGGAAAAGGGAGGTCAAGTGTATTTATTTCCCTTGTTCTCTTCCTGTGGGTTCACCTAGGACTGTCTGTATCTTTCAATAAGGTCACTGCTGGACTCAAGGAAAGAGATGCTTCCAGGTTCCTAACAATTTTCCCTCTTTGTTCTGAGACTAGAAATAGTGACCTTTCCACTGTTGCTTGACCCAGGTTCTTTCACTCTCTAATATAAAACCTATAACCCTTCTCATCTTTGTAAATAGCCCCTTGGTGAATCAATCCTCTTCATATGAACTTAGTTTGAAAGTTGTTGTTTTCCTTTTGACTTTTGACTGATACAGAAGGCAAATGTATTGATTAAATTTACACTTTGAAAAACTTAATGGCAGTCACAAAAAGAATAGAAAGAGAATGATCAACTTGCAAAGAAAAGGAAAATAAAGGCGATGAAAAGATAAAACTCAATCCAATAAAATGCAGGAAAAGAGAGGGAAAAAAATGGTAAACAAAAAAACATTGTAGAAAATAATTAAGCAAGAGTCCCAGTGCTGGTCATGGTGGAGTAGCCTATAATAGACTCATCGTTTACAGATAAAAATGATAAAAGTTGAACCAAAAAAAAAAAAACCAAGGGAAAAAACCTCCGCAACACAATACAGCAAATAAAACCCTTGATCCTTTGAAGGCATTAGAGAACATCCAAAGTAGGCAGAAACTGTAGGAAATACAGTTCTTGAAGGAAGGGAAGTTTACTAGGTAAGCTCCACATTTACCTGGCCTTTCCTCTAAGGGCACTTCCCAGTTCTCTGTGGGCCAGGAAGGCATCTAACCGCACTGAAAAGACCAGGGATTTGGGGCTGCCATAGAGACTTGAAATAAGCGGGGAGAAGCTTATACACAGCCATTGCTTATACATTGTCTATGGCTGCTTTCATGCTACAGCAGCAGAGTTGAGTACCTGTAACTTCTACCTCCCCAGAAACCTGCAAGATTTGCTATCTGACCCTTTTATTGACCACTTCTGGCACAGGAGCTAATAGATCCACTGGTGTTACATTTGCCTGCAAAAACATTGACCTACACTGGAAGAAAATAACATCTGCTAGAATCTTAACAATTTTTCATGCACATTGACACTACATCAAAAATCAAAAGGCATGCTAAAACAGTGCACATTGACTGGAAATCAAGAAAAACAATTTACAACAGAAACAAATCTTGTTTCTGTCATGATTTAGATATTTTAAGTAGAAGTATTTAATTCTTAAAATTATTTTTATTTTACAATATTATAGACTTACAAAATTTTGCAGAAATAGTATATCAAAGTTGTCTTCTACTCTTCACTCCTCTTTCCTCAATGTTACCATCTCATCTTATATAATCACCGTATAATTTTCTAAATCAAAAAATTAACGTTGACGTAATATTATTAAACTCAGACCTTATGTGAATTTCATTAACTGTCCCACTAATTTTCTTTTTCTGTTTCAGGATCCAATCCAGGATCCCACATTGCATTTACTTTTCACATCTCTTAGTTTCTTCTAATCAAAAGCAAGTTTTCAGTATTTTTTGTCTTTTATGAGCTTGACACTTTTGAAGTATACTGGCTAGTTATTCTGTAAAATGTTCCCCAGTTTGTGTTTGTCTGATGCTTTGTCATGATTGGATTGAGGCTATACTTTTGATGGCAAAAACATCGCTGAAGTTGTTTTGTACCCTGTGCTTTGCATAATATCAGTAGGGACATGATGTCAATATGCCTTATTACTGCTGATGTAAATTTTGCTTGATTAAAGGAGTGTCTACCAGGATTCTCCACTGTAAAGTTATTATTTTCCCTTTGTAATTAATAAGTATCATGTGGGGAAATACTTTGAGACCATGCAAACATTCTGATTCTCATCAGACTTTCACCTACGAATTTCATCAACCACTGATGATTTCATCTACAAAAATTATTACCGTGTTGTTTGCCAAATGAGGATTTTATTTCTATTGCAATCATTCCTTCTGCACTAATTAACTGGAACTTTGCTGCCTGGAACAGTTATCTATTTCATCATTTATTTATTGATTTAGCCATTTATGTATATCGGTATGAACTCAAGGTTATGTATTTTATTTTATGAGTTATAATTAATCACTATCACTACTTATTTTGTTACTCAAAGTGTCTCATATTTGGCCACTGGCAGCTATAGTGTCCTTCAGACATGCCTGAAAAATTTTTGAGCACTTTCATACTTTCTGGCCCATAAGCTTTTCCAAGCTCATCTGAATCCAGGTAAAGAGAAAATATCCAATTGAGAGACAACAATATTAAAAACCAGAACAGAGCTTAAAAGACATGTAGAATATGGACAAATGCCTTAACACTTATGGAACTGGAATCCCAGAAGGAGAGCATAGAAAATGCAGCAGAAGAAATATTTGAAGCAATAATGGTTGAGAATTTCCTAAAACAGATTACAGAAATCAACACACAAATTCAAAAAAGTCAGGGAGACCTAAGCAGGATAATTAGAAAGAGAATTACACTTAGACACCTCATAGACAAATTACTAAAAACCAAATAAAACAGGGACTTCCCTGGTGGTGCAGTGGTTAGGAATCCGCCTGCCAATGCAGGGGACACGGGTTCAATCCCTGGTCTGGGAAGATCCCAAATGCCACAGAGCAACTAAGCCCATACGCCACAACTACTGAGCCTGCACTCTAGAGCCCATGAACCACAACTACTGAACCCATGTGCCTAGAGCCCATGATCCACAACAAGAGAAGCCACCGCAATGAGAAGCCCGCGCACTGCAACGAAGAGTAGCCCCCGCTCGCCGCAACTAAAGAAAGCCCGCATGCAGCAACGAAGCCCCAACACAGCCTAAATAAATAAATAAATAAATAAAACCCAAATAAAACAATAAAAATATAAAAGCATCCAAAGAATAAAGATATATTACCTTCCAATCAACAAAAATTATTATAAGTCCAAATTCACAACCGTAACTATAAAAGCCATAACTCAATGGTATGACATTTAAAGCAAGTCTCAACAAATTTCAAAAAATTGACAATCTGAGTATGACATCCATTGAAACAAATTAGAAATAATTTATAAAAAAGATTAAGTAAAAACTCCACAAATGTTTTGAATTAAAACAACACACTAAAAATAATACAAGGGTCAGAAAACAAATAACAATGGAAAGTAGAAAATATTTTGATCTGAACAATAATAAAAATAGAAAACATCAAAATATGAAGCTTATAAGTGAGTGCTTATGAAAAATGTATTATTAAATGTAGATATTAGAATAAAGAAATTCAATGATACAAATTCCCACCTTAAATTAGAGAAATAACATCAGATTAAACAAAAAAGAACTAGAAGGAAGTAAATATAAGAGCAGAAATAACTGACTTTAGAGATCACTTATAAGATCAACAAATCAAAAGTTGGTTTGGTGAAAATGTGATATAAATTCATTAATATAAATAATGTAAAAATAAACCCATAGTAAAAGATATCTTACTGCAAGGAATAGAGAAAATATAAAATTGTTAATCTCTGCAATGAAATAGGAGACATCACTATAGATTCTGTAGATATTAAAAGTGATAATAAATAAATTCAACATTTTAAATGAAATAAACTAATAATTTGAAAAGCACAACTTCCTAAACTAACACAAGTAAAAAGAAAAAAATTGAGTGGTGCCATATCTGTTAAAGAAATTAAATGTATAATTAAAAACCTCCCCACAAAGAAAACTCCAGGCCAAGATGTTTTATTAATGAATTCTCCCAAACATTTAAGTTAGGAATAATATCAATGTTATCAAACTCCTTCAGGAAAGAGAAAAAGAAGGAACACTTTCCAATTGATTTTATGAAGCCTTGATGCTGATGACTGACATGGATTAATAAAAAAGAAAATTACAGATCAATATTCCTTGTAAAGATATATGCAAAAATGTCTCAATAAAATATTGGAAAATAGACCACAGCAATATATACATCATGATCAAGGAGGTTTATTCCAGATATGAAAGGTTGATTTAACATTCAAAAATCAATCATGTAATTTATCATTAATTATCATGTAATTATTATTTTATATAATTATTATTTTATATATAGAAATTATTGTTTCTATAGATGCAGGAAAAAAACTTGATGAAATTTAGTACCTGTTCATGACAAATTTATCAGCAAACTAAGAGTAAAAGGAACTTTCTTTAATCTGATAGTTTCTATTTTTAAAATTCAGCTAAAATTATACTTAATGGTGAGATATTGAATTTCACCCTAAGGTTGGAAACAAGTCAAGGATTTCTTCTTTTTCTTACTCCTGTTTAATACAGTTGTAGAAGTCCTAGTCAAATAATATGGCATGAAATAAAAGGCATAAAGATTGGAAGGAGGACACAAAACTGTGTTTTTACTTTTAAAAGAAAATGCAAAACAATCTATAAACTATTAGAATAGATAAAAGTTAAATTATATTTCTATATACTATAACAAAAACAATAGAAAATAAAAATTTAAATAAGTCCATTTATGATAGCATTGAAAATATTAGATATTTAGAAATAAGTTTAACTATTTAAATTTTAAATATTTAAATTTTAAAGAAAACAACAGAACGTAATTGAAAAAAATATAAAAGATCTAACTAAATGGAGCAATACGCCATATTCATGGATTGGTAGACTTAATATAATCAAGTCTAGAACTTTAATAAGGTCAAATCAGAATGCCAGAAGTTTTGAGTGTGTATGTAAATTGATGAGTTGATTCTAAAATTTATGTGGGGATGCAGAGGATCTAGAATAATGGCTAAAACAATCTTGGCATATCAAAGTGAATTTCTAGATCTTATATACCATTTCAAGATTTACTACAAAGATTGACTATATTAGTATGACAAAATGGTAGTGTCAGAAAGTGAACAAATATTTTAATGGAACAAAATAGAAAGCTCAGAAACAGACCCACACTTAAATGGCCACTTAATATATGAGAAAAACACTAATAAAATTTATTGATGAAAGACTGGTCTTTTCAATAAATGATGCTGAAGTATAGAAGCCATATGGAAAAAAATAAATCCTGACTCCTTCTTCACACTAATCACAAAAGTCAATTCAAGATGGACCATACACATAAATGTAAAAGCAAAAATTATAAAGCTCCTGGAAGAAAACATAAAATATTTTCAGAAACTTGGGTGACCAAAGATTTTTAAATGCCACACAAATAAAGCACTAATTATAAAAATTAAAAAAGATAAATTAGATTTTATAAATGTCAAAAAATTCTGTCATCAAAAGACTCCAGTGAGAAAGTGAAAAGGGAAGCCAGACACTAAAACAAGGTATTAGAAACACATATATCTAATAAAGGACTAGTCTTTAGAATATACAACTTCAATAAGAAAAAGACTGAATTTTTAAAAGGAAAAGGACTTGAACAGGCACTTTGCAACAGTCACTAAGAGGAGACTATCTAAATGGCCAAGAAGCATACAAAGATATACTTTACATCATTACTCCTCAGAAAGAGAGAGGGATGGACTGGGAATTTGGAGTTGGTAGATGCAAACTATTATATTTAGAATGGATAAACAACAAGGTCTTACTGTATAGCATAAGGAACTATATCCAATCTCCTGGGATAAACCATAATGGAAAAGAATATTAAAAAAAGAATGTATATATGTGTAAAACTGAGTCACTGTGCTATACAGCAGAGATTGGCACAACATTGTAAATCAACTATACTTCAATAAAAAAAAATTCACAATGAGACAACACTACATATTCATCAGAATAACTAAAATGTGAAAGTATTGGCAAGATGTGAATCAACTGAAGCTCTCCTACATCACTGCTGGGAGTGTAAAATGGTAAAATATTTTGGAAAATTGGCATTTTCTACTCAATGTAATTATATGCTTTCATAAGACTCAGCAACTCCACTCGTAGGTATATTAAGAAATAAGAAATGCCCATGAGAATACATGAAGAAGGATGTCCATGGCAGTTTGAGTCAAAATGGCCTCAAATAGAAACAGCCCAAATTCCCATCAATAGGAGAATGAATAAACTGTGATATAGTCACACAATAAAATACAAAAAAGCATTAAAAAAAAACAAACAAAAATAAACAACGAAAAAACTACTAGTACGTGCCACAACGTGGATAAATCTGACAGGTATTATAATGAACAAAAGAAACCAGGCACAGAAGAGTATCTATCGAATATTTTATGATTCCATTTATAAAAAACTATGAGCAGCCAAAACTCATTGATAATCATAAAATCAGATTAGTGGTTAGCACTACAAGGAATTACAGGCTTAGATAAGACAAGAAGGAGTCTTCTGGGGTTCTGCATATGTGCCATATGTTGTGATTAACTACAACTCATAAGATATATTTTAAAAATCATCAAACTTAAGAGGGAGGAGATATGGGGATATATGTATATGTAGAGCTGATTCACTTTGGTATAAAGCAGAAACTAACACACCATTGTAAAGCAATTATACTACAATAAAGATGTTAAAAAAAATCATCAAACTTTATACTGAAAATTGCATGTTATATCTCAATTTTAAAATGAAAACAATCAAGATAATCACAATAAATATACATGGACAAAATTCATCAGTAACAATATATTCTTAAATTGGAATATAAAATAATCCATCTATGTGCTGTTTATAAGAAAGTCTGAAGCATAAAATCGTTAAAAGATTGAAAGCAAACATTCAAAATTCACAGTAAAGAGAGTCCAAGTAAAGCAAAAGCAATCGTGAAGAAAAATGGAGAAGATAAGCAAGGTCAAAGGAGGATTTGATTTACTACATATGAAGATCACTATAAAGCTATAGTAATTAAGATACTATGGTATTGGTAATGAAAAAAAAATCATCCAGTTGAATAGAGTCAACAATTCACGTATATACAGGATTAATGTATTTATGAGTGCTTGTTATATGACTGAGAGGAAAAGTATTCTGTATACAAATTATCCTTATTGAAGAACCATAAGCATGCTATTTCTAGTTCACATCATATAAAAATATTTCTAAATAGATAAAACAGCAAAATATGAAAAGAAAAATTTTAAATATATTAGAATAATATGTGGAAAATACCTTGGACATTTATTAAGCAAGATAAAAACAGAAATCACAAGGAAAAAATTATCAATGAGTAACTTAAAATGCAGTATGATTAAATGTACAGTATAAGTGAAAATCAGCTTCACTTATCATCATTGTGGCTGATAGCCACAATGGGGAAGAAATATTTTCAAGTATTATAACAAAGGACTCATTTTTAAATTATATTTTTAAAAGCTCCTAAAACCTATATCAAAAGAGACAGACTACTTACACCAAAAGGACAAGGCAAAGGATATGAAAGGAAATAAAGGAAAGTTACATGTGTATGCCTAATCAAAACATTAAAAAGAGGGGGGACCTTCAAGATGGTGGAGTAGTAAGACGTGGAGATCACCTTCCTCCCCACAAATACATCAGAACTACATCTACATGTGCAACAACTCCTACAGAACACCTACTGAACACTGACAGAAGACCTCAGACTTCCCAAAAGGCAAGAAACTCCCCATGTACCTGGGTAGGGCAAAAGAAAAAACAGAGACAAAAGAATAGGGATGGGACCTGGGAGGGAGCTGTGAAAGAGGAAAAGTTTCCACACACTATGAAGACCCTTCACTGGCAGAGACAGAGGTTGGGTGGGGGGAAGCTTTGGAACCATGGAGGAGAGCGCAGAAACAGGGGTACAGAGGGCAAAGTGGAGAGATTCCCACAAAGAGGATTGGTGCTGACCAGCACTCACCAGCCTGAGAGGCTTGTTTGCTCACCCGCTGGGGCAGGCGGGGGCTGGGAGGTGAGGCTCAGGCTTCGGAGTTCAGATCCCAGGGAGAGGACTGGGGTTGGCTGTGTGAACACAGCCT
This sequence comes from Balaenoptera musculus, assembly GCF_009873245.2. Lineage (NCBI taxonomy): Eukaryota > Metazoa > Chordata > Mammalia > Artiodactyla > Balaenopteridae > Balaenoptera > Balaenoptera musculus. The sequence goes on along the minus strand of NC_045790.1, from coordinate 52,986,278 downwards.
GAAGGGGGCTAGTGCACCACAGCTAGCTGGGAGGGAGTCTGGGAAAAACTGTGGACTTCCCTAAGAGGCAAGAGATGATTGTTTCAGGGTGTGTGGGGAGAGGAGATTCAGACCACAGCCTAAAAGAGCTCCAGAGATGGGCACGAGCCACGGCTATCAGCATGGACACCAGAGACGGGCATGAGATGCTAAGACAGCTGCTTCAGCCACCAAGAAGCCTGTGTGCAAGCACAGGTCACTCTCCACACCTCTCCTCCCAGGAGCCTGTGCAGCCCGCCACTGCCAGGGTCCCATGATCCAGGGACAACTTCCCCGGAAGAACACATGGCGTGCCTCAGGTTGTTGCAACATCACGCTGGCCTCTGCCACCGCAGACTCGCCCCGCATTCGGTACCCCTCCCTCACCCCCCCCGCCTGAGTGAGCCAGAGCCCCCTAATCAGCTGATACTTTAATCCCCTCCTATCTGGGCAGGGAACAGACGCCCTCAGGCGACCTACATGAAGAGGCGGGGCCAAATCCAAAGCTGAACCCCAGGAGCTGTGTGAGCAAAGAAGAGAAAGGGAAATTTCTCCCAGCAGCCTCAGGAGCAACGGATTAAATCTTCACAATCAAGCTGATGTACCCTGCATCTGTGGAATACCTGAATAGACAATGAATTATCCAAAAACTGAGGTGGTGGACTTTGGGAAAAACTGTAGACTTGGGGATTGCTTTCTGTGTCTAATTTGTTTCTAGTTTTATGTTTATCTGAGTTTAGTATTTAGTGCTTATTATCATTGGTAGAATTGTTTATTGATTTAGTAGCTCTCTTCCTTTTTTTTTCTTTTTTTATTATTTTTTCTCTTTTTATTTTATTTTTTATTTTAATAACATTAATTTATTTTATTTTATTTTTCTCTCTTTCTTTTTTTTCCCCTTTTCCTTCTGAGTTGTGTGGCTGACAGGGTCTTGGTGCTCCAGCCGGGTGTCAGGCCTGAGCCTCTGAGGTGGGAGAGCCGAGTTCAGGACATTGGTCCACCAGAGACCTCCCAGCCCCACATAATATCAAACAGCAAAAGCTCTCCCAGAGATCTCCATCTCAACACTAAGACCCAGCTCCACTCAACGACCAGCAAGCTACAGTGCTGTACACCCTATGCCAAACAACTAGCAAGACAGGAACACAACACCACCCATTAGCAGAGGGGCTGCCTAAAATCATAATAAGTTCACAGACCCCCCAAAAAACACCACCGGATGTAGTCCTGTGCATTAGAAAGACAAGATCCAACCTCATCCACCAGAACACAGGCACCAGTACCCTCCACCAGGAAGCCTACACAACCCACTGAACCAACCTTACCCACAGGGGGCAGACACCAAAAACAACTAGGAACCGGCAGCCTATGAAAAGGAGGCCCCAAACACAGTAAGTTAAGCAAAATGAGAAGAGAGAGAAACACACAGCAGATGAAGGAGCAAGGTAAAAACCCACCAGACCAAACAAATGAAGAGGAAATAGGCAATCTACCTGAAAAAGAACTCAGAATAATGACAGTAAAGATGATCCAAAATATTGGAAATCAAATGGAGAAAATAAAGCAAACGTTTAACAAGGACCTAGAAGAACTAAAGAGCAAACAAACAATGATGAACAACACAATAAATAAAATTTAAAATTCTGTAGAAGGAATCAATAGCAGAATAACTGAGGCAGAAGAACGGATAAGTGACCTGGAAGATAAAATAGTGGAAATAACTACCACAGAGCAGAGTAAAGAAAAAAGAATGAAAAGAATTGCGGACAGTCACAGAGACCTCTGGGACTATATTAAATGCACCAACAATTGAATTATAGGGGTCCCAGAAGAAGAGAAAAAGAAAGGGTCTGAGAAAATATTTGAAGAGATTATAGTTGAAAACTTCCCTAATATGGGAAAGGAAATAGTCAAGTCCAGGAAGCACAGAGAGCCCCATACAGGATAAATCCAAGGAGAAACACGCAAAGACACATATTAATCAAACTATTAAAAATTAAATATAAAGAAAAAATATTCAAAGCATCAAGGGAAAAGTAACAAATAACATACAAGGGAATCCCCATAAGGTTAACAGCTGATCTTTCAGCAGAAACTCTGCAGGCCAGGAGGGAGTGGCAGAACATATTGAAAGGGATGAAAGGGAAAAACCTACAACCAAGATTACTCTACCCAGCAAGGATCTCATTCAGATTTGACAGAGAAATTAAAAGCTCTACAGACAAGCAAAAGCTAAGAGAATTCAGCACCACCAGACCAGCTTTACAACAAATGCTAAAGGAACTTCTTTAGGCAGGAAACACAAGAGAAGGAAAAGACCTACAATAACAAATCCAAAACAATTAAGAAAATGGTGATAGGAACATACATATCGATAATTACCTTAAATGTAAATGGATTAAATGCTCCAATCAAAAGACATAGACTGGCTGAATGGATACAAAAACAAGACCCATATATATGCTGTCTACAAGAGACCCACTTCAGACCTAGGGACACATACAGACTGAAAGTGAGGGGATGAAAAAAGATATTCCATGCAAATGGAAATCAAAAGAAAGCTCGAGTAGCAATTCTCATATCAGACAAAATAGACTTTAAAACAAAGACTGCTACAAGAGACAAAGAAGGACACTACATAATGATCAAGGGATCAATCCAGAAAGAAGATATAACAATGGTAAATATTTATGCACCCAACATAGGAGCACCTCAATACATAAGGCAAATGCTAACAGCTATAAAAGAGGAAATCGACAGTAACACAATCATAGTAGGGGACTTTAACACCCCACTTTCACCAATGGACAGATCATCCAAAATGAAAATAAATAAGGAAACATAAGCTTTAAATGATACATTAAACAAGATGGACTTAATTGATATTTATAGGACATTCCATCCAAAAACAACAGAATACACTTTCTTCTCAAGTGTTCATGGAACATTCTCCAGGATAGATCATATCTTGGGTCACAAATCAAGCCTTGGTAAATTTAAGAAAATTGAAACTGTATCAAGTATCTTTTCCGACCACAATGCTATGAGACTATATATCAATTACAGAAAAAAATCTGTAAAAAATACAAACACATACAGGCTAAAAAAAACACTACTAAATAACCAAGAGATTACTGAAGAAATCAGAGGAAATCAAAAAATACCTAGAAACAAATGACAATGAAAACACAACAATCTAAAACCTATGGGATGCAGCAAAAACAGTTCTAAGAGGGAAGTTTATAGCAATACAATCCTACCTCAAGAAACAAGAAACACCTCAAATAAACAACCTAACATTACATCTACAGCAGTTAGAGAAAGAAGAACAAAAAACCCCCAAAGTTAGCAGAAGGAAAGAAATCATAAAGATCAGATCAGAAATAAATGAAAAAGAAATGAAGGAAATGATAGCAAAGATCAATAAAACTAAAAGATGGTTCTTTGAGAAGATAAACAAAATTGATAAACCATTAGTCAGACTCATCAAAAGAAAAAGGGAGAAGACTCAAACCAATAGAATTAGAAATGAAAAAAAAGTAACAACTGACACTGCAGAAATACACAGGATCATGAGAGATTACTACAAGCAACTATATGCCAATAAAATGGACAACATGGAAAAAATGGACAAATTCTTAGAAAAGCACAACCTTCTGAGACTGAACCAGGAAGGAATAGGAAATATAAACAGACCAATCACAAGCACTGAAATTGAAACTGTGATTCAATATCTTCCAAAAAACAAAAGCCCAGGACCAGATGGCTTCACAGGAGAATTCCATCAAACATTTAGACAAGAGCTAACACCTATCCTTCTCAAACTCTTCCAAAATATAGCAGAGGGAGGAACACTCCAAACTCATTCTACGAGGCCACCATCACCCTGATACCAAAACCAGACAAAGATGTCACAAAGAAAGAAAACTACAAGTCAATATCACTGATGAACATAGATGCAAAAATCCTCAACAAAATACTAGCAAACAGAATCCAACAGCACATTAAAAGGATCATACACCATGATCAAGTGGGGTTTATCCCAGTAATGCAAGGATTCTTCAATATATGCAAATCAATCAATGTGATACACCATATTAACAAATTGAAAGAGAAAAACCATATGATCATCTCAATAGATGCAGAGAAAGCTTTTGACAAAATTCAACACCCATTTATGATAAAAAAACCTTCAGAAAGTAGGCATACAGGGAACTTACCTCAATATAATAAGGCCATATATGACAAACCCACAGCCAACATCGTTCTCAATGGTGAAAAACTGAAACCATTTCCTCTAAGATCAGGAACAAGACAAGGTGGCCCACTCTCACCACTATTATTCAACATAGTTTTGGAAGTTTTAGCCACAGCATTTAGAGAAGAAAAAGAAATAAAAGGAATCCAAATTGGAAAAGAAGAAGTAAAACTGTCACTGTTTGCAGATGACATGATACTATACATAGAGAGTCCTAAAGATGCTACCAGAAAACTACTAGAGCTAACCAATGAATTTGGTAAAGTAGCAGGATACAAAATTAAGGCACAGAAATCTCTTGCATTCCTATACACTAATGATGAAAAATCTGAAAGAGAAATTAAGGAAACACTCCCATTTACCATTGCAACAAAAAGAATAAAATATCTAGGCATAAACCTACCTAAGGAGACAAAAGACCTGTATGCAGAAAACTATAAGACACTGATGAAATAAATTAAAGATGATACAAACAGATGGAGAGATATACCATGTTCTTGGATTAGAAGAATCAACAATGTGAAAATGACCATACTACCCAAAACAATCTACAGATTCAATGCAATCCCTATCAAACTACCAAGGGCATTTTTCACAGAACTAGAACAAAAAATTTCACAATTTGTATGGAAACACAAAAGACCCCGACTAGCCAAAGCAATCTTGAGAAAGAAAAACAGAGCTGGAGGAATCAGGCTCCTGGACTTCAGACTATACTACAAAGCTACAGTATTCGAGACAGTATGGTACTGGTACAAAAACAGAAATATAGAACAATGGAACAGGATAGAAAGCCCAGAGACAAACCCACACACGTATGGTCACCTTATCTTTGATAAAGGAGGCAAGAACATACAATGGAGAAAAGACAGCCTCTTCAATAAGTGTTACTGGGAAAACTGGACAGCTACATGTAAAAGAATGAAATTAGAACACTTCCTAACACTGTACACAAATATAAACTGAAAATGGATTAAAGACCTAAATGTAAGGCCAGACACTATCAAACTCTTAGAGGAAAACATAGGCAGAACACTCTATGATGTAAATCAGAGCAAGATCCCTTTTGACCCACCTGCTAGAGAAAGGGAAATAAAAACAAAAATAAACAAATGGGACCTAATGAAACTTAAAAGCTTTTGCCCAGCAAAGGAAACCATAAAGAAGATGTAAAGACAACCCTCAGAATGGGAGAAAATATTTGCAAATGAAGCAACTGACAAAGGATTAATCTCCAAAATTTACAAGCAGCTCATGCAGCTCAATATCAGAAAAACAAAGAACCCAATCCAAAAATGGGCAGAGGACCTAAACAGACATTTCTCCAAAGAAGATATACAGATTACCAGCAAACACATGAAAGGATGCTCAACATCACTAATCATTAGAGAAATGCAAATCAAAACTACAATGAGGTATCACCTCACACCAATCAGAATGGCCATCATCCAAAAATCTACACACAATAAATGCTGGAGAGGGTGTGGAGAAAAGGGAACCCTCCTGCACTGTTGGTGGGAATGTAAATTGATACAGCCACTATGGAGAACAGTATGGAGATTCCTTAAAAAACTAAAAATAGAACTACCATATTACCCAGCAATCCCACTACTGGGCATATACCCAGAAAAAAACCATAATTCAAAAAGAGTCATATACCACAATGTTCATTGTAGCGCTATTTACAATAGCCAGGACATGGAAGCAGCCCAAGTGTCCATCAACAGATGAATGGATAAAGAAGATGTGGCACATATATACAATGGAATATTACTCAGCCATAGAAAGAAATTAAATTGAGTTATTTGTAGTGAGGTGGATGGGCCTAGAGTCTGTCATACAGAGTGAAGTAAGTCAGAAAGAGAAAATCAAATACCATATGCTAACACATATATATGGAATCCAAAAAAAAAGGTTCTTAAGAACCTAAGGGCAAGACAGGAATAAAGACGCAGAGGTAGAGAATGGACTTGAGGACATGGGGAGGGGGAAGGGTAAGGTGGGACAAAGTTAGAGAGTGGCATGAACATACACACACTCCCAAATGTAAAATAGCTAGCTAGTGGGAAGCAGCTGCATAGCACAGGGAGATCAGCTCGGTGCTTTGTGTCCATCTAGAGGGGTGAGATAGAGAGGGTGGGCGGGCAGCTCAAGAGGGAGGGGATATCGGGATATATGTATACGTATAGCTGATTCACTTTGTTATACAGCAGAAACTAACACACTATTGTAAACTAATTATACTCCAATAAAGTTGTTAAATATATATATATATAAAGATGATAAACCTCACTAGCAGTCAGAAAGCATGCAAATTAAAATAATGGGAATTCATTTATATGTATTAGCTGGGCAAAATTATACATCCTGCTAACACAAAATGTGTGGAAAGAGTAAATTTCATCTAATTTTAGGGTAAGACTATTTAGAACAACCAATTTGTAAAGAAAGTCGGCAATAGCTAGTAAAATTGTACGTGTACATATGTTATTGACTATGTGTGAGGCATGATAATCGTACACCAAAGACGTCCACATCCTAATTTTTGGAACCTGTGAATATGTTACTTTACATGGCAAGAGACTTTGCAGGTATGGTTAAGGATCTTGTTATAGGAAGAGCTTCCTGGATTATCCAGGTGGACTCAATGTAATCACAAAGGTCCTTGTAGGTGAAAGAAGGGAGCAGGAGAAATAGGATATGTGATGACAGAAGCAGAGTTCAGACTGATTCAATTGCTAGCTTTAAAGATGAAAGGGGGCCACAAAGCCAAGGAATGTGGGCTGCCTACAAAAGCTGGAAAAGGTCAGAAAATAGATTTTTCCCTGAAGCCTCACCTCTAAAAGGAATACGGCCCTACAATACCTTGATTTTAGCCCAGCGAGACCCATTTCAGTCTTCTGACCTTTAGAATCGGAAGATAAAAATTTTGTGTAGCTTTGAACCACAAAGTTTGTGGTACTTTGTTTACAGCAATTGAAAACTAATATTCAATACATTCTAGTATTTCCATTTCTATATATCTACCTTCAAGTATCTGAAGACATATGTAAAATATCCTTGGAACAAAACTAACTGTCTCTAAGAAGGAAAACAAACTGCAGTTCATTTATATTTGCAACATTCGATGACAGTTCAAAAGAATTAATTAGGTGTACATAGTCAACCTGGAAACATTTCAAAAGTATATTCGAGTAAAAAAGGAAGTACAGAAGGCAAAGGGAATATGCTTACCTTTGCTACAATTTACTACAAATATAGTGGATGAAATTGACACAACTTATTCTCATGTAGTTTTGGAGGTCAGGGGCCCAAAACAAGTCTCACAAGGCTAACATCAAGATGTAGTCAGGGCTGGTTTCTCTGGAATCTCTAGGGCAGAATCCATTCCCTTGCCTTTTCTATCTTCTGGTTCATGTCCCATTCATCACATCACTACACCTTTTCTCCCTCTGCTTCCATTGTCACACTGCCTTCTTCTGGAGTCAGATTTCTCACTGCTTCCCTTTTATAAGGACACCGTGATTACCTTTAGGGTCCACCTGGATAATCCACGATAATCTCCCACCTCAAGTTCCATGACTTGATCACACTTGCAAAGTCTCTTTTGCCATATAGGTTAATTTTCACAAATACTAGGGATTAGGACCAAAATATATTTGTGTTCCATTATTTAGTCTACCAAAGTAAGATTTAAGTTAGCTATTTTATAAGGCACAAAAATTCAAAATATTTACATTTAACAGATGTGGATATATTCAGTGAAAATAGCGAAATAAAGGACTTTCTGAAATAGCACAAAAACGTCAACTCCAATTTTCTGAAAATGTTTTTCAAATTTCCTAATGTTTTAATATCAGTGAGCAAAAAATAAGTGACAATTGAACCAGCTGCTTCACTACTATGTTAGAAGAACCATCAACTCTCCAGTCTAGAATACTAGAGCCTTCACTCTAACTCCTTCTCAGTCTATTCTACACATGTCACTTATACCTATGTGTAGTTATAATTTTCCACATTGGAGTTCATTGACTAAACAGAAACTGATTAATTTTTTCCAAAATGCACCTTTATCAACTTGACACATGAAGAATCAGATGTAGAAGAGAACAGAAACCAGAGCAATTTCAGAGAACTAAGTGGAAGGACTAATGGGTTGTTTTAGGGGAGCTACCATCTGGATGAGTGAGGAGTTTACAGAGGTATTGAGGAAAGTGAAAAGGTACAAGAATGGAAATATGATCAAACCAAAGAAAAGTTGCAACATCGCTTAGTAATACTGAGTATCCAGTTCGGGTTAGCAGCCATGAATTTGTGAGTGATATCAATTTGCCATGTTGTATTTTTTTTTTCTAACAATACTCAGTCTTAAGATGAAAATATATAGGAACCTAATAGCTTTGTTCATCCAGGGCTAAGTGTTTTCCAAGGGGTACAACAAAAAGAAGAAGGGACAAAAGCGTGGAAAACATATGCATGAGTGGTTTTACTAATATTTGATGGGAATTAAGTCCAATAACGTGGGTTGTGAGAAGAGGGGACAGACAGGATGAAAGTGATTAAGATGATAAACTGGAGGCCACCATGACATAAAATTTTGCAGTAAATAAGACAGAAGGATAGGACAATGGCATGTTTGGATGATGATTTTCAGAGATGGAACAGTTTCAGTTGATGACAATGTCAGAATATGATCATGGAAGCAGGTGGGTTCTCTGAATTGGAGGAAAAGCCCATGGAAGATGAGAAAGCAAGAACTCACGCAAGTATATAGTACTAACGGGTCATCAGCACAGGCATTTGGTTAATTCTGAGAGTGTCAAGAATTTGGATGGAGAATTAAAATATTACCCCGGTGTTACAATCTTCAGTTAATCAAGCTAAGTAACCAGGCAATACCTTGAGCAATTAATTAGACTGTGGTGTATTCACTGAGGAAGGAATTACAAGACAGGAAGGGGTAGCTTTGGAGGGTAAGACAACCAGTCCAGTTTAGAACACACTGACTTTGAGTTTTCTATGTGGTAGCAAAATAGATCTGTCCAGTAAGAAGCTGGCCATATAGGTTAGAAAGTTATGAGAAAAAACTGGACATTCCTAATTTACAGATAGTAATTTAATTAAGGAAACTAGAATGAGATGAACCAAGTGTTTATAGACTGTTTAAGTTCTATCAGAAAACTTATGAGTTATGTGTCACTGATTGTACTTTTATAATACCTGAAATTATTGCTTATAATTGTATGTGGGCTTATAATTTATATATCCCTTATATTTTATACATTCACAGTTGCATCAACTTGATCATTAGGTTTTTAATTTCCAGACCATGTTTTATAACTGCTTTTGTTTCTACAGTGCTTAATAGAGGATTGTGGATGCAACAGATAATATATATTTGTCCTTCATTTATTAAATATGCAAACATTCAATCTAGCTTTAAACAAGCTTCTGAGATTATTCAATGTAGATAACACAGTTCACTATGCTATATTTTGATGATATTAATATCTTTCATCTCTGTTCACTCACTTTAGGAAGTAGACTCTAATGAAGTTAACATTCTCTTCTAGAAGTATCCTATCTTTTCACCTCTTGCTAGGGTAACATAGGTATATTCTGTTTGGGATGGATTGCATACCGGTAGAAGAATAGCGTTAAGAAGTCAGGCAATGTCAATAACAAGGATATACAACAAATTGATTCAGTTTCTGTTTAGAAATTTATTCTCAAACTAATTGATTTTTTTATGTATGAGACTAAGCCCTGACCACAGACTGAGAACAAGTTTGAATCTCTACAAACATGATGGAGTTAATATAATCAATTTTCACACTGTATCCCAAAGCCATGTACATGGAAAGAGCAATGGACTTAAAATCAGAAAAATCTGCCTTCAAGTTTTACTACTTCTTAGTTACATCACTTTTGGCAAATTCCTGTTTCTCTGATCTTCAGTTTTTTTCATCTGAAAAAATGAAGATAATAAATTGAAAGCTATTAAATTATGGCATTCATAAAGGCTTTCTGTAAGAATGTTAAATGTAATTAGAACTAACATAGAACTATAACCAAGAGGAAAATAAGCTAGATATAAAAACTGGAGGAGTCAAATAATATGAGAAAAAGTATGATTCATGGAGTTGCTCTTTGTGGCTATAGTGATAAGCTTGCATCTGGTCTTTAGTTACCAAATTTTTCAAAAGCCTCCGGGACTTGCACACGTTTCAGTGAAAACCCTCAAATCCTTAATAAGAAAGTTCAGGTATAAAAAAAATTTCCAGCTCACTCAAGAAGAGGAAGAAGAAGAGAGGTCAGTAAGCCTCTCCCTTGATTACAGGTGTTTTAAATAAGGCCAGTGTTGCTCAGTCTGGGGCACTGACGGTTGCTGCCAGTGACAGAGTTAATTGTTGACTTGGTTGTTCTTCCAAAATATTGCTTTTCCATCTGCCCTAATTATTAGTCCTGTTCTTTCTACTGCTGTTAGGCCAAGACTTGGTCTGTTCTTAATTTGGGGTCTGCTGCATGGGAGTACTTAGCATTGCTAATTTTGGAACGAATTACCCGAAGTGGAACCTTTGACAGAAACTAAATACCAAAACCTGAATTCCTGGGTCAGTTGTCTAAAGTCTGCTACATTATATTTTTCAAAATGAAGAGGTCTTCGTGGGCATGTTGGGACCCTGGATCCTGTGTCAGAAGAGATGCACAGGTATGCTTCACACAATTTCAGTGGCAACTGGTAAACATAAAAGTGATGACATTTAATATGACATTAATACTTAGCAAAAGAAAACTAAAGTGGGACTGAAACTGAAATTCAAGCAATTCAGCCTTCAGAATATGAGTCTGCAATGCAAAACCTGTGATTTTTATTAGAGTTTTGACCTATTAGGACTCCCATAGCGGGCAGAGGTTTTAGTCTTCCTGTTTGGGTGATGGGAAGAAAATCTGCTTTTTCCCCGGTTGATGTACTCTGCCTACACAAGGTGTTCTGTGTTCTGAAGGTGGGTGAGGGCAGGGTAGAGGAAGCCCAGCTGAGCCTTTTGACTGCATGCATTTAATGAGGCTATGCATTGTATAATAGTAGTAGCAGTACAAATAGTTTATTCGCTAACCTTTAATTACAGGACGCTGGTGTCCAAACAGAGGAAGAAAAAAAATATATCTTTTTCCATTTAAAAATCAATGTTATTCATTAAATTGGAAAAGAAAATGTACAGAGTCCTATAGATCAGCCACTTGATATAAGGTTATTCTCTGATTGACTTTGAGAATTGTCTGCATTGTAGTTTATAACTGACAGCTTCTGGGTTACTAAAAGATTTACGAGTTGAGACCTCAGACTCCAGAATTTTCACTTTTTGCATCCAGTTCAGCTGTAGGGACCATTTACTTTTTAGGCTAGAGTTGAACTGTGGATTGGCAAGGTGTGAGCTACTAGAAGCAGCACTGGGTAGAAACTCAAAAGGACCAGGATGCTATTCCTAGTCCTGCTGACGAATCATGTGAGCAGAGGCCACACTTACAACCTTGTGGGATTGAATTTCTTGCTTATAGAATTCCAAGTGCAGGGTGGGAGCTCTGCCAATGACCAAATGTGGGCCTTTGGACAAGTCACTTGACCTTCCTGAGCTTGTACTCATATTTATAAAATGAAAATCATCAATATCACCTTCAAGAGTTGCGTGGGGCTTAAATGAAAACATCTACACAAAGGATCTCTCAGAAAAACCTGCAACAGAGGAGCTACCATTATGAAGGTGATTAATCATAAAGATAAATAATGCAATTAAGTTTAATCTTCATAAGGTTCATGTGTTTATAGCTATTTCATATTTGCATTAAAGTATTTGCAGTTCCCAGAAACATTTACATTAAAATGTTACTTCAGGATGGGTCTGCCTAAGTTAACTCTCTACTGGATCAAACTTTTCTTTCTCAAATTAAAGTTGCTGGAGTCAGCTGGATGGGGAGATAGAAAACATAAATACTAAGTGATTATGGCCTCTCTATTAACACACTTCCTTTTCAGCACAAATTCTAGGTAAAGCAGGGAACCAAGGAATGTGTTATGAGCAGGATTTAATTAAATGTTTCATCAGGCATCTACAGACAGGTTTTTTCACTTTTCCTGTTGTATTTTGAGAGAGAAAATCCAGTATTTAGGAGAACATGCTCTTTGGGGGATATACTAAAAATGTGGGCATTCTTGTTTTTAAGTTAAAAACACACATCAGTCAATGGAAGAGATAATTTTGGATCCCTGCCCCACCCCTCTTATTTCTTGGCCTGAAGTATTTTATTTTTTAGGTAGTTGGTTTCTTTCTTTTTTCTTTTATCAGCTGTGTTTTGGAACATGAAAGGGAAGGATACAGATAGAAAAGCATTTACATTTTCTAAAGCTGAGAAGCTATATGTCTTTAGGGTAATTATGATTTTGTGACTCTTTCAATATGCAATATCAAACCTGGTGCCTTTACAGCCTGCAGGAGATCCTTTGAAAGCCATGACTAACGTTTCACTATTTTCCCACCTGGAGACCTACCTATCTCAAAAGAGAAAAATATGCTTTTCTACTTCAATTGTTGAATAGCACCTTCATGTGTTATATCCGGAAAACAAAACATACACATTGTGGAAAGGACAAAACATGCAGTGTGAAAAGGAACCATGTAGCTTACATAGGCACATATTTTTACATATTTGTTTCTAAATGTACAAACAGGATCTGCTCTACAAAATGCTCCAGGATAGTATTTGTTTCAAATTTATGTAATCAGCCATGTTGCAAGATGGTATTCAAAAAGAAGCTGAAAGATGTGTTATCCTTGTTTCATATCTAACATCCTCTCTCTCTCCCTATGGACCCATAAGTAGCAGAGACGAAAAAATACTTAACATCAAACAACACAATAAAATACAGAAATGTCTTGATGTTTAAAGAGCATAATCATAACTAAAAGAAAAGCTGTAGCCGGTAGAAAACCTTTTGTGTAAGAGGAGAGCTCAGTTAAAGTTCAGGGGTTTCTGGCTAGTTTGTAGATCTTAAAGTTTATAAGCAGATTTCCAGATGTTATATTATCAAATGATAACTTGAGTTCAGTTCATTAAAATGTACCTGCTGATCAGGACCTCAATAGAATTCCCAACATTATCTCTCTCTTGTATATTTGTTTGAATGGTTCTTTGGCAGGCTGGATCTTGCATTTGTGGTTTTAATGATAGGCATCACCCTTCGACACATGATCATCTGAATCCTGAACCACTGCATGCAAAATAAGACATATGTGTTTCTGGAAAACAAGGCCTCGCCAAAAGAGTGGCTGGCATAGTCTTCCAACAACAATCCAACCCAAGGATCTTTTAATTATGAAACAGAGCTGGAAAGAAAAGAAAAGAAAAGAAAAGATAAAGGTATCCTGGAAAACTAGATTCTTACTATACTCCAATTCTATTGCTTTATTGCAAAGGGTTCCAGCAATGCTTACTCTAAACATATATGTGCCTCTTAAATATGATTTAGAGTTTTCCAAAGATAGAGATTATTCTAAAATAAGGCAACCCCTTGGTCTGGCTGAATAAGACTGAATCATCATTTATTAGGAACTTTATTTTTTCCTGGGTTACTAAAGTGGTCACATAAAGTCACAATTAGCACATTGGCTGGCCCTAATCTCAGAGAGAAGATCAAACACCCAACATAGCAAGACAGAGGGTGTATACTGATAGAGCAAATTATTCTCCAGTGAGTTTATAGCTCTGGTAGGAATGCTACCTGTGCTAATCAATGGTTTTGGCAGACATAACTCTAGTTTAAATACGTTTTTGCTCAAGTTTTGGAAAAGCCTTCTTGCTAGTATGTCTACCAGACAAAATTAGAAATATTCCTTCAAATCAGAGTCCAAGGCAATGTGGAGCATCTTTCAAAAAGACTGATAAAATAAGTAGGAGAGGGACTAGTCGACAGGATAAATAAATATCCTAATTCCTTTTCAATCAATTTCAGTGACTTCAGTGGGAATTTGGATCTATCCTTGTCCACTTTCTGACCACATCCTATTTCACAAATCTTATTAGAATATACTATATATATATAGTATATTAGAAGTTAGGTACCTTTTCATGCTGGATTAGCTTATAAAATTTTCTCTGAGTTAAGTTTGCAAAGCAGGAATATACATTTTATTTACTCTTCATAAACTTGTATTTGAAAAGAGAATAAAGCCCATTTTAATTGGATTAGAGAAAGAGAAAACATATAATAATCCTTCTATGGGAAAATAGGTAAATAAGAAGCATTTTAAAACTGGGGTTGGCAAAATATAGGCATAGCCTTGACCTGAGAGTAGTATTTATATTCTTTAAATGGTTATTAGAGAGAGAAAGAATATGAAATGAAGACTATACTCTCACAAAGCCTAAAATATCTGTCCTTTACAGACAAAATTTGCCAACACCTGTTCTACATCAAATGGTATTCCAGGGTACATTTTTAAAATTATTTCCCACCTATAGTACATAACTGTAAATATATGAATCACAAAACTGAAAACCAAGAAAACCTAAGAATTATTTTTCAAAAGCTAAAAATAGTATCTTACATATATACTGTGTGAAGTTCAAACACAGACAAAACTAAGCTATGATGACACCAGTCAGATTCCTGGTGACCGCTGTATAGTATTGACAAGGAAGTTGCACGAGTAAACTTATCAGGGTGATGGAAATATTCTATATCTTAATTGGGGTAGTGGTTACAAAAAGGTATATATACGGACTTAAAATTTCATTGAACTGTCCAGTTGAAATGTATAATTTACTGAATATGTTACAACTCAATAAAAAATAAAGCAATAAATAAAAACATACATACTTTAATACTAATTACACACCTACACATTTTGTAGTATAACATAAACCCAAAAAAAAAGGGGGAGAAAATGTAACAATACCCACAAAAAGAAAGACAAAACAGATTATGTGAAAAGTAACATAATTAGATGGACAACAGATTTATCAACAACAACAGTAGAGGCCAGAATACAATGGAATAATATCTTTTAAATGCTGACAGAATATAAAGGTCAGCCTAAAATCCTCTAACTAGCTACACTGTCATTCAAAAATAAAAGCAAAATTAAGCCCTTTCCTGGAAACATAATAAGAAAGCTTTAGACATATAGGCTCTCAATGAAATAACTACTCAAGAGTATGCTTCAGGAAGAAGATAACAGAATCTAAAAAGAAGAAATGGAATTAAAGAATCAATATAAAACTAGGAAACAGATACATAGGGGATAGATATAAATAAGAATTTATTGTTAAAAAAGTAACCCTAATAAAAGTTATTAATTTTGAAAAACAAGCTGAAATACAATATAGCTCATATAGAAATTCATTGAGCTATATACTTAATATTTGCACAGTTTATACTACATTCAATTTTTTAAATGCTCCTCAAATAACACCCTCCTATTCCACCATATTAACCCCAAAATAAGGATCATTATTGTTTGAAGGACCTCTATCCACCCTTGGTGAGGGATGGATTCCCACTCTTGGATTATGGGAAGGCCTGAACACATAACACCTGACACTGGACAGATGAGATCTACAGGTTATTAGGTGTGTACCCACAGCCCAGAAAAGGCAGATACTGTGTAGGACCACACAGGGGTTAAACTTTGGAGTAGGGTGAACAAGAAGTGATTGTAGGGAAAAGGCTTTGTAGAGACTGGGGTGCCCCCCTGGTTTCCACAGGACTTTGTGATTAAGTTGTTTGAATAATTCTATGGGCTGGTAGAGAACTAAAATTCATTTCTCATGGATAAGCAGGAATTGCTCCTAGTCCTTTTGATGAAGAGGGTTGCTTTTCTAGGGGACCTCAGCTGAGGGAGCAAACTGGGGAGGGGAACCTACAGGTAGGCTATTTGATACCCTCCTGGTTTCTCTCAGATATTGAGGTACTGCACAATATTGGGCCTTAATTTTCAGCCTCATACCACGATTACTGGCTTGCCCCAGAACTCAATGTTATCAAAGTGATAATATCCCAGTTTGAGCAGTCTTTGGGTAATTATGAGAGGAGTATATCCCTCCATAATATGTCTAATTCTTATTTCTAGTAGGTCTAAGAGAGTAAAATTTGAAAGAAAGAAGGGGGAAGTGAAAAGACATTGTAAGGCAGCCTGGTAGTTATGTTGTTGAAAATAGGGCAGCTAGAAAGAAATGGTATAGTCTGTAAGAATTGATGTTTGTTCTTCAAGGAGTGTGTGTGTTCATGTGTGTGTTTGTGTGTATCTGAGAAAAAAGGTTCACACTTAGTGGGTTATCTACTTCCACACCATTGGGAAGGCCTCATGTGAAAGTGCACTGTGAATATCAAAGCCCCTAATGGATTCTCCTGCTGTAGGTCCTGTAGTCTTATTATCAATTATTCGGGCTTAAAGGGCACTTGATGCAGGGGAAGGGCAAATTCTGGAGCAAAATTAAATTCTGTAGGTGGACATGTCCAAAAACGTGAGTAGAGAATCAAGTGGTAGAGCTCTAAGGAAGAAGATGCTCTGGAGGGGAAGAGGTAGATAGATGAGAAAGGAAGTTTAGGAATATATGTTCTAGACACATGCTTCCAGCAAAGGAACACAATCCCATGTGTTAATATTTCACTCCCATTTCTCCCCAACCTCTAGCATATACTCATTTCTTAAAATTTGATCAGTATAAAGAAAAAAAAATTCTTTCAAGCATTAGAAAATGATGTGAGAAGCAGAACTCTGTTTTATGATATTATTAACAAACTCTTCTGGAAAGTATCTAGCATTTCTGATAGATTTTGATGAGTTTAATTTTTTTCTGGAAAGTTAGATTTTACTCACCCAAGTTAACTATCAATCTTTAAGTGAAGCAAATGACTTTTAGTTAAAAGACATTTCCTTCTTACACCTAGCTAACAATATTTCCACCCTTAGTCTCCTATAAAAACTACCCAAAGAGTAATCTAAGCCTTCTCCTTTGTAGGCAAGTTTGAAATAAAACATTGACTCACAATTAATTCATCTGAGAAGTTGCTTTAAAAAGAGAAAAGCATCTATTTTTCATTATAAAGAATTCTATGGTAGAATTTATTTTATGACTCTACCACTTTCCTATAGTCAAATAGAGCTTTGGAGAAGTAGGAGGGGATAAACTGTTAAGCCTAAAACTGCTAAAGACTAGATTTTGACTTGGGAAGTTGGTCATGGCAGAGTGTAATAGCATTTAAATCTCAACCTGTCCATTTGCAGGCATATGCAGAGAAATCCTGTATCCATCTTGGTGACCGGAAGCTTCATATGGACCTCAGAACATGAGAAAAACCAATAAGGGATCTGAAAAGCTGCTAGCAAACAATCCACAGCCACCTAGGACATTTTCTCTAGGTATATCAAATGGAGCTTATCAACCACAGTGGTTTTCAACTGGAAGTAACTGCCCTCCCTCCCCGACCCTGGGGACATTTGGCAATGTCTGGAGACATTTTTGATTGTCAAGACTGGAAAGGTGAGGGGTGGGGTTGTCACTGGCATCTAGTTGTAAAGGGCAAGGATACTGCTAAATATCCCTCGATTCACAGGACAGTCCCTGACAACAAATTATCCAGCCCCAAATGTCAATCCTGACAAGGTAGAGAAACCCAGATCTAAAACATCAGTGGTAGTGCTTAATGATGACAGTGTCAAAGGTGGCCTGGGTAGGGGGGTGAAATAGGTGAGAGTGGCTAGGAGAAGTGAAGGACAAAAGAAGAACTAACAGGCATTTTTCAAAACTCTACCAAGAAAAGTCTTATGGAAATGATGTTATCCAAACTCAGACTGAACGTTAAGAGAAGAATAGTAGGTCAAATGGTAAAGACTCTCCTATTTTATGGGGTTAATGGATTTCAAAGGACTAATTTGAATAGGAATGGGACTGACTAAGGTTGAAAGAGAGGGCGGGAGGAAGGGAGGGAGGGAGAGAGAGAAAGATTGAAAGAGGAAAAGGAGAGTGAGTCTCCAACAATTAATAATATCCAGTAGGGAAGAGTTAGCTGGGTTAAGATTCTGGCTGCTGCTGCCTGGGGAAAAGGCCTTTCTCTCTGGGAGGAAACCAATGACCAAGTTCAGGATAGTGTCAAATTAAGGTTTTATTCCAATAGAGGGGCTGTGAGCGGGAGCCAGGGAATTAGACCATTGGGGAAGTTGGGGGAGGGGTGCCAAGATAATCCGCTGAGTGCAAAAGAACTAGAAGTAAAGCCAGGATAAGCAGAAAGTCACATGGAACACAGCACAGGAACTGAGTGGTAAATTTGGCAGCTGGTTTGAGAATCCCAGGAGAAACACTCCGCGGATAAGTCTGTGGGCACAGCCATATTATGAAGCTTGTGCCCAGGGCCTCAATCGCATTCCTCTGGCTCATCAGACCCAATCTAATTTTATCCCAGTGAAAACTAAAAGATCTCATCTGACATTTCCTTGGACGTCCTTGTGGAATGTGTAATGAACCCAGACAGGAATAAACCTTGTGAAGGCTCAGTTCTCAGCGGAGGCAGCTACCTGCTCTACTCATTCAAAACCCCAGAATCCTGATGGAAAACTCTGGTGGGTCCATATAATGCAGACAGTTTTCTAGCATAATATATTGAGAGTTATTTTATTCTGATAGTTATTAAGGCAACAAGAAGACTGATCGAAAATGACTGAACCATAGGATTTTACTCTTTGATGATTTTACTACCAGAAACATCTGGGTTACTCTTGCAAAAAGTAAGAGAGTCCAAGAGAGTTTAATAAAATGACTTTGCCAAGAGTAAACAGGAAAAATAAACAGGATTATAGAAATTGTGAGTGTAATAGACCTTGACAAATAAATAATAATAATGAATTGAACCAGTGAAACGGACATTGTGTCATGCACAATATAGACCTTTGCTATTTTATTCAATCTTCAGGACCTGCAAGGTCAGTGTTGCTTTGTTGTATATAGGAGGAAACTGACTTACAAATCATGTAGGTGGGCCTGAGAACAGCAAAATACATGGGAGCAGTATTTGATGCATAGTGGGTTGTTTGTTTGATTTGGGTCAATAAAAGACCTACAGGTAGATTTTAGATTTTTGAAAGTATAAGTGTTTCACTGTTACAGTCAGAGAACCTGGCAGTAGAAATAAACTTCTACCTCAGGGCAAAAAGACACACTCACCAAGTAGATGCCTGCTTAATACAGACAGTGAACACATTTCCTGATTCCAAGATAAGAGACTGGTTCCACTCATATAGGTGTGGAAAATGGGCAATTTTTTCCACAATTGAGGGCAATCTATACCCAGTGTCTATGGGCAAAAATCAGATCTAGGCAGACTTTTATTCAGTTAAAGAATAAGGAAAAGCAAAACCAAAAATGATAAGACATGGGAAATTTGAACCACACACAGGAAAGAGATGTCTGAAGACAGAGAAGATGAGAATATTTCTGAAAATTGTTAATTACACGAATCAGGATACAGAAAAAAAAAATCAGTCAACATAAGCTAGATTATGTGAAATAAAAAAAAAAATCACCAAATAATGGTGGCTTATAATAAACCAGTGCAGTTCTTACTCATACTACATGTCTATCACAGGTCAGCTTGAAGGCTCTGCTTATCTTGTGTCTTGAGGGACCCAGGCTGATAGAACTTTCTCTTATCCTTATGCTTCCTTGATTGCAAAATCAGGAAAAGGGAGCATGGAAAACTAAACATTGACTCTTAAAGCTTTTACCCAGAAGTGACATGAATCACTTCCACTCACACTGCACTTTCTAAAGCAAGTCACAGAGCCAGGCCTGAGAGCAAGTTAGTGGAAAACAATTCTACTATGTGCTCAAAATGAGAAAACTGATATTTGTCAAAAATTTTCCTAACAACCATCACAATCAACTCTTCCAGTCACAAACATATGGCTGACTTTTCTTTTAACCAGCAAATTATACCTGGCCCTTCCCACAACCCATAATCACTAGACTGGGCTAAAATTCTATACGTATCTCCTCTTGGTCTGGAAACCTATGAGCCAAAATGGCAATTTGTCTGTCCCCCATACTCCTAATATAAAACTGCAGAAAGAATCAGGTTATCCAAATAAAAATTCTAATTTAGAAAGGGGAGAGACTCTGTAGTCCCTGATCCAAAGCAGTTCTGAAATTCCACTATTTATTTGGAATTTAGGCTATTATTGCAAGGGCAGTCTACTCTGGAGGTGGGGAGTGCTCTGTCATTAGCACTTGACTCCATTCCCTAAAATAGTTCTCACGTCCTTCACTCTCAAGGCCCCTTGGTGATGTTTTTCTTTTTACATTATCATCCTTGGCCACATGTGGAGAGACTTTGGAAGCTCCTCTTTGGAGACTGATCAGTTTTCTCAGCCTGCTTCCTGGATGTAGAATTTGCGGGGGACAAAAGGATATTATTTATAGTAGCCACAAGTAATAAAATAATTAGGAATGACTAAGCAACAGATGTGCAGGATCTGTCTATCTATCTACCATCTGGAGATATCTAGAGATATCGATAGAGATACCTATCTCTATAAATAGAGATAGATTCATTGATCTTGCACATTTCTTATATCTATCTATACATAAAGATATATATATCTCTGATCTTTACAGATATAGGTATATATGAAAGAATGATATATATATGTATAAAGGCAGGTAGGTAGGTAGGTAGACAGATACACAGATACATAGACAGATAGATATAGATACCTAGAGAGAATTTAAGATTTTAGAGAAAGATCTCAATAAATAGACTAAATAAATGGACTATATCTCCATATTGAAAATTCATATATTTTGCATGTCATTACTGAATATTATAAACATATCAATTCGCTTCATAGACTTCTATGAATACAATATATATTCAAAAATGTTTACCTTGATTTATTATGGAATTGAAAAGTTTAGAACAATGTTCAAGTGGAAGGCATAAACATAAGAATATACATGGACTTTCTGAAAACAAAATGACTCTGAAAAGAAACATCCAGATATCAACATAAGAAAAAACATCATGTACTATCATCCCAGGAATCAATAATTACTTTTAAAAAATAGAATAAATAACCCAGGAGAAGACTGATTTATATATCAAATTTTAATTGGTATTACTTTTTTTTAATTAAGTGGAAAATGATCAACTATTCCAGCAATGTTATTGCAAATAGTCTACTCATTCAAAAAAATATTTGGGAGGAGGAGAGAAGATGGCGGAAGAGTAAGACGCGGAGATCACCTTCCTTCCCACAGATACAGTAGAAATACATCTACACGTGGAACTGCTCCTACAGAACACCCACTGAACGCTGGCAGAAAACGTCAGACCTCCCAAAAGGCAAGAAACTCCCCCCGTACTTGGGTAGGGCAAAAGAAAAAAGAAATAACAGGGACAAAAGAATAGGGACGGGACCTGCACCAGTGGGAGGGAGCTGTGAAGGAGGAAAGATTTCCACGCACTAGGAAGCCCCTTCGCGGGCAGAGACTGCGGGTGGCAGAGGGGGGAAGCTTCGGAGCCGCGGAGGAGAGCGCAGCCACAGGGGTGCGGAGGGCAAAGCGGAGAGATTCCCGCACAGAGGATCGGTGCTGAGTAGCACTCACCAGCCCAAGAGGCTTGTCTGCTCAGCCGCCGGGGCGGGCGGGGCTGGGAGCTGAGGCTCAGGCTTCGGTCGGATCGCAGGGAGAGGACTGGGGTTGGCGGCGTGAACACAGCCTGAAGGGGTTAGTGCACCACAGCTAGCCGGGAGGGAGTCCGGGAAAAAGTCTGCAGCTGCCGAAGAGGCAAGAGACTTTTTCTTCCCTCTTTGTTTCACAGCGCGCAAGGAGAGGGGATTCAGAGCGCCGCCTAAACGAACTCCAGAGACTGGCGCGATCCGCGGTTGTCAGCGCGGACCCCAGAGACGGGCGTGAGACGCTGGGGCTGCTGCTGCCACCTCCAAAAATCCTGTGTGTGAGCACAGGTCACTCTCCACACCGCCCCTCCCGGGAGCCTGTGCAGCCCGCCACTGCCAGGGTCCCGTGATCCAGGGACAACTTCCCCAGGAGAACGCACTGCGCACCTCAGGCTGGTGCAACGTCACGCCGGCCTCTGACGCCTCAGGCTCGCCCCGCCTCCTCTGTACCCCTCCCTCCCCGCGGCCTGGGTGAGCCAGAGCCCCCAGAGCAGCTGCTCCTTTAACCCTGTCCTGTCTGGGCGGGGAACAGACGCCCTCAGGCGACCTACACGCAGAGGCGGGTCCAAATCCAAAGTTGATCTCCAGGAGCTGTGCGAACAGGGAAGAGAAGGGGAAATCTCTCCCAGCAGCCTCAGAAGCAGCGGATTAAAACTCCACAAACAACCTGATGTGCCTGCATCTGGTGAATACCTGAATATACAACGAATCATCCCAAATTCAGGAGGTGGACTTTGGGAGCAGGATATATTAATTTTTCCCCTTTTCCTTTTTTTGTGAGTGTATATGTATATGCTTCTGGGTGAGATTTTGTCTGTATAGCTTTGCTTTATAATAGCTTTATTTTACTTCACTATATTATAGCCTCTTTCTTTCTTTCTTTCTATTTTTTCTCCCTTTTACTCTGAGCCGTGTGGACGAAAGGCTCTTGGTGCTCCAGCCAGGCATCAGGGCCATGCCTCTGAGGTGGGAGAGCCAACTTCAGGACACTGGTCCACAAGAGACCTCCCAGCTCCACGTAATACCAAACGGCAAAAATCTCTCAGAGATCTCCATCTCAACATCAAGACCCAGCTTCACTCAACGACCAGCAAGCTACAGTGCTGGACACCCTATGCCAAACAACTAGCAAGACAGGAACACAGCCCCATCCATTAGCAGAGAGGCTGCCTAAAATCATAATAAGGCCACAGACACCCCAAAATACACCACCAGACGTGGACGTGCCCACCAGAAAGACAAGATCCAGCCTCATTCACCAGAACTTAGGCACTAGTTCCCTCCACCAGGAAGCCTACACAACCCACTGAACCAACCTTAGCCACTGGGGACAGATACCAAAAACAACGGGAACTACGAACCTGCAGCCTGTGAAAAGGAGACCCCAAACACAGTAAGATAAGCAAAATGAGATGACAGAAAAACACACAGCAGATGAAGGAGCAGGGTCAAAACACACCAGACTTAACAAATGAAGAGGAAATAGGTAGTCTACCTGAAAAAGAATTCAGAATAATGATAGTAAGGATGATCCAAAATCTTGGAAATAGAATAGACAAAATGCAAGAAACATTTAACAAGGACGTAGAAGAACTAAAGAGGAACCAAGCAATGATGAAAAACACAATAAATCAAATTAAAAATACTCTAGATGGGATCAATAGCAGAATAACTGAGGCAGAAGAAAGGATACGTGACCGGGAAGATAAAATGGTGGAAATAACTACTGCAGAGCAGGATAAAGAAAAAAGAATGAAAAGAACTGAGGACAGTCTCAGAGACCTCTGGGAAAACATTAAACGCACCAACATTCGAATTATAGGGGTCCCAGAAGAAGAAGAGAAAAAGAAAGGGACTGAGAAAATATTTGAAGAGATTATAGTTGAAAACTTCCCTAATATGGGAAAGGAAATAGTTAATCAAGTCCTGGAAGCACAGAGAGTCCCATACAGGATAATCCCAAGGAGAAACACGCCAAGACACATATTAATCAAACTGTCAAAAATTAAATATAAGGAAAACATATTAAAGGCAGCAAGGGAAAAACAACAAATAACACACAAGGGAATCCCCATAAGGTTAACATCTGATCTTTCAGCAGAAACTCTGCAAGCCAGAAGGGAGTGGCAGGATATACTTAAAGTGATGAAGGAGAAAAACCTACAACCAAGATTACTCTACCCAGCAAGGATCTCATTCAGATGTGATGGAGAAATTAAAACCTTTACAGACAAGCAAAAGCTGAGAGAGTTCAGCACCACCAAACCAGCTTTACAACAAATGCTAAAGGAACTTCTCTAGGCAGGAAACACAAGAGAAGGAAAACACCTACAATAACAAACCCAAAACATTTAAGAAAATGGGAATAGGAACATACATATCGATAATTACCTTGAATGTAAATGGATTAAATGCTCCCACCAAAAGACACAGGCTGGCTGAATGGATACAAAAACAAGACCCATATATATGCTGTCTACAAGAGACCCACTTCAGACCTAGAGACACATACAGACTGAAAGTGAGGGGATGGGAAAAGATATTCCATGCAAATGGAAATCAAAAGAAAGCTGGAGTAGCAATTCTCATATCAGACAAAATAGACTTTAAAATAAAGACTATTACAAGAGACAAAGAAGGACACTATATAATGATCAAGGGATCGATCCAAGAGGAAGGTATAACAATTGTAAATATTTATGCACCCAACATAGGAGCACCTCAATACATAAGGCAAATACTAACAGCCATAAAAGGGGAAATCGACAGCAACACAATTATAGCAGGGGACTTTAACACCCCACTTTCACCAATGGACAGATCATCCAAAATGAAAATAAATAAGGAAACACAAGCTTTAAATGATACATTAAACAAGATGGACTTAATTGATATTTATAGGACATTCCACCCCAAAACAACAGAATACACATTTTTCTCAAGTGCTCATGGAACATTCTCCAGGATAGATCATATCTTGGGTCACAAATCAAGCCTTGGTAAATTTAAGAAAATTGATATCGTATCAAGTATCTTTTCCGACCACAACGCTATGAGACTAGATATCAATTACAGGAAAAGATCTGTAAAAAATACAAACACATGGAGGCTACACAATACACTACTTAATAACGAAGTGATCACTGAAGAAATCAAAGGGGAAATCAAAAAATACCTAGAAACAAATGACAATGGAGATATGACGACCCAAAACCTATGGGACGCAGCAAAAGCAGTGCTAAGAGGGAAGTTTATAGCAATACAAGCCTACCTCAAGAAACAGGAAACATCTCGAATAAACAAACTAACCTTGCACCTAAAGCAATTAGAGAAAGAAGAACAAAAAAACCCCAAAGCCAGCAGAAGGAAAGAAATCATAAAGATCAAATCAGAAATAAATGAAAAAGAAATGAAGGAAACAATAGCAAAAATCAATGAAACTAAAAGCTGGTTCTTTGAGAAGATAAACAAAATTGATAAACCATTAGCCAGACTCATCAAGAGAAAAAGGGAGAAGACTCAAATCAATAGAATTAGATATGAAAAAGGAGAAGTAACCACTGACACTGCAGAAATACAAAAGATCATGAGAGATTACTACAAGCAACTCTATGCCAATAAAATGGACAACCTGGAAGAAATGGACAGATTCTTAGAAATGCACAAACTGCCGAGACTGAACCAGGAAGAAATAGAAAATATGAACAGACCAATCACAAGCACTGAAATTGAAACTGTGATTAAAAACCTTCCAACAAACAAAAGCCCAGGACCAGATGGCTTCACAGGCGAATTCTATCAAACATTTAGAGAAGAGCTAACACCTATCCTTCTTAAACTCTTCCAAAATATTGCAGAGGGAGGAACACTCCCCAACTCATTCTACGAGGCCACCATCACTCTGATACCAAAACCAGACAAAGATGTCACAAAGAAAGAAAACTACAGGCCAATATCACTGATGAACATAGATGCAAAAATCCTCAACAAAATACTAGCAAACAGAATCCAACAGCACATTAAAAGGATCATACACCATGATCAAGTGGGGTTTATCCCAGGAATGCAAGGATTCTTCAACATACGCAAATCAATCAATGTGATACACCATATTAACAAATTGAAGGAGAAAAACCATATGATCATCTCAATAGATGCAGAGAAAGCTTTCGACAAAATTCAACACCCATTTATGATAAAAGCCCTGCAGAAAGTTGGCATAGAGGGAACTTTCCTCAACATAATAAAGGCCATATATGATAAACCCACAGCCAACATTGTCCTCATTGGTGAAAAACTGAAACCATTTCCACTAAGATCAGGAACAAGACAAGGTTGCCCACTCTCACCACTATTATTCAATATAGTTTTGGAAGTGTTAGCCACAGCAATCAGAGAAGACAAAGAAATAAAAGGAATCCAAATCGGAAAAGAAGAAGTAAAGCTGTCACTGTTTGCAGATGACATGATACTATACATAGAGAATCCTAAAGATGCTACCAGAAAACTCCTAGAGCTAATCAATGAATTTGGTAAAGTAGCAGGATACAAAATTAATGCACAGAAATCTCTTGCATTTCTATACACTAATGACGAAAAATCGGAAAGTGAAATTACGAAAACACTCCCGTTTACCATTGCAACAAAAAGAATAAAATATCTAGGAATAAACCTACCTAAGGAGACAAAAGACCTGTATGCAGAAAATTATAAGACACTGATGAAAGAAATTAAAGATGATACAAATAGATGGAGAGACATACCACGTTCCTGGATTGGAAGAATCAACATTGTGAAAATGACTCTACTACCCAAAGCAATCTACAGATTCAATGCAATCCCTATCAAACTACCACTGGCATTTTTCACAGAACTAGAACAAAAAATTTCACAATTTGTATGGAAACACAAAAGTCCCCGAATAGCCAAAGCAATCTTGAGAACGAAAAATGGAGCTGGGGGAATCAGGCTCCCTGACTTCAGACTATATTACAAAGCTTCAGTAATCAAGACAGTTTGGTACTGGCACAAAAACAGAAATATAGATCAATGGAACAGGATAGAAAGCCCAGAGATAAATCCACACACATATGGTCACCTTATCTTTGATAAAGGAGGCAAGCATATACAGTGGAGAAAAGACAGCCTCTTCAATAAGTGGTGCTGGGAAAATTGGACAGGTACATGTAAAAGTATGAAATTAGAACACTCCCTGACACCACGCACAAAAATAAACTCAAAATGGATTAAAGACCTAAGTGTAAGGGCAGACACTACCAAACTCTTAGAGGAAAACATAGGCAGAACACTCTATGACATACATCACAGCAAGATTCTTTTTGACCCAGCTCCCAGAGAAATGGAAATAAGAACACAAATAAACAAATGGGACCTAATGAAACTTAAAAGCTTTTGCACAGCAAAGGAAACCATAAACAAGACCAAAAAACAACCATCAGAATGGGAGAAAATATTTGCAAATGAAGCAACTGACAAAGGATTAATCTCCAAGATTTACAAGCAGCTCATGCAGCTCAATAACAAAAAAACGAACAACCCAATCCAAAAATGGGCAGAAGACCTAAATAGACATTTCTCCAAAGAAGATATACAGATGGCCTACAGACACATGAAAGAATGCTCAACATCATTAATCATTAGAGAAATGCAAATCAAAACTACAATGAGATATCATCTCACACCGGTCAGAATGGCCATCATCAAAAAATCTAGAAACAATAAATGCTGGAGAGGGTGTGGAGGAAAGGGAACCCTCTTGCACTGTTGGTGGGAATGTAAATTGATACAGCCACTATGGAGAACAGTATGGAGGTTCCTTAAAAAACTACAAATAGAAGTACCATACGACCCAGCAATCCCACTACTGGGCATATACCCTGAGAAAACCATAGGTCAAAAAGAGTCATGTACCAAAATGTTCATTGCAGCTCTATTTACAATAGCCAGGACATGGAAGCAACCTAAATGTCCATCAACAGATGAATGGATAAAGAAGATGTGGCACATATATACAGTGGAATATTACGCAGGCATAAAAAGAAATGAAATGGAGGTATTTGTAATGAGGTGGATGGAGTTAGAGTCTGTCATACAGAGTGAAGTAAGTCAGAAAGAGAAAAACAAATACAGTATGCTAACACATATATACGGAATCTAAGGGAAAAAAAAAAAAAAAAGGCCATGAAGAACCTAGTGGCAAGACGGGAATAAAGACACAGACCTACTAGAGAATGGACTTGAGGATATGGGGAGGGGGTGGGGTGAGATGTGACAGGGTAAGAGAGTGTCATGGACATATATACACTACCAAGTGTAAAATAGATAACTAGTGGGAAGCAGCCGCATAGCACAGGGAGATCAGCTCGGTGCTTTGTGACCACCTAGAGGGGTGGGATGGGGAGGGTGGGAGGGAGGGAGATGCAAGAGGGAAGAGAAATGGGAACATATTGTATATGTATAACTGATTCACTTTGTTATAAAGCAGAAGCTAACACACCATTGTAAGGCAATTATACTTCAATAAAGACGTTTAAAAAAAAAAAAATTTGGACTCCCTACTACACAACACATACAAAAATAGCTCTGGGTAGATTAAAGAGATAAAACAAAAGAAAATCAGGGTGGGGAGCTTCAAGATGGCAGAAGAGTAAGACGTGGAAATCACCTTCCTCCCCACAGATACATCAGAAATACATCTACATGTGGAACAGCTCCTACAGAACACCTACTGAACGCTGGCAGAAGACCTCAGACCTCCCGAAAGGCAAGAAACTCCCCACGTACCTGGGTAGGGCACAAGAAAAAAGAAAAAACAAAGACAAAAGAATAGGGACGGTACCTGCACCAGTGGGAGGGAGCTGTGAAGGAGGAAAGGTTTCCACACACTAGGAAGCCCCTTCGCAGGCGGAGACTGTGGGTGGCGGAGGGGGGAAGCTTCGGAGCCATGGAGGAGAGTGCAGCAACAGGGGTGCGGAGGGCAAAGCGGAGAGATTCCCGCACGGAGGATCCGTGCCAACCAGCACTCACCAGCCTGAGAGGCTTGTCTGCTCACCCGCCGGGGTGGGCGGGGGCTGGGAGCTGAGGCTTGGGCTTTGGAGTCAGATGCAGGGAGAGGACTGGGGCTGGCGGCGTGAACAGAGCCTGAAGGGACTAGTGCGCCACAGCTGGCTGGAAGGGAGTCTAGGAAAAAGTCTGGAGCTGCCGAAGAGGCAAGAAACCCTTGTTTCAGGGTGTGGGAGGAGAGGGGATTCAGAGCACCGCCTAAACGAGCTCCAGAGACACGCGCGAGCCGCGGCTATCAGCGTGGACCCCAGAGATGGGCATGAAACTCTAACGCTGCTGCTGCTGCTGCCGCCACCAAGAAGCCTGTGTGCGAGCACAGGTCACCATCCACACCTCCCCTCTGGGGAGCCTGTGCAGCCTGCCACTGCCAGGGTCCCATGATGCAGGGACTTCCCCGGGAGAACGCACGGCGCGCCTCAGGCTGGTGCAATGTCACGCCGGCCTCTGCCGCCGCAGGCTCACCTGGCATCCGTACCCCTCCCTCCCCCCGGCCTGAGTGAGCCAGAGCCCCCGAAGCAGCTGCTCCTTTAACCCCGTCCTGTGTGAGCGAAGAACAGACGCCCTCAGGCGACCTGCACTCAGAGGGGGGTCCAAATCCAAAGCTGAACCCCAGGAGCTGTGCGAACAAAGAAGAGAAAGGGAAATCTCTCCCAGCAGCCTCAGGAGCAGCACATTAAATCCCCACAATAAACTTGATGTACCTGCATCAGTGGAATACCTGAATAGACAATGAATCATCCCAAAATTTAGGTGGTGCAGTTTGGGAACAACTGTAGATTTGGGGTTTGCTTCCTGTATCTAATTTGTTTCTGGATTTATGTTTATCTTAGTTTAGTATTTACAGCTTATTATCATTGGTAGATTTGTTTATTGGTTGGTTGCTCTCTCATTTTTTCAATTACATTTTTATTTTTTTATTTTAATAATTTAAAAAGTTTTTATTTTAATAACTTTATTTTATATTACTCTATTTTTTCTTTCTTTTTTTTCTTTTTTCTTTTTCCTTTTTCTTCTGAGCTGTGTAGCTGATAGGGGCTTGGTGCTCTGGCTGAGTGGCAGACCTGAGCCTCTGAGGTGGGAGAGCTGACTTCAGGACATTGGTCCACCAGGGACCTCCCAGCTCCATGGAACATCAATCGGCAAGAGCTCTCCCAGAGATCTCCATCTCAATGCTAAGACCCAGCTCCACTCAACGACCAACAAGTTCCAGTGCTGGACCCCACATGACAAACAACTACCAAGACAGGAACACAAGCCCATCCATTAGCAGAGAGACTGCCTAAAATCATAATAAGGTCACAGACACCCAAAAACACACCACCAGACGTGGACGTGCCCACCAGAAAGACAAGATCCAACCTCATCCACCAGAACACAGGCACCAGTTCTCTCCACCAGGAAGCCTACACAACCCACTGAACCAACCTTAGCCACTGGGGGCAGACACCAAAAACAATGGGA